>NC_045429.1:139070374-139381267 GCF_902635505.1 Sarcophilus harrisii
AAGTGTATGGTGGTAAATTTTTAATAATTGACTCCTGGGAAGGGGAATATACTAACAACATAATTTTAAGTTTAATGTATTATTAACATTTTCTCTATCAATTTCTTAAGTCTAGATAACAATAAAACAATAAACTCTGATTTGTAGCATTTGCCTATTTCTGATCCATCAATGCTCATCCTGAAAATTTAACAATCAGTCCTTACAAGCTGTTTCAAGCTGGCTCCGTTGTAACTCTAATGTACATCAAAAGCATCAATCTCTTAATTTGATTGGGAAAAGTTTTCCTTAGAAAAGTGAAAAAAATACAATTAAAAACCAACCTCATGCAACACAACAAAATACAAGAAATACAAGAAAACCTTATACAACATGACAAAATACAAGAAAATAAACACGTGCTAAATGCAAAATGGCTGAAGAGTAGGGTAGAATTAATTGAACCCCACATCCTTCGAGATCCTTTAGGATGTTCTTCAAGAGCTTATCAAGATCCCCTTTCCTAACATAAGAGCTAATTCATCCCATTTCTGAAAAAAAAAGTTAATCCCATAGAAACATTAGAAATAATTCAAACACTTTCCATCTCCCTTATCTTTGAGTTACTTTGAGGGAAATATGTTTATAACAGTAACCACTGAAGGAGTACTAAAATGTAGTGACTTCAGCTGCTTCTTTGTCAACCTCCCAGTCACAGAGATAAAAGAGTTTCAAAATCATTAACAAAGTTACAAAGGCAGGCGTTCCCAGAAGCTAAATCCTATCAACCCAACTGGGAATCCCAGAACGTTAGAGCTGAAAGAAAGGTGATATATCACAATCATTTTGTTGCTGGTCACCCACAATTGTTTTCATATATTTCTCATCTTCCCTCAGGAATCTTTTTACTCTGGGTTGATCCTTTTAGTCAATATACCATTAATTTTCAATAGTATTCTCAAGTTACAGAAAAAAATTTGTCACCTCACAAATGGTCTTGTTTTTGTCTAAAGTATAAAAAGATTCCAAGAACAGAGTGCATTTTTATATTCCTGTTTTTGTCAAACCTGAGGCTCAACAACATGCCAGACAAGAAGCAACATGAAACTGGACAACTATTTCATATTCAATTTAAATAGAAATTGCACATCAGAGAACCAAACAGCCACCCTCCTTTTTGATTATTTCATTACTGTTCAGTTTTTAAGTATGGTAGTTTGCTGTTGTTCAGTTGTTTCTGTCATATTTGACTCTTCGTGATCCCATTTGTGGTTTTCTTGGCAAAAATACTGGAATGATTACTATTTCCTTCTCCAGCTTCTCTTATAGATGAGAAACATATATAAGTGACTTGCCTAAGGTCACACACAGTAAATGTCTAAAGGTAGATTTGAGCTCAAAAAATTCATTTCAAGCCCAGCACTCTATACACTGTACCACCTAGCTGTCCCATTTTGATATTGTCAGTCAGCATTTCCAGAACCTACTATTCTTCCCCTCCCACAATTCAGACTGTCTTGTAACATAAGAATACAATCCAATATTCACTTACTAAGTACCTGAAAAAAAGCCAAAGTCTTCCACTGAATCCAGGACTATCTCCAATCATCCTGATCTATATCTGACCACTGGACCTGAATAATTCTGGTGGAGAAAGTGAGGCTGGTAACTTGGCATAGTCCTCCCTCACTCAAATCCCATCCATTTGCATGTCATAGGATCATCTCCCATAATATTATGAATAACAATCCCCATGCTCAAGAAACATTATATACTAGAGAGATATATAACACATGAACAATTATATGCATTACAATTTGAAGAGAAAACTAACAAGTAGGAACTACCTGTTCCTAATATGATTGTCTCAATGTGGTTCTTAGGGAAACAAGAATGGATATCTCCAGCATCTCCTTCCCCTATCCTTCTCCAAGTAAGATTTGATTCCTGCCAGGAGAGAAAAAAGAGATTAGATCCAAAAGCTGGCCACTCTACTCTTCTCAAAGAAGGAATACTGAGATGGAATTATATCTATCTTTTCCTTTAAATATTATTAGTCTATGGCAGAAGTTTCAAACATGCAGCCCAAGAACTACATGTGCCCCATAATACATCTAAGTATAGCCCAGTTAAAAGGTAGCTGGGAAATATTTAACAGAATAAATATAAATACAATAGAGCATAGATAATATTAATGTTGTTTTCTAAGTCTTTATGTAGTCCTTGAATTGCTGGTCACCCACAATATAAGAGATGTATTATTTAGGTTCAAGTTAAAGTCTTGATTATTACTTCTTATCAGTGAAAGAAGGGCCCCAAGCTCTATATCCAAACCTCGACACCTTTCCCAACAAATGGCAATTCCACAATAAATAAACATAGCAAATAGCAATGAAAGCTATTTATCCAAGTGGACAGCAAAACAGAAATCAGAGTTTGGGAGGGGTGCTACATATATTCACATGTTATATGAATACATATGAAAATATATGCCATGTAATACAAAGTGAACTTTATCATTAGGAGTGAGGTCATTCAGTCTAACCAAGAGAAAGAGCTTCAGATCACATCAAGTGGAAATTTTCTGAAATCTCTAATATAGCAAGTGAGGGATTGGGACCATGATAAAGACTGTCAACTTCTTTCATGTCAACCTCTTCCTACTCTTTCTTTCCCTTCAGTATCCTGAAAAGAAGGTGAAATAGTCCTCTTCTCTCTTAAAACTAGAAACCAAAAGAAATCAAAAAAGCCAGATTTCTTCTTGCTTAGCTACCAGCTAAGCTCCATGTTCCATACAAATATAGGGCATCTATCTTTATCAGTGAAAAGAATACCATAACAATGAGCTTCAATTATTAGATTATATTAACTGCTAATAGGAAAGGCTTCCATTTAGAGTGGCACATGAGCAGGTTCTTGAAAGAGGCCAAGAATTGTAAGAAAAAAGGTAAAGAAAAAAAGAATCCATGTATGTATGTATGTATGTATGTAGTTAAGAAATTATTTTTGCAGTTTTGTGAAGAATGGTTTGTAGAAGGGACAGAATGAAAGGAAAGAATATTATTGGAAACTTTGGAAACTGTTGTAATTGTCAAGGCAAGAAGTGAATGAAGATGAAGTCTATATGAGTAAAGAGAAGGAGATGACTAATATATTTTGATGATATAATGGAGAAAATTCAACATTTTATTGGATATGTCCAAAGAAATGGGAGAGAGGTAGAAGGAAAAGTCAAAGATTATAGCAACATAACCAATCTGACTGATAAATTATTATTTGAACTGTTCTTAGACATTTGAAGGCTTGGTAAACTGCCTTCTAAACATGAGTTACTGAAGGGTTGGCAATGTGTGGTCATGAAGAGTCTTCTAATTTCCTGAAATTCCAAGAGAACCCATGATTTAGAAGATCCTGAGTCAAAGCTTAGTTTGCCTGCAATAGAAACAATATGCTCTTCTTTCAGATTTTTTGCATTTTTTCTGCCAGGCAGGGAATGAAGCAAAAACTTATAGATTCCCTGAGGGTTTGAGATAGGGAGGCTGCTTTGTTTTCCACCCTGGTCATCATATATCTCTTAACATAAAGCATCTTTGGGGGAGGAGGGTGTAATTCTTTATTGATTTTTGGTGAAAGGCAACTTGATATAGGAGTGTCTAGGTGATCTGACCCAGACATCCATCAATGCATCAGAGGTCCCTGCTCATCAAGTCAAAAGCTGAGTAAATTGATGCAGCAGAAGCTGCACATACAAATGCAAGTATTTAGAAAATATCTAGAGGAGGTAGGAAATTTCAGAAATAATTTCCCATACTACCTGTTCATGATGGAAATATTGGCTATGGTCTCTAGAAAGGAAGAAATTCTCAGAGCTCAGCAGAAAGCTATACTTATGGGGGATTTCATGAGAATTCTGATAGAACATAAGCACTTCCAGATCTAGGAGTCAGGAGGCATCCATTATCCAGACATGTTGCCTCATCCCAATTTTACCTCACATTTGAGCCTATTTTCCCCAGGGACTAATATATAAGAACTGTACTGAACTCTGCACTGACAGAGCTCAAAGCCATATTAGAATGAAGTAGAGGTCTACAAGTATTGGGTAAAAATGTGATCCCTTATACAATTGGGATACATTGTAGGTTTCACAGAAAATACTTGTATTGAGAAGTGTAAGTGAGAAACTTCAACTAGGTTTTAAGTAGTTAGGAGAATAATCAACTTTACTGAATAAAATAATAATTCTTTATAAGAAAGGTTATTTTTAAAATTTGTGTGTAGTTATAAGTGCATAGAAGAGGAAATTTATATGTTACTGGGAAACACATTGTCTTTCTTGTATCAAAATATTTCAAATAATGTCTGAACTACAAAAAAGTCATTTTAGTTTTTTTAATAATAAAGGAATAAATTTCACAAAAAATATTTCCTTCTAAAATTTATAATTTGTTCTATTTTTGAAAATCCAAATATGCTAAACAAACCAATGAAAAACCTCAAAGATATACTCATCTTCAATCTATACATAAGTTCAATAAATAAGGTGATAATAGAAAGTCTTGCATACTCCTTTTTCCAACATTAAACCAATCAGTTAGTTGTTTCATGTTTGGTTCTAACTCTTGCTTCTTGGTCAGGATACAGGTCCTCAGGATATAATTAAGATGATTTAGTATTCCCGTTTCTTTGAGAATTTGCCACATTTTGTTGTGATCCACACAGTCAAAAGCTTTAGTATAGTCAATGAAACAAAAGTAGATTTTCTTTTCTAGAAGTCCCTCGAGATGTAGCAATTTAGTCTCTAGATCCTCTGCCTCTTCAAAAACCTGCCTGCTATTCTTTTAATTCTCAGTCACATATTACTGACACCTAGCTTGCAGAATCTTAAGTAAAATTGTACTGGAATGTTAAATGAGCATAATTGTTCAGTAACATGAACATTTTTTGGCATTACTGTTCTTAAGAATTGGAATGTAAATTGAATTTCTTGAGCATAACACAAAAGGGAGAAAAAGATTTCCAGAAACCAGTAACCACCTCTTTGCTACATGTGCTCTCTAGTCATAAGCTCTATTTCTTCCTGACTTTTTTTTTATAACCTGGTGAGAGAATGCACCACAGACACTGTTTTGTTTTGTTTTGTTTTGGAGAGAGGCAATATTTTCTACCAATTGTTCTTACTTTACTACATTAATAATGACTTTTTCCTAAAAACATAATTGAGCCTGGCCGATTAAATGATATCAACTGGTAATTGCATGAGGAAAAGAAGCACAACAGTGGAGAATTCATGAATTATAGTGCTCAAAAGACTCATCCTCTCAGAGTTATTCCTTCAGCTGTGAGGGCACATAATAGTCATTTCAAAGATATGTGGTGGACCATATTTGTTACAACAAAGATTTTTTTTTTTAATTCAGAGATGGAATTTGAGATTGAGAGAAGGGATAATGATAATGATGCAACTATCTCCATACCACACACACACACACACACACACACACACACACAAAACCATCATTAAAGCATGTAAAAATGAGTGAAAGAGAACAGAAGGAAATTCAGAGGGAAACACTGATAAATCAGATTGCTTTGAAATTAACATGTTAAAATTATTATTTATTTAAGAACTATTATGTTTTTATATACAACCCTTTTTTCCATTCTTCTTTATAGATGGAAAATATACATATTTTGGTGTTTGTCCAAATCAGAATAATTTTTAAAAATGAAAATTTGTATTTTTAATAAACAAAGCCCAGTTGTACAGAGTTTTAAATACCAAACTGAGTGACGTGAATTCTGAAACCAGCTTATTCTCTCCCCTTGTCAGGAAATGCTGAAATGCTCTAGACTGTCTTATTACCACCATTAAAGCGGCCACAATGTGCCAAGACTGACTTAATTAGCATTTTAAGATACCTATGAAGGGGACACAGAATTTCCCAGATTGCCTTTGTTAGTATCTTCAGTGCAGGTTCAATATACATCCTTATTCCCACCTTTATTTCACATCTTCCCTGAGATGGTACAAAACTCACACAGTTATACTTCCCTTATATGAAGATTTTTGCTAAATTGTTTTTAAGACTAAGTCTGCCATGAGGTAATCCATTCATAGCATCTTCCCTCTAATGATTTCTTTCTTCTGTTTAATTATGAGTTCTAATATGAAACGCATCTTTCCCCTTGATAATTCACATAAAAAGTAGCAAGACTTTGTAATCTCTATATCTTGCCATGATTGTTCCATGTCATGAAGTTAATCTCTATCATACTATTTTATATAATATTCTTTTTACATTGTATGGCTCTCCTAATTATATTTTTATTTACCACTCCTGGTACCTATTTTGCCTCATCATGAGGATTTTATATATTACAATAAAGACATTGAAGGCTCTGAACAAGAAGTCAACTGTTTCAACTTATTCCTTCAGCAGTTTGCTTTGGCAACTCTGGGGAAGATGGAAGAAGATAAATGATTGGAAACTTGTAATCAGTGAGAAGAGTATAACAGTTGGTTAAGGTCTGAGCTAAAACTGAGACTGTATGAGAAGAGAAATATGTTCAGAATTAAATTCAATGGTGTTATACTGACTATGGAAGGAGTCATCAAGAGAACAAGTAAATGGAGTTTGAAAGTTGAAGGAAAGTAAGGGTATTACATTCCAGACAATTAGTGTTGAAAATAAAATTACTGATAACTACAGTTATCTGGGAAGATTATAGATACTCTTGTTACAAAATATAGAAACTTTGTATCATTTTGGAAATTTTGAGTAGTCCTTAACTCTTTAAGGTGAATTGCCTCTAATAGTACCAGAAACATATAATTATATAGGAGTTCAGTTGGAGTAGTCAGGGAGACAATATTACTATCAATGTCACTCAGCCTTTAATAGGTACTAAGGCACCTTGGATCAATAAAAGCACTTAAATTAAAGTTAAAATCTTCAAGAATTTTTGTCAAGAGAAACCCAAATTATAGTTTTGGAAAAAATATAAAGTAATGTTATAACTATATTCTCTAATTTGGTAGGAAAAGAAAAAGTTCTATTTTAATATTTTTTTTTTTATTTCATGTAGGAAACTAATTTAGTTGTATCCATTAAATTGTAATGAAAATAAAATGAGGGTTAAAATTATGTCCATTAAGAACACTACAACATTTCCAAGGACTGGAGGCATCTTGAATATTTATGCAAGTAACATTGACTTCTGGTCATACTTAAGCCCCAGGTAAATATCTTCTTCACAATACCTCACTATAATTCCATCATTCCTTTTCTCAAGTAGTATTTAACCTAAATCATCAAGTATTTTTTTTCAATATCTATTATGTGCAAGACCCAAAGAATGAAAAAGGCGAACAATTTGTTAATTAGTAAAGGAATTTTATATACATATATATGTATATATGTAATGCAAGATAAGGGGGGGCGGAATGCTTGCTACAAACATTTAAAGAAAATTTTGAATACTGCTGGTTAACTTTTTAGTGTTGGTTACATTTGAATTAGCTCTTAACAGATTGAAAGGGGGTTAAGGAGAGAGAGAACAATACAATCTTACAATGACAATTGAATACCTAAATTATAAAAGTCACTGTCCTAGATTCTGGGGACAAAAATTTAAGAAGAAAAACAATTTCTGACCTCAAGAAGCTTACATTCTTTTGGAGGAAAAATAAACATAAGTACATGAGTGTGTTCACATATGTATGTATATTGACATATATAATGTATAGTCACACTAATATAAACATATACAAATACATATAATTCTATATGTATGTGAATATATATGTATATTTACACACAAAGATAGATATAGATATTTCACAAGATCAAGAAAAGTAATAATGAAGACAATCATGAAAGATTTCCCAAAAGAAGTAATTATGAGGTAGCATATCAGCTCATTCTTGAAGAGAGCTAGGGATTTTTGATTTAAAAAAAGGGGATGAGAAAGTGAATTCTAGACACTGGGGAAAACCTGTGCAAAAGAGAAGATGAAAAATGAAATACCAAGTTCATGGTATAGCAAGGAGGCCTATTTGGATGAAAGGCAAAATATGCAAAAAGAGGTAGCTGTTTCTTGAAATTTGGTTGGAACCAGACTGTGAAGAATTTTAAATGCCAAACTGAAGAATTTCTATTTTATGCCAGAGATGATAGGAGTCCATTAAAACTTTTTGAGTGGGGCAGAGTATAGCAGAAAGGACATAGTAACATGATCAGAACTGTGCTTTAGGATTATACTATATTTTGACAAATATCCCCCTGAAAAATGTCTAATGTATTATAGCTACTAATATGTTACAAATACCTTAAAGGGTTTATTGTACAATTATAATTAATTCTCAATTTTATATGATTTAAAACATAAGATAAGAAGTTTTTATATATTGATTTATGAGATTTGCAAAAGGCAGTTATAGCAACTTTTTTTTTTAAAGATTTAAGAATTTCTATTTTGCCCATGCTGAATATGCAGACACTACTCACAGAATTTGATTCATCTCCTAATTGGCACAGAAGTTTTGATCTGCTCTCTTTTTATCTTGGCTTGTTTGCCCTTCTTAGACAAATGGATAGCCCCCTTCTTCTAAAGAGGTTCAAATTGCTAATGCAGAACTTAGTGCAGAAATCCAATCAGCATAGTTTACTGTAGTCCAGAATCCCTGAACACAATAAGTCCACAATTGTTAGTCTCCATGTAACTGGGATTATAAGTATGGGCCACTGTATCTAGTGACTTTTTTGCTATTAAAAATTTAAGGTGAATTACCTCTAATAGTACCAGAAACATATAATTATATAGGAGTTCAGTTGGAGTAGTCAGGGAGACAATATTACTATCAATGTCACTCAGCCTTTAATAGGTACGAAGGCACCTTGGATCAATAAAATTGATTACTACAATTTGGAAGCCACTGACTGAAATGTAAAAAGGGAAGTAATATGTTAAATATATATACCTTGTAATCAGAATTAGTTTGACGATCTTAACAATATATCAATTAGGAAAATTCTTCAGGGAAGAGTATGAACGATAGATTGGGGTAAAAAATAAAGTAAGGGCAAGCCAGTTAAAAATAAGTAAAAGTCAGTACCAAATAGTGATGAGACATTGAACTAGAGTGGTTGAAATAGGAATATACACAATGAGCCAAATCGTGAGATAGAAATGTTACAGTAGAAATAATAATAGCTACTGACTGAATGTCTATGTTGAAGCAAAGGAAAGAATAAAATCTGATTCCAAGGTTATGAATGTGGGAAAATAATAGAATAAATGTGAAAAGTTGATAAGGCGAAAGATTTGAAGAACAGAAAGTGGGAAGGAAGATGATAAATTCTGGTTTAAATATGTTGAGGTAGAACTAGATGGCAGGATTGTGATCCTGAAGAGAATAATAAATAGAAATAGTTTGAGAGATCATAAGGGAAAGTATGGAAGAGTGTATAGGACTGAACTTTAGAGGATCCCCACATTTAATAGAGTAGCAGATACTGTTTTTTTTAAGAGATGGCAAAATATAAAGAGAATAGACAGAAAAGTAAAACCACCACTACAGGACATTTCACTGTCATGAAAGCTAGGGATGATGGAAATATCTAAAAGAGAAATAATCTGTGGATCCCAGTGTCATATGCCAAAAAGAGATCTAGAACTATAAGGACAAACACTAATGCTTAGAAAATACACATGTCATTAGGAATTCTGAAAAGTCTAATTTAATAAAACTGTGGTAGAGAAAGAAGCTACTGTTCATGGATTTTGTTAATGATTGTTTATTTAATATCTTATACATAAAACAATTTTTTAAACTTGTTTTTTAAAACTTTGAGTTCAAGTTCCATCTGCCTCTCCCTCCCCCACCCACACTGAGAATGCACATGTAAACTTGAGCAAAACATTTTCATAAATGTCATGTTGTAAAAGAAATACTTAGATCTCTTCCACTCTCAAAAAACAATCCCTCAAGAAAAATGAATATATATATATAATATATATATATATATATATGTATTATGTATATGTTTCAATTTGTATTCAGACACAATTCTTTTCCTGGATATGGATAGTATTTTTCATTATAAGTCCTTCAGAAAAGTCTTGGATCATTATATTGCTGAGAATAGTAAAGTCATTCACAACTAATCATCCCACAACATTGCTATTATTTTGTACAGTGTACATTTCACTTTGCATTTCACTGAAGATTTTCCAAGTTTTTCTGACAGCATCCCTGCTTATCATTTCTTAATCTATTTTTATAGAACAATAGTATTCCATCATAATCACATATCATAATTTATTTAATTATTTCCCAACTGATGGCCATTCTCTCAACTTCCAATTATTTGCCCTGAGAAAAGAGCTGCTAGAAATACTTTTGTACATATATTATGTTTTCTTTTTTTTAAAACAATCTCTTTTTGGATTGATGGCTGGTGGTAGTATTGTTAGATCAAAAGATATGCATGATTTTATAGCCCTTTGGGCATTATGCATATCTTTTGATCATTTATCAATTGGGTAATGGTTCTTATTTTGTTTTTTTGTAAATTTGGCATTTCCCTATGCATTTGAGAAATGAAGCCTTCATCAGAGAAACTTGCTTCAAAATTCTTTTCACAATTACTATTGCTAACCATATTTTCCACATTGATTCTATTCTCTCCCTCTCCTTTCATCTTATTCCTTCTCAAAAGTGTTTTATTTCTGACCATTCCCTCCTGCTTATGCCTCTCTTCCAACACTTTCCCCCTTTTTCATATCCTCTTCTCCTTCCTCTTTCCTGCAGGGTAAGATAAATATCTACACCTCTATTGAATGTGTATGTTATTTCCTCTTTGAGCCAATCCTGATGTGAGTAAAGTTCACTCACTCCCCCTCCTTTTCCCCTCTTCTTTCCACTGTAAAAATTTAATCTTGCCTTTTTATGGAGATAATTCACACCATTCCAACTCTGTCTCCCTTTCTTTCAGTACATTTCTCTCTCACTCTTTATTTTTATTTTTATGTTTTCAGATATTATGCCTTCACATTCAACTCAAACTTGTACCCCTCTGTCTGTATATACTCCTTCTAACTGACCTAATAATGAGAAAGCTCTTATGAGTCCCATGTATCATCTTCTCATGCAGAAATTTAAATGAAAAAACCCGATTAAGTCTCTCATGATTTCCCTTTTCTGACTCCTTCCTTAAGCTTCTCCCAAGTCCTCTATTTGAAAATAAAATTTCTATTTAGCTCTGGTCTTTTCATCAAGAATGGTTCAAAGTACTCTATCCACCTTTTCCCCCAAAGGATTATATTCAGTTTTGCTGGTTGCCTTCCAAATTTTATTACTTTCAGGACTATCATATTCCAAGCCCTTTGAGCCTTTCATGTAGCTAAATCTTGTGTTATGCCAAGTATGGTTCCACTATACTTGAATTTTTGTCTAGATGCTTGCTACATTTTCTCCTTGATCTAGGTGTTCTAAAATTTGACTATAATATTCCTGGGAGTTTTCATTTTGAGATCTATTTCAAGAGGTGATTGGCATATTCTTTCAATTTCTAAGTTGCCTTTTGTAGAATCAAAAGAATAAATATCAGGAAAGTTTTCCTTGATAAATTCCTGAAAGATAATATTCAGGTTCTTTCTTTTAATTTATTTTTAGGTTATATATGTACATTCAGTTTTTTACATGTTTCCATATAATTCAGGTTGAGAGAGAAAAATCAAAACAAAAGGGAAATGAGAAAGAAAAAAGAAGGGAAAAAGGGTGGAAATAATGTGTGTTAATATAAAGGTCTCTATCTGGATATGGATGGTGTTTTCCATTCCAAATTTATTGGGATTCCAGGTTCTTTTTTGCTCCTGGCTTTAAAGGAGACCAATAAATTTTAAATTCTCTCTCCTGAATATATTTTCCAGGTCAGTTGTTTTTCCAATGAGAAATTTCATAGTTTTCTATTTTTTTCATTCTTTTGGCTTTCTTTTACTTTTCTTAATTTATCAAAAAAATATTAACTTCCATTTGCTGAATTCTAATTTTTAAGAAATTATTTTCATCAGTGAATTTTTGTGCCTCCTTTCCCATTTGGCCAATTTTGCTTTTTACAGCATTCTTTTCATTAGCTTTTTCTGTATTTCCTTTTGCATCACTCTCATTTTTCTTCCTACTTTTTCCTTTAACTCTCTTATTTGGTTTTCAGAATCCCTTTTGAGCTCTTCAGTGATCTGAGAACAATTCTTAATTTTTTTGAAGACTTTGGATGTAGGAGTTTTGATTTTATCTTCTTCTGAGTGTATGTTTTGATCACCATAGTAAACTTTTTATGATAAGAATCATTTTTCTCATCTCAATAGATGCAGAAAAAGCATTTGATAAAATCCAACATCCATTCCTATTAAAAACACTTGAGAATATAGGAATAAATGGACTTTTCCTTAAAATAATCAGCAGCATCTATTTAAAACCATCAGTAAGCATCATATGTAATGGAGACAAACTGCAACCATTCCCAATAAGATCTGGAGTGAAACAAGGTTGCCCACTATCACCATTACTATTTAATATTGTATTAGAAACGCTAGCTATAGCAATAAGAGCTGAGAAAGAGATTAAAGGAATAAGAATAGACAATGAGGAAGCCAAATTATCACTCTTTGCCGATGACATGATGGTATACTTAGAGAACCCCAGAGATTCTGCTAAAAAGTTATTAGAAATAATCCACAACTTTAGCAAAGTTGCTGGTTATAAAATAAACCCACATAAGTCATCAGCATTCTTATATATCACTAACAAAATCCAACAGTCAGAGTTACAAAGAGAAATTCCATTTAAAGTAACTACTGATAATATAAAATATTTAGGAATCTATCTGCCAAGGGAAAATCAGAAACTTTATGAGCAAAATTACAGACCACTTTTCACACAAATTAAGTCTGATCTAACCAATTGAAAAATATTAAATGCTCTTGGATAGGGCGAGCAAATATAATAAAGATGACAATATTACCTAAACTAATCTATTTATTTAGCGCTATACCAATCAGACTCCCAAAAACTATTTTAATGACCTAGAAAAATAACAACAAAGTTCATATGGAAAAACAAAAGGTCAAGAATTTCAAGGAATTAATGAAAAAAAATCAAATGATGGTGGCTTAGCTGTACCAGATCTAAAATTATATTATAGAGCAGCAGTTACCAAAACTATTTGGTATTGGCTAAGGAATAGATTAGTTGATCAGTGGAATAGAGTAGGTTCAAGGGATAAAACAGTCAACAAATATAGCAACCTAGTCTTTGACAAACCCAAAGATCCCAGCTTTTGGGATAAGAACTTACTGTTTGATAAAATTGCTGGGAAAATTGGAAACTAATATGGCAGAAACTAGGCATTGATCCATACTTAACGCCAGTACACCAAGATAAGGTCAAAATGGGTTCATGACCTAGGCATAAAGAATGAAATTATTAATAAATTAGAGGAACATAGGATAGTTTACCTCTCAGACCTGTGGAAGGGGAAGGTCTTTATGACCAAAGCAGAACTAGAGATCATTACTGATCACAAAATAGAAAATTTCGATTATACCAAACTGAAAAGTTTTTGTACAAACAAAACTAATGCAGACAAGATTAGAAGGGAAGCAATAAACTGGGAAAATATTTTTACAGTCAAAGGTTCTGATAAAGGCCTCATTTCCAAAATATATAGAGAATTAACTCTAATTTATAAAAAATCAAGCCATTCTCCAATTGAAAAATGGTCAAAGGATATGAACAGACAATTCTCAGATGAAGAAATTGAAACTATTTCTAGTCATATGAAAAGATGCTCCAAGTCATTATTAATCAGAGAAATGCAAATTAAGACAACTCTAAGATACCACTACACACCTGTCAGATTGGCTAAGATGACAGGAAAAAATAATGATGATTGTTGGAGGGGATGCGGGAAAACTGGGACATTGATGCATTGTTGGTGTAGTTGTGCACAAATCCAACCATTTTGGAGAGTAGTTTGGAACTATGCTCAAAAAATTATCAAACTGTGCATACCCTTTGATCCAGCAGTGTTACTACTGGGATTATATCCCAAAGAGATTATAAAGAAGGGAAAGGGACCTGTATGTGCATGAATGTTTGTGGCAGCCCTTTTGTAGTGGCTAAAAACTGGAAACTGAATGGATGTCCATCAGTTGGAGAATGGTTGAATAAATTGTGGCATATGAAAATTATGGAATATTACTGTTCTGTAAGAAATGATCAACAGGATGATTTCAGAAAGGCCTGGAGAGACTTACATGAACTGATGCTGAGTGAAATGAGCAGGACCAGGAGATCATTATATACTTCAACAACAATACTACATGATGACCAGTTCTGATGGATCAGGCCATCCTCAGCAACGAGATCAACCAAATCATTTCTAATGGAGCAGTAATGAACTGAACTAGCTATGCCCAGAAAAGAACTCTGGGAGATGACTAAAACCATTACATTGAATTCCCTAATCCCTATATTTATGCACACCTGCATTTTTGATTTCCTTCACAAGCTAATTGTACAATATTTCAGAGTCTGATTCTTTTTCTACAGCAAAATAACGTTTTGGTCAGGTACACTTATTGTGTATCTAATTTATATTTTAATATATTTAACATCTACTGGTCATCCTGCCATTTAGGGAGGGTGGGGGTAAGAGGTGAAAAATTGGAACAAGAGGTTTGGCAATTGTTAATGCTGTAAAGTTACCCATGTATATATCCTGCAAATAAAAGGCTATTAAATTAAAAAAAAAAAAAGAATCATTTTTCTGTCTTTTTGTTTACTCCCCCAACTTATTACTTGGCTTTTAACTCTTTGCTAAGGTAGGGTTCTGTTTCCATGGTGAAGGTGTAATGTCTCAAGCTACAGTTGTTTTATACAGCTGTTTTCAGAGATCCTTCTAAAGACCAGTAAGTTTTCAATTCTTCCAAGGTGTTATGATCCAAGGACAAGTGTGTTTGAGTGACTATACACACTCTTTTTTTTGCCCAGGGAACTGTGAAAATGATCCCCACTCCATTGTAGCTATACATTCTAGTGTGCTAAAGCAACAGAGTCCTTCCTCAGTGTTAAATAAAAAGACCTCATTTTGACAAGTGCAACTCCCTTACCATCTATAGGCTGAAGGTTCTGCTGTTGTTGCCACCTCTGACCCCAATTCCTCCGTTGCCACTTTGGATTCAGTGGCTCAAGACCTGCTCCTGGTTTGCTGGTTTCCCATGACCCTCTCACCCTGATGAGAGAAACCTTTCCTGCCAACCTTCCAAGTTATCTTTAGTGTCTCTAGGAAGATAAGTTTGGAAAATTGCAGTGCTGCCAGAAGGCCGGCTAGTTGTTTCCTGGGGCTGGCCACCTGCACTGGTATTGCACTGGATTCCTTCCCTTGTGTCACAGACCTTTCTTGCTGACCTTCTAAGCTGGCTTTGGCTCTGGAAAATTGTTCTGCTCTGTCATTTTATGGGTTCTGATGCTCTAAAATTTGTTTAGCGTTATTATTTAAAGGAATTTGTAAAAGTTTGTCCGGTCAAGTCCTTGTCTTTACTCCAACATCTAGACTGCACTTTCCATTAGTTACTGATTGTCAAGAAAATAGGAGCAATGAATGTAGATGATTCTTTTCATCAAATTTTCTAACAGAATTTGTGTCATTTTAATCTTTGTGTTTTTTATTGTGCTTCTTTCTGAAGAATATATTATAAGTAACTTCATTATAGGTGGCTTTTCTGTTTTCAAATTCCCTTTAAATTCTTCTTCCAAAGATTAGGATCTCTTTAAGTCCAATTTTATGTTATAACAAGGAAACAAGTTTAAGCTAGGAGATATGTCTATATATTCTGGAAATAGGTAATCATTTATCTTTGTTTATTTTCTATGGCTGCTTTCATGTTATATTGTTAGCCAATAAATACTCTGCCTTTCCCTAGCTTCTGTACATAATATATATATATATATATATATATATATATATATATATATTACTTATTTTATTAAAGAGACAATATATTATAGTGCATAGAAAAGCAACCTTAGTGTCAAGAAGACCTGGGCTCAAACCTGCTTCCAGCATATATGGCTAGGTGACAAGAAATTCTAAGCAGTGCCTCAGTCAAATCTATAAGACTGTAAGTAGCAGAAAGCTATTAGTCTTCCAATGGAGGAAGTTTCCACATTAGTACAATAATTAGAATTGACCTGCCTGCTACTTATATAAATACTAATCATGTATAATGTGTCTCTGTTTTTTTTTTCCTATTTGAATACTTCGAGCAAAGGCAAATAAAGGGAACAACTCTCATTAAGATATCAACACAGGTTATTATTCTGTCATTTCATAGATTTGTCAGTTCATCTATAAATACTACATTGCATCTCATTGATTCTTTAGGGTAGTAAGTCTGTCAATACATAACATATTGACTCTAAAAGAATCTCCATCACAAAATGTCTGCTTATATTCAACATTTTCTTTACCACGCTTTAAAAAATAATCATGATCCAAAATTATTTTCATGTTTTCAGCTTATGGAAAGAAAATCTTCAGGGAGAAGTGAAGAAAAGAAAATCTCTAGGAAAAGAAAGTCCTTAAAACTTAAAAGTGCTGATGATAGATTTTTTTGCTCTTGAATTTTCTGTTTATTTGCTTCTGTGTCTTTACATCTCTAGGTCTGCTAAAACATTACTGACATCTGCCAAGTTAAGTATGTCCACTTATTCAAATTCTCTAATTTTAATGATCAAATATTTATTTAACATGAGTCATTACACATACACACACACACACACACACACACACATTCATCTCAACCTTTTCACCAAGTGAAGAAAAGACAAAAGGAAAGAAATATATCTTGAGCTCATTTTTGAAGAGTCCTCTTTTGTGTAGAAAAATAAAAGAGACCAAATAATAAATTTAAATATCATCCTAAATTCTGAGTCACAATTTACCTCTCAGTGTTAATCCTTCCAGTTATCTGTATGTACAGAATAGGCCTTATTACAAAGCATTTCAAGCAGCTAATACTCTCTTGAACTGATTAGCAAAAAAGTAACTGCAGTGTTTTAGCGCCTTCTTGTGTTGATGTCTAGAAGTTCAGCTACCATAATTTACCTAAATGTTCACTATATCAATTCTTTTTGCAAAAAGTTCTTCTATACGATTTAGCTTCTATATTTAAACTAGACAGAGGTGAATAGACAGTGGGAAAAACAAGGCAAATATCATCAGAATTATTTTAAATTCTAAATAATGCCAATCAGGGCTTTGGCAAATTTCCTAAACCTCATCTTCAGCCCCAGTCCCTCAGAAGTAAAAAGAACATGGAACAAATATAGAAATCAATAAACAAATTGTCTTCTGGGGTGTTATTTTATAACATTCTTCCCATAAAATCAATTCCAAAAAAATATATTCAAATCTCCAGAAATCTCCCAAATATTTGAAACATTTTTGAATAATAGTCTAAATGTTTCAGTAATATTGAAAGAAATTGAAAGGATTTTTAATGGCTTGATTAATGTTCTTTTCCCCCCCTATCAAATCCAATAGGTTTCTGGCTGTATATTTTGCTAGTATGCAGTCAGCCAAATCTAGGGTCACTAAAGTCATAAGAATTGACCTTACATATGCAAGGAAAGTAAATAGCTTAGGGTACAATGAAAGTACAATTTTACAAATAATTTATTCCATGACACTGAAGTACCTTACAGTCTAATACAGGAGAAAAATGAGTAATTTATCTCCTTTTTAATGGTGATGATTAGGCATATGAACATCTAGTTAAGCTTAAAATATACAAGATCAAAAACAGACAACATAGCTCCTAAACAAAATGCAGCTTGGATAAAACATTTTCAATTCTGAAGATTTTTTAAAGTGTTTAAAGCTATTAAGAAGAAATTTATGGTCAATAGCACTGAATTCATAAAAATATTGCTCTAATGGAATATTTTGGAGGCAAGTTGTTCCTACTTTCTGAAAAACAAGCTAGTAGCTCTATGAATCAATGAATCAACAAGCATTTATGAGACAATTTCTGAATGCCAGGAAGAGTTCTTGGTCACTGAGGGTAGCAAAGACAAACATGAAACAGGTTTCAATTTTAAGGAGATAATATTCTTTTTTGGGGGGAAATGTGGGTATAAATTAAGTATTCATTAAATATGTATAAAATATTGTAAATAGAAGGTAACTTTGGTGAGGAGAGGATATTAACAGCTTTTAAAATGAAAAGATTCTGGCATGGGCATTCTCTGACTATATGACAGCCTAGCTAATTTCTAAAAAGTCTTATACTTTTTGTACAAAAATGCTTTAAAGACCATCTTTTAATAGAGACTGAGATTCTAGGCTGCCTTAATACAAGGAGTTTTTATACCATCTAAAATAACAGATTCTTGAGGGATAGAAATATACTGAGTAGAACTGAAAACAAAGCCACTAATTTCCCTTAAATTGAGGCCATGAATTTGTCATGGAGTCTGTGTATATTAGGGCACTGTATCTGATTTCACAAATATAGCAACTTCTCTTCATTCTTATGAAATATTACACCAGAGTGATAATATATTTAGCAGCTGAGATAATATATTTAGTAATATACTCTCAATTATCTTAAGAATTTTATCCTCTTTTTTTTTAATCAGAGTTTGGAAACTAAAATGTTACCTAAACTGTTACTTGATTTTTGTTATGGCCAAAGTCAATTGACTTCAAGAGACTTAGAGAGGCAGCATGGTTGGGGCAGGAAGAATGCTAGATCTGAAGTAAATGGGACTGGGCAAACATTGAGACTCAGCTATTTACTTTTTTGGATCATGTACTTAACTTTTCAGGGCCTCAATTTCATTGTTAAATTGAAAGCATTTGAATTAGATGATATCGAGGTTCCTTGTGGCTCCAAATCCCAAAAATGACCAATTTTAATTTAAAAAAAAAAACTAAGAGTGATAGAGCTCTGTGTGATCAGTGCAAAGGCTAAGAGTGTTGGATCTGGAGTCAGGAAGATCTGTATTCAAATCCCAGCTCAAACATTTGCTGACTGGGTGACCCTGGTTAGGTCCCTTACCCCTTTCCAGCCTCAGTTCCTTTGTAAATAAGAAAAAAATTGGTACTTACCTGTGTTCTTATAAGGATTATATTAAATAATATGTGTAAAGCAGTATCTAAAGACTATTGTTTTACTATCATTGTTATTGTTAATTAGAAAAAAATCCTTTAAAATTCTAAATGCCCAGAAATTTCAAAAAATAATTCATGGTATATTAATGTAATTAATTAATATAATGCAATTAATTGTGATGTGTAAGTATGAGGATCTTGAGGAAATCTAGAAAGAGCTTCATGAAAGAAAAATAAATAACTAAACAATCAGATCCAGAAGAATAGAGTAGGAAATACCTGCAGTCATATGAAAAACACTGAAAAAAAAATGAAAAGTCAGGATGAGATCTTAGAGGAATTGTGCAATTATTATAATATCTTATACAGTGAAATGTATCTGGATGCAAAGAGTTATTAATCAGATACAGACTTTTGATTATGAGGGTGAATTTGAGAAAAAACCTAGAAATATTTACATGAATTGATGATGAGTGAAGTGTGCAGAACCAAAAGAAAATTAAATAGTAACAACATTGTGCAATGATAGACCATGATAGACTTACCTCTTCTCAACAATACAGTGATCCAAGATAATTCTAATAGATTTGGGATGGAAAATGTCATCCACATCTATATAAGGAACTATAGGGACTGAATATGGATCAAAGCATACTATTTCACTTCTCTTCCCCCATTTTTTTGTTTTTTTTTTTATTTTCCCCCTTTTATTCTGATTCTTCTTTTACAATATGACTAACATGGAAATATATTTAATCTGATCGTGCATGTAGAGCTATATCAGGTTGCTCATGGTCTTGGGGAAAGAGGAGGGAAAGAAGAAAGAGAAAGAAACATTTGGAACTCCAAATCTTACAAAAATAAATGTTAAATATGTATGTGTTTTGGGACTACCTGCCATCTAGGGGAGGGGGTGGAAGGATGTAGGGGAAAAGTTGAAACAGAAGTTTTTGCAAGGGTCATTGTTGAAAAATTACCCATGTATAGGTTTTGTATATAAAAAGCTATAATTTTAAAAATGTAAAAAAAAAAAGAAAGAATTTTTCAACTCTCAAAAAAAAGAATATTAAAACTCTTTATATGTAGTTAGAAAAAATAAAATATTATTGAGAAAAAAATTAAAAATCAAGTATAGGCATGCAAATTGATATCTAACATTGTTTCTAATGCAGTAGATGTTCACTGAAAAGGTCCCTTCCCTATGTTTACCTCAGTTTCCTCAACTATGAAATGGGGACAAAAATCAGCACCTATCTTGCAGTATTGTAATAAAAATCAGTGATATAATATTTGTGAAGCACTTATCATAGTGTCTGATATGTAGTCCTTTGCTCGCTTCTTCCTACAGTAAGATTCTTAGTGTGTAAGGAAGAAAATGAGGCAGAGGAAGAGAAAAGTGGGAAAATCAATTAATTATTAAGCACTTATGGTAGATAAAAGTTTGTCAGGTTCAAGGAATTTGCATTCTAATATAGGAAATGTTGAGTCCATCCTAATCCACACCAGCCATAGAAGTAAGAAAACCCCCGATGAGGTCATGAAGAATTAGACTAAATTGAAACAATTGAACAAGAACATGTGCTTAAATGGACACTTTGGACCAATGGCCATTATTGTATCAGTTAGGATGCGGAAGGTGGTGAGAAATGGTGTTGCAGTGTTGTAATAGGTGTGAAAGCTGAGACCCAGACTTAGAATAGAACTGTAAGCTACCTAATTACATTATAGGAGTTAGTGCTTCCTGGAAAAGCAAACTTTAAATCAAATAGTAGAGCACCTGGAAACTAGTAAGCTTTTGAGAGTTCTATCAGTTGGTGAAGTGAAAGGACAACCTTCTCCCACAATAATTCTTTGCTCCTAGTGATCTACACAATCCTTCCCCATAATTCTTTGATCACCTGAAGAAAACAGAAATAACAAAAGAAGGTTTCCATTTTGAGAAATCATCAGAAATGGTCACTCTGTCAACTTCATTGTATGTGGCCATGGGATTGATTGACTGTATAATACTAATATGGGTATTACTAATAGTGATATAGAGTTTTTTGGATGAGAAAGGAAAACCTCAGAAGGTCTCAGAAAAATGGAGCTCAAGAACAAGGAAGAGGAATTTCTCAGTTTTGGTAATCTTGCTACATATTCTCTGTCAAATCCTAGAATTCAAACCCTGAGCCATTGATGGCTTCCTTCCTGCCCAAACTTTTGAACTCTAAGGTTTTGTGAATTTGAATTATTAGTTAGTCCATCAGAAAACAATTATTAAGAATCTACTATGTAACAAGTACTATGTAAAGCACTGAGATTACAATGAAAGGCAAAAAATAGTTCCTTACCCTCAAGGAGTTCACAGTCTAAGACAACACATAAAAGAAAGCTAAAAGGGGAGAGAAGTTGGGGTTAACGAAGTCCAGAAGAAAACAGCCTGGTGGGAAATGAAAAGGAATCTATTAGAGATGAGCCATAAAGAAGATTTCCTTTGGGGTTAATTAAATACACTCCCAGCTTCCTGAAAGCTTGTAGAAAGCAGGACAAAGATTCTTTAATATAAACTGCTACTATTTCTACAGCACCATAAATGTCTTCTGGGAAAACTCACAAGATACATATACTCATAAGGTACCCTTATTCCCTACCTTTAATAACCATCATACATTTCATTTAAAAGGGAAAATTATCAGATGAAACATTCTGACTTTATTTAAGCCAGTATTCATATTATCACTTTAAGATATATGAGATTGAAAATTATTCTCTGAACCAATATGAATTCCTTTGCAAACTGAAGTGACTACAATTATGTCTATGGAAGAAAGAAAAAGGTGAAGAGAAATCCTGATTACCAGGAATAATGAATTTTGTAAGATAGTAGAATGTTTAAATTTGCACTGAATATTTTCATTAAGCTATAACCAATTTCTATATTTTTTTTAAATAATGCAAGTTTGAATACATGTAACTGCTGTGTCTAAATCATTATTTACACTAATTGTGACCTAGCTGTATGGTTAGCGCTGCCCCCTTTCCTTTCTCACCACCCATGTGCAGAACACATTTTCCCATAGAAACAATTTTTAAATAGTGCTTACATTCCCAGACTAGCCCACAAATTCTATTTGACATAGAATGTATATGAAATATAGGAAGTACAGAAAATGAAAAATAAACAGACATATGAAAAATGGAGCAAAACAGGAGATAAGAAATCAGAAGAAAATGAGAATAACTAATGAAGAGAGAAAAGAAAGAAGATAAGACCACAAGAAGAAATAAAAATGAGAAAGAAATGTTATATGTCAGTGAAATCAGCTATCTCAACTCAAAGGGAAAATATAAGTTACTAAATTCAGGTATGTTATGATGGTTTGTTTTTTCTTCTGGAGCCTGCCTCTGAAAATGCCAAGCAAAATATAAATATCCCCAAATTAAAGTCAATAGAGAAATGAGTTCAGCATAAACACATTAACTAAGTATATAAACAAAGTTATTCATATAACAATGACATTTCTAAATCACAAATGTTTCTTCAAAGGAATTGTTTCATTGAATAGTTTGCCAGGAGACAGATTAAAGATTGGTGCCAAGAAATATTTATAATAGCTTTAAGAATATAACTGCCTTTAAAAATGAGACCTTGACAGAGTAGAAAAGACTGCTTTTTGTGGTAGAGGTTTTTCTTTCTTTTTCTTCCTTTTTTTCTCCTTCTTTCTTTCCCTTCTTTCTTTCTTTTTTTTTTTTCTTTCACAGAACTAAAAATAAAAATTCCTTCAATGACTGGACAACTAAAAAAATCATCTGCTTCTCATATTGCAATTTAATTATTCTATATAGGTTATATGAGAATTTTCTGATAGTACAATTTATTCAGTTTTGGACTGGATCACTACAGGAGGTAGTTTGTACTGTTTAGCAGATAATACTGGATTATGAGGTAATTTTCTCATGTATGTCAACCAAAAGTAAGTTAGACCTACAGACCTCTGATCCCCTTTTGACCACAGTTAAAATTTCAAATTCAATATAAAGTAATAAAGCAGAATATAGTCACTGCTTCATGATGATAGCTTAGCCCAGTATTCACTGTTGCTATTATTATCTCTGATTTTTCTAGATTTTTAGTTTCTTCACCCTTACCACCACAGTATATATTGTCTTCCTGGGCCTCTTTTACTTAAGTTGGCTTGTCCAAGCTCTAACTTACAGGCCTACATATTCTGAAAAATTTACTTCTAGTCCACCTAAAATAAAACACTTACTGGACTTCTCTTGTTAAAGTAAAATTTTAATCTTGATCTATCTTCATTTTTTTCTCTTGGTGTCCTATCTCTGCTGGTGGAAAATGGTGTTAGTGGCAGTTTTAATGCTGTATCCTGTTAGTTCAGATTTGAATTTAGACCAAAGTAAGACACTTTAAAATCACTAAAGAATTAACAAAAGAGCATTTACTAAGCCCTAACATGGCAAGAAAATGCAATAAGGATATAGTAACATTTAACTTCTATAAATGTCCATCCCGTATCCATCTGTAAGCCATATGATGACTCATGTGGTCTTTAGACATTCACCACATTTGAAAGGATCCTATTCCTTGTGGCTGGGACCTCTTATGGCCTTAAGTGACCAGGAAGCCACCAAGAAAGTGTAACTAAGGAGGTATAACTTGAGCTTTGTCCCACTCCTAGGTCAATCAAGTTCTAGTTTTGTTGCTTTTTCTTAAGCCAAATAATGGGAGAGGGAGAGGAAAGAAGATCCATGGTAGATACTGGACCTATCATAGAGAGGTAACATCATGAGTGCCTCCATTCTTCCATTTGCCAAGATTTTCAACTTCAAGAAAATGTATTTTCCATCACTCTCTCTCCATCCAAAGCTAATCAGTTTCTGTGTTGTCATTTCTACCTACACAGCATCCCATTTATCTATCACCATCCCCCTACTCATATACTACCACATCTAGTTCAAGCCTCAACAGCTCTTGTCTGAACTACTATAAAAGTATCCTAATTAGTCTTCCTGGCAAACATCTCTTCCCTCTCAAATCTTGCAACTACTACTCCATTTGGCTTCCAGAATAATATTTCTAAATCTGGGATCTGACCATGATATTTTTCCTTCCTCTAAAAAATCTCCAGTATCTTCCTATTGCCACTAAGATAAAATACAAACATCTCTATTTAGCATTTTAAGTCTTTCATAGATTGGCTCCAGGATAACTCTCCAAGCTAATTACATATTTTTCCTTCATGAATTCTACATTCCCAAAAAACTGCTCTAATTCCAGTAAGTCATACACAGCATTATATATTCATTCTCTATGATCTCATATAGGCCATTCCCCATGACTGAAATCTGATCTATCTTAACTTTTTTCTCTTAAATTTATAGCTTTTTCAAAGCCCAGCTAAAGTGCCATCTCTTCCATGAGGCCTTTCCTAAATCACAAAGATGTTAGGGTCCTCTATTCCCAAATTATATATTTCATACATATTTTAAGGAATTTTCCACATATTTGTACATGTCATTTTCCCTAATAGAATGTTATATAAAGGCAAAGAATTCCTCCTTTTTTGCCTTTGTAGCACCTAATATGATGTCTAGCATATGCTGTACTGGGTAACTAATAAATATTTGTTGATTGATTGGTAAAAAAGAAAAATGGCTTACATAATCATTTAAGATTAATGTTAGTCTAGTGATCCTAATTAGAATATTCTGGCAATTTCACTAAAACAAAATAACACTACATAAATTTCATGGTTTTTATTTGAACTTTAATTAGGAAATCCTAAATCTTAATTCTATTCTATTGTTACTATTCATGCTGTGTTGGGATTTATTAAATGAGTCTCACCTTCCTTATTTATCCCTCAGGCATAATCTGGGCATTTTCACACTTTTTTTTCCTTTTAATTTTTATTTAAAAAATTTCTTTCAAACAGGGAATTACAAAAAATAAGCAGAGTAGAGAATGTCAAAGAAATGTAGGATCACACACATTCAAAAAAATAGGTTGTGCACAAGACAAAAAAATAAGAAAGAAATGATACAGTCTTTATGCTTCATTGGTATACTTGTACTCTCAAGAGAATGTAAACACTGCTGTTTATGTGTGTAAATACTGCTATTATGTAATTTCATCTCTCATTGGCATCTCAAATTCAATGGGCTAAAAATAGCACTCATTCTCCTTATCCCCTGCCACTACAAAAAAAATCTACTTCTTTCCTAAACTTCCCTATTTTATTGAAGTTACCACTTTCCTTATAATCTACAATTCAGCCAAACTGGTCTTACTATCCATATACATTACATTCTCTCTCTGTGCCTTCATACAAGGCATTGACTAAGTCTGAGATACATTCCCACCTCATCTCACCAAATAGTATCCCTAATTTATTTCAAAGATCAATTTAAACATCACCGGCTACATGAGTCTTTTTCTCATTCTTCATTAAATATTGTGTTCAGTTAGTACTTACTTATCAGTGTGAATGTATTCCCTACGTTAAAATGTAATTTCATTGTGGGCAGGAGCTATTTAATTTTTTTACTTCAAATCCCCATTGCCAGCAGCGTGTCTGATATATGGCTGGTGTTTAATAAATATTTGTTAAGTAATGATCACTTAGATCAATATTCAATCTGGCTATAACATTTTAAGACTGTGTAAATGTTAGAAAATATGCAAATTTTTTTTCATTACCATTTGAAATGAAAGCCTAATGCTATAACAGATATGAGATACTATCAATGTTCAATCATCTTGTAAGAACCTCACTCATGTCTTCCCATAGACTCACAATACAGTGTCTATCCAACACATGAGGGCCCTTCCAAGAATTCTTTTCATATTATATAGTTATCAAACAAGTGTTGTGGATTGTCTATTATATCTGCTTACATCTGAGGAGACTGGAAAATAAGTAATTGTATAAATATCACAATATATTATGTATTTTATTATAGATTTGTTACATTTTTAATGTAATTCTTATATAAAGTCTTAGATTGTACATAAATGATTAGTGTGTATGGTGATCTTGTGAAATGTATTGTGATGATAAATCTGAAATGGGTTGTGATATGAGAAATGAAACTTTACCTGCAATTTCATTAGCATAGAGGATTCCTGGTGTGTAAATTTCTCTTACCAGATTGCATATTTTTAATTTATACTTTTAGAAAGTTACCTGAGAGGTTAAGAAATTTATATCCAGTGTTATTGGGAATTAGAATAAGAGTTGAATAAGATGGTCTTCTTTGAGACTGGTTCTTTATCTACTATGCCATGCTTCCTCTCCTTGGGACACACTCTATATTTCTCACATGTGTTCTACTATTCTTATTGTACTATTTAAACACATATAATTAAAGAAATCCAGGTTAAAAGGCACTGATTCAATTAACAATGTCTAACAACATCATTTTTGTTGACAATTAAAAGTCAAAAACAGTATAGAGAACAGTGGGAAATATTCATCTAGGTGATATGATCAGATTTCATCTAATTTCCAATTATTTATCATTTGGGGAGGAAAGAAAAGATCTGGCTCTCAGGCAAGGGAAATTCTACAAGGTTTCTAGATTAGCAAACTAGGAATAAGGACATGATGAAAATTTGTCATTCAGCTGTTTCATTATGTCTTATACTTTGTGATCCTAATAGGGGTTTGCTTTGTGAAAATATTTCATTAGTTTTCCACTTCGTTCTTCAGTTTATTTTATGTGAGGAAACTGAGGCAAAAAAACTTGCCCAGCATTACATAGCTAGTAAGCATTTGAGGCTGGATTTGAATTTATTTTCTGACTTCAGATCCACTGCCCTATCCATTTTGCCTATAATGAAGATTATATTTTCTCATGTCTTCCAAAAGTCCTTTCCTTTAGCATTCTGAAGTGTATTTGGTTTTTTCTATCTTATCTTTTGAATCTGGCACCAACTCTGCCCCAAGCTGGAAGAAGATGCTTTTTAAAGGAATATCTGAAGGGGGTCTCCTACAGTCCCTGAAGATGAATTCAGAAAAGAATTAACTGAAAACTGAAATTCTCAGCTCTTGGCAACTCTTTGCCAACTCTCAAAAAAAGCTTGGCCTATTGTCCACCAATAAGAGAGAGTTCCATATTAAAGGACAGGGCTTACATAACAAAATAAAAACTGTATAAAAGTAGTAACACAAAATAAATATAATAATGAATCAAAGAATAAATGTCTAGAATGCATGAAAAGGAGAAAAAAAATTTAAAAGAATGAGAGAAAGAAATATTTTAATAAAAAAGCATAAAATGAAATTTTAAAAATGAACAAAACAAGTTGAAGGGAAAAAGAAGGATGATTATTTAACTCAGAATGAGGGAAAGGAGGAAGAAATAAATAATTAAATCTAAATAGCCTAATGAATATACTGGTGAGTCTGGAGTCAGGAAGACCTGAGGTTGATCTCATTTCAGATAGTTATTAGATGTATAAAGCTGGGCATATGATTTAACTCCTACTTGCTTCAGTCTTCTCAACTGCATAGTGGAAATAATAATAGTACCTACGTCTCAGGGTAATGATGAGGATCAAATGAGATAATATTTGTAAAATATTCAGGATAGTGCCTGAAACATAGCAGGAATTATATAAATGCTTTTTTTTTTTCTTCCTCTTCTTTTCTTCCCTTTTCTATACATTGGATAGAAAGGAGGTCCTTTTAGAGCCAGAAAAAGTGCTAGCCTTAGGAAGGCAAAAAAAAAAAAAAAAAAATGAATCATCAAACACAATTCAAAAATTAGGAAAAGAGGTAATCAATGGGAGAAGAGTTGTAGATAAAGGAAACAAAAACTAATGGAAATAGGGTTGCAGTAAATTAAAATAAAATAAGTGAAGAGACAAAGATTATGTTTGAAGAAAAAGAGGGGAAAACCTAACTCAGAAAAAAAAATAAAAGAATGTTAGACACAAATCAAGGAATATATAAATGTGACTTCTATAACTTTAGATGCAAATGGGTTAAACAATCCAATTAAATGAAAAGTTGTTATAGATTGGATAAAAAAAAATATTTTGCTTATAAGAAATGATCCTAAAAGTAAGGACACAGATAAAATGAAAATAAAGGTCTTTAATTTTTAACATATGCTCCAAATGCCTTGGCATCCAAAATTGAAAAGGAAAAATTATTTGAATAATTAAGAATGCATAGGAAGTAACATGATGATGATAATAGGTTTCAATGTCCTTCTCCCAATTGACAGTAAAATAAAGAAAAGACAATACTGAAGATTGAAAAATTTTCTGGAAAAACTAGAGTTAAAAGAATTATGATGTCTTCTAAATGAGACAATTAAAGAACATAATTTATTTCTCAGTACCGGAACCTTTCAAAGAAGTTGACCATTTATTAGGGCACAGAGCAAAAAGACAGAAATAGCAAACACATGCTTCATAGATCATGATAAAACAAAAATAACAATTACTTCTGGAAACACAAACAAAAAAGAGACATTTTCTTTGGAAGGAATAAAGACTTACAGATGAAATACTAAATAATGAATGGGTAAAAGAATAAATATTAGAAATAATGAATAAACATATAAAATGCCAAGTTTTCTGGGATTCGTGAAAACCAATTCTCAGAAAAATCATACCCTTACATGCTCAAATTAATGAAATATGGGAAAAGAATATTATTGAAATGAATATGTATTTTTCAAATTAGAAAGTCAACAAATAGGCAAAGTTAAAATAACAAAAGGAGTTATTAAAAATGAGAGAAAATAGATATACTAGAAACCAAAAATGATAGAAATGATAAGCAAAACTGAAAACTGTTTTGAAAAGTGATAAAATTGAGGAGCCTTTATCTATATGACTAAAAAGAAAGCAGAAAATCAAATAATAAATGTGCTAGATAAAATGTGAAACATAAAATGAATTATCAGAATCTACTAATTTACAAGAAATTTTGGTAGGTAGTGAGGATACATTCAAATTTTCCCAAAGATTACAATAGTAAAACAAAAATTCTCAACATCTTACTACTATTGTATATAGTTCTAGACATATTAACATTAGCAATAAGATAAAAGAGAAAAAATGGAAGCATAGACATAGGAAAAGAAGGAATAAAATCTTGTTTATTTAAGGATGTTTTTCTTTTTGGATTTTTGCTGAGGCAATTGGGGTTAAGTGACTTGTACTTAAGGTTTACATAGAAAATCTTAGGGAATCAGGAAAGATACCAATTGACAAAATTAATAGCTTCAGTAAATTTGTTTTTTGTGACACAAAAGAAATGCTCAAAAAATAACAAAATGTCTATATAAGAATAAAAATTTGAATCCAAGAAGAAAGAGTGAACTCAATTGAATGGGAATGCTAAATTCAACTGTGCTACTGAAAAATGGCCCTAGGCAATAAGGAACCAACACCTGGTAAATGCTGAAGCTTCAGGGAAGAGCCACTGAACTTGCAGGAGGGATTGACAAAGAAGAAAGAATCGCATCACTGAAACATATTATGGGAGTAGGGAAGACCAGGATTCATCTTCAGAGGAGAACTTTAGTAAAGAAAAAAAAAAAAACTCCTACCCCAAAAAGTAACATGAAATGGCTCTCTCCCCAGAGGTAATTTATAGAACTCAAAAGAGAATTCAAAAATCAAATGAGAGACAATGAGGAAAAAGGAAAGAAAAAAGTTAAAACCATCTAAGAAAAACAGGAAGATTATGAAAAAAAAAGTTAACCAATTAGAAAAGGAAATACAGAGTCTCAAAGATGAAAATAACTTTTTGAAAATTAGACTCAGGCAAGGGGAAGCCAGTGAAACTATGACAGACCAAAAAATAACAAAACATTATAAAAATGAGACTATAGAACAGAATATGAAATACCCCATAAGAAAAACAACAGACTGTAGAACAGATCAAGAAAATATAAGAATAATTGAACTGCCAGAAAGTTGTGACCTAAAAGAGATTGATACAATAATGCAGAAAATAGTCCTAGAAAATTGTCCTAGAATGATAGAAAATATGGGAAAAGTAGAAATAGAAAAAAATCCACACATCATCATGTCAAAGAGATCCTTTGTGAAAAACACATAAGAATATTATTGCCAAACTTTGAAACCCCCAGATCAAAGAGAAAAATTTTCAAGAAACAAGAAAAAAAATTCAAATATGCTGGAGCTACAATTGTAATTGTACAAGACTTATCAGCATCTGAAAAAGAAAAAAGGTCTTGGAATCATATCTACAGAGAACTAGGCCTGCAATCAAAAATATATGCAGCCAAATTATCTATAATTTTAATTTTCAATGCAAAAAAAATGGACATTGAACAACATTGCAGACTTTCAAAACTATCAGCCAAGCCCAAACTTAACAGAAAATTTAACATGTAAGAGCCAATATCAAAGAGTGATTTTAAGGAACTCAACATGAACAAACTGTTTAAACATGTACAAATTGTTTATGTCTTTTTTTTTAACATGGGAAATGTATACTTTATGTTTAAGATTTACATCAACAATAGGGTAAGCTCAAAAGAAAGACTGGCAGAGTAAAGGTAAAAAAAAAAAAAAAAGTAACCATGTTATTCAAATGAGGTGCAGAAGAAGAATAAACACGGAGGCATTAGAGGAGGGAGGAGAGTATGTAGTTCTGAAAACCTACTCACATGGGAAATGGTTTCAATAGGCAATACTACACATATTCCATGAAAGGTTTAGCACTGCCCAAAAACTATAAAGAAATAAGAAGGGAGGGATAGGTGGATGGGGAAGTCAGTAATAGTAAGCCAAATTAAGGAGCAGAATTTAATGAAAGAGTCAACGGGGATAGGAAAGACATATGTGTATGTGAGGTATGTGTGTGCATGTGAGTGTTTGTATATACTACATATGTATACATAAATATATCTTTTCTTAACTGTAGCTTGCTTAGAGGGGGTGAGGGGATAAAAGGGAGATATATGTGTGTCTATGTGTGTGTGTTGTGTATGTATATATGTACACACACATACACACACACATACACACACACACACTCACTCACACATATACTCCTTTCTTAACCATAGACTGCTTGGGAGTGGTGAGGAATGAATTTTAATGACGTTAAAAGAGAAAGAGAGAGAAAGAGAGAAATGAGGAAGTGAAGAGAGAGAGACAGAGAGAGCGAGAGAGAGAGAGATGAATAAAAATTGATTTTAAAATTTTTAAATTTTAAAATTAAGTTTAATTTTAAATTTAAAAAAATTAAAAATCAAGTTATTCTATATTTTCTAGTGAATTTAATAAAAATGCATCATCTCTTGTCAAAGGTTTTTCTGCATATATTGATATATTATTTTCTTTTTTTAATTAAAATGATCATTTTTATAGCTGTCTAATTTAACAGCATTATTGGTATAAATCTGACCTACTCATAATGTATTACCTTTGTGATGTATTGCAAATTTCCTTGCTAACAGGTTATTTAAATTCTATGTTAATGATCATTTGTGATAATGGTCTATGATTATCTTCCCTTTGTTTTGACTCTTCCTAGATTAGATAGTAAGATCTTATTTGCATCAATGAAAGAATTGGATAAGAAGACTTTTTTTTGTTTTTTTACATAAATTATGGGATATTATAATTGATTACTGGACTGTTTGATAGAATTTACTTGTAAATTCATCATGATCAAAACATCACTTTATGTGGAAATTATTTATGACATTCAACTTCTTGTGAGATTGAGTTATTTAATTTTTCTATTTCTTTAGCTCTTTATTTGGGCATTTAAAAAGTTTATATTCATTTAAATTGTCAGTTTTATTGGCAGAGAATTGAACAAAATCCTTTCTAATACTTTCCATTGCTTCATTTGTTGCAAATGCCTTTTTTTCATTTTTAAAAGTAATTTGGTCTTCCTCTTTCTCTTTTTATATCAAATTAAGTAATAATTTATCCATTTTTTTCAGACAAAAGTATTTAATTTATTAATTCAACTTTTTGTTTCTAATTTCTTCTTTGATTTTTAGGATTTCTATTTTTGTATTCAGTTGAGAGGATAATTTTTGTTGTACTTCTAATCTATTTTAGTTGTATGAGTTGTTCTCTCTCTTTTATTCAAAACAGTGCTTAGAGAGATAAATTTTCTCCACAGAAACGCTTTGGTTGCAACCTAAATATTTTAGTATGTTATCTCATTGCCATTATTACTTTAATGGAATTATTGATTACTTCTCTGGTTCTTTATTATCTCATTCTTTATTATCAAGGTCTCCAATTGATTTTTGATCATTTTTTCCAGTGGCCCTTTATTGAATATAGCTTTTATTGCATGCCAACTGTAAAAAAAAGAAAAATGTTGGTCTCTTTCTGTTTCTCTTCACTTAAATGTAAGGAATTTATGCCCTAATAACTCATCATTTTGTAAAGATGCCATGCACCACAAAGAAATGTATATTTTTGTATTCAAATTCCATAATTTCTAGAATTCAATCATATGTAACTTTTCTAAAAATTCTACCCAGGTTTTAAACTTTTTTCTTATTTATTGTTAGTTTTGTGCAAGTCAAAAAGCAATACCTAAATATCCCTTAATATTATATCTTAGAATAAATTTTTCACTGTAAGTTATTCAACTTTTTTTCCATTTGGTTATAGATATGGTATTAATGCATTATTCAAAGTACATTCAACATAATGAAATTTTCCTATCCTCTTTTGGTCAAGTCTCTTTATCAAACTTTATTTTAACTCTGAATAAAAATCTTTATGTTTAAATATTGTTTCTTATAAACAAAATATTATTGGATTTTACTTTTTTTATTTTATTATCATCTTATCTTTCATTTCCTGGGTAATTTCACCAATTAGCATTCACCATAATTATGTTGTTCTTGCCTCATCCTAATATCTTATACATTTTATTCTCTTTCTTCTCCATCTCCTTTATAAAGAAGGTAAATATCAATGAATGTATTTAGTACTAATGTTCCAAGTGTGATGCAATCTGCTTCTGTTTTTTCCCTCCTCATTTTCCCTCTGACACAACTCAATCACCGGATGTTATTATTTCTTTCTTTCCTACAAAAGTCTTTTTTTAAAATATGATTTCCTTTCCATGGTGCCTTTCTCTTGTACTTTTGAACTCACCTCTCCTTTTCTTCACTGTTGAGTAAAATTTGTTTCTTTAGTGTGTGTATATTCTTCCTTTCTTTCACCAGTTCTTTAAAAAGTGGGCTTGTCATCGACCCCAACCCTGAAAATTCCTTTTCGAATAGTAATTGTGCAACCTGGTTAGGTGAAATGTTTTCCCCAACCCTTTCTCTCTTCTTATTTTTAATATATTTCCTTCACCCTCCATCCCCACTTTCTTCTTTTCCTAAAAAAACAAACAAACAAACAAACAAAAACAAAAACATCCAGGACTTCAGTCTTATTTGACTTCCTCTCTGACAGTAGCATTTTGAGGGAAGACATATCATTTCCACAATTAAATGAAAATACATCTCTTTTACTTGGTTCTTTATAATTAATCACTCTTATTTATCTTTTTCTATTTCTCTTGTTTTCCATTTTGTATAGTTTCTTATTGGCTTAAAAGTATTGAAAGTCATATAATTAAAGGACCATTTTTTACCTTTTAAGAGTATGGTTCAATTTTACTTCATGTTATCTTTGGCTTTAAGCCTATCTATACCTTTTATCTGAAATCACCGCCTTTAATAGGATGGCTGCTGCTAAATCTTATTGATTCTGTGGCACTTCAATATGTGAATTATTAGATATTTTAAAACAATAAAATGTATTTCTTTATAAATTGTATATGTGATTCTAATCCCTTCATAATTTAGACTAGTCTTTTCCTCAATTTGAATCAGCATTAACCTACTGAAAATAAATAGACCTTTTAGTTTTCTAATAATCAAAAGAAGAATCAGGTGATAAAGAATGCAAACTACTAATATTGACCTATAAGAACTATGAGGCTAAGTATATAAATTATCTAAATGTTTAATATAATGTTACTGAATAAAATTTTATTTAATTAAGTAAAGATCTTTATAAAATAATTGAAACAGATTATAAAGGAATATTAATTATGGTAAGATTTAAGTAAGCCAAAGTCACTTTAATATCTCTAAATACAATATGTGAATAATAAAACTATATATGTACATACATTCATATACATCTATGTAAAATCATATTATGCTTGTTTATCCTGTTTCTCTAAAGGTGGATAGCATCTTCCTTCATAAGTCTGCCTTTCCATATCCATATTCCTAATATAGAAAGATTTATCACTACTTGAAATATTCAATTTAGTTCAATAATATTTAATTTGGATCTGATATTTTAAAGAAAATTCCCAATGTTAAACAGCAATATTTATTAAACTGCATTTGATTTCAAAATATGTATTGAGATGGCTCCTAATTGAAGAAAATGTGTCATCATGGCTAAGTCAAGCATAAACTAAAACCATATTTTATTGATATGCTGAAAGTTTAAAATATTTGTCAGAATCTCCATGTTATCAAATTTATGTGGACATAGGTTAAATGACAGTGAAATCACAAAGTGGCACAGAGAAAAAAGTAAATTAACAGTGTATACATAACATAACTAAGAATTCCTGTGAAATCCAAAACATGTATGTTTTCCATTTTTCTGAAGAGTACAACAGAAAATGAATTAATATTAATACTAAAGATATGCACTAAATAATATAGCAAATAAATACTTAAAGAAAAATTTAAATTAATGACAAGATGAAAAAAGTAAAATTAAAATAGTGAATGAATTCCAGTTATCCCTCTCAGACAGAGGGAGATATAAGCCAAAAAAAAAAAAAAAAAAGAAAGAAAGAAAGAAAGAAATTAAAATTTTAAAAAATAGATCAAATGGAATTATAGAAAAGTTACATATGATATCAAACTAGCAACATATAAAGGACTGTGTATATTTCTCAGTAACATGACATATTTATAAAATGTTTCCATGTATCAGGACATTAAAAACTTCATGAACAAAACAAGAAAATGAGAAATATTAAATGTATTTTTTACAAAGCACAATACAGTAACAATTAAATTCAGTAAAGGGGTACTGAAAAATATGGATAAAAACTAAGTGTATACTAAATAATTTAAATCAGTATTGGATCTAAGAAATAATTATAAAGATAATTATTTCATTAAAGATAATGACAAAAATGGGAAAATATAACAAAATTTGTACAATGCAACTAAAATAATCCTAAAGAGAATTTTTTTTTATTTCTCAATATTTTCATCAATAAAAATGAAAAATATTGGTTTAATGAATTGGGCTAAATTTTTTTTTAAAAAAGGATATCAACAAGTTTTAAAATCCCAGTTAACACTAAAATGATCGGGTACATCAATTGATGCATAAATATCATAATTTTACTTTTAATAAAAATCATTTTCCTATTTTCCTTTCCTTATGATTAAAAAAAAATGCTCTCAGTCAAATGGTATAGTTTAAGAACACTTTCTTTAAGATTTTCTTAAATTCTGGTCCTTCTTATGTTAAATACTAAAATAGAAATCCTAAAAATCACTAACATCATTAAAATAAAAGAACCATTTGAATTAATAAATAAATATAGGAACAGGTTTAAAAAATAGAATTGGTAATTCATTAGGAAACAGGGGAAGGGACTATACATTTATCAAATAAATTCTATGTTCCATTAACTGTGCTAAGAGCTTTACAAATTTTATCTTATTCTATCCTCAAAACAATGCTAGAGGGAAGGTGCTACTATTATCCTCATTTTACAGTTAAGAAAACTCAGGTAAGCAGAGGTTAATTGATTTTTTTAGAATGACACATCTATTGAGTGCCAAATTTAAATTTGGGTAGACTCAATCCTATCCATTTCCAGTAGCAAGACCAAAAAGGTAAATTCTCAACAAATGAAAAAGATATGATTAAGAACAATTTTATTACATCCCAATTTAGTTGTCAAAGTAAATGAAATAAACAATATTTGCCAAAATGCATAGATTAAGAGAACAAAAAATAGAGGTCATGAAAAAACCTAATCTCAGAAAAATAAAATGGACAATCTATAAATGAACTCCCCAAAGAAAAAATAACAACAAAACTTTAAGATTTACTAGTAAATTCAATCAAACATGCAAAAAATAATTCTGTTAGGTAAATTGAAAAATAAGAAAAGTTCCTATCAAATTTCTTCACTAATATAAATATAATCTTTGATATCTAAACGAGGGAGAGTCAATACAAAGAAAAAAACTATAAACCAAAATCTGGAATGAATATCGACACATAAAAAATTAAATAAAATAAATATGAGGAGTCTACAGCAACACATCACATACATAATGATTGAGTTAGATTTATTACAGGAATGTGGGCAAATTCAATAGCGTAAAAACTATAAATATAATTGACCAAAATAGTGAGCATAAAAGGTTTTGACAAAATGAAATACTCATTCCAGTGAAAAACACTAGAAAATACAGGAACAAATGGAGTTTTCCTTCAAATGAATAATATCTAAAACTAAGAGCCAGAATTATCTATATTGGTAATGAGCCAGAAGCTTTTCTAATAAATCAGGAGTAAAATAATGATGTTCATTATCATCTTTATTGTTCAATATAGTGTTAGAAATTCTATTCATAAAATTTTATAAATATGTCATGTTACTGAGAAATATACACAGTCCTTTATATGTTGCTAGTTTGATACCATATGTAACTTTTCTAAAATTCCATTTGATCTATTTTGTAAAATTTTAATTTCTTTCTCTTTTTTTTTTGGGGGGGGGGGCTTATATCTACCTCTGTCTAAGAGGGATAACTGGAATTCATTCACTATTTTAATTATATTAAGACAAGAAAAAGAAATTGAGGGAATGAGAATAGTCAAAGAAGAAATAAAATTATGACTTTTTGTAGATACTATGATGGTTTAGGTAGAGAAACCTAGTGAGTTAAATAAAAAACTAAATCAAAAAGCTATTAATAAAAAAAAAACTAAATCAAACGAAAAAACAGCTTTAGTTAAACTGAATAAGATGAAATAATCTCACATAAATCACTGGTTTTTCTAGATATTACCGAAAATCAAAAGAATGAAATAGAAATAGAAATTCCATTTAAAGTAACTTCAGAAAGTACAAAATATTTGGGGGTCTACCTACTAATATACACAAAGAAACTAAACACAATTATAAAACATTCTTTATACAAATAAAAACACATCTAAATGACTGTAAAATATTAGTTGTTCATATACTGGCTGATCCAACATAATAAACATGACAATACTTCCTGAAACAAACAGAAACAAAGTGAAGCTATGAAATCTGTTGTTTATGATACTTTCTATAAATAAATCATGTATGCTGGAATGAACCATTAGGGCCTACTTTTAGGAAATCTTGTAAGCTTCCTGAAATCTTAGTCCTAAAAAGCACTGTGATTCAGAATCTAAGAACCTGTGCCATTAAATCAGTATCTCATAATAATCTAAGGCCTCCATAGTATTATGAGGCATACCTATGCAAAAAGTCATAGCATCATAATAGTCAGAGATTATAGAATTATTCTAGGAGACTAGAAGAGTTAGGAACATCTTTATAAAAGCTTCTAATGACTTTGGTGGAATTGTGAACTGATCCAACGATTCTGGGAAACAATACAGAACTATGCCTAAAGGGTTATCAAATTGTGCATACCTTTTGATCCAACATTGTCTCTATTGAGCTTGTATACCCAAGAGATTATAAAAAGGGGAAAGGACCCACATGTGCAAAAATGTTTGTAGCAGCCCTTTTAGTAGTGTCAAGGAACTAGAAGCTAACTGCCTATCAGTTGGAGAAGTTAACTAAATAAGTTATGGTATATAAATGTTATGGAATATTATTGTTCTACAAGAAATAATCAGTAGGATGATTTCAGAGAGTCCTGGAGAGATTTACATGGATCAATGCTAAGTGAGTAGAACTAAGAGAACATTATACAAAGCAACAACAAGATTATGCAGTGGTCAATTCTGATGGATATGGATCTTTTCTACAATGAAGTGATTCAAGCCAATTACAATAGATTTGTGATGGAGAGAACCATCTGCACCCAGAGAAAAGACTATGGGGACTGAATGTAGGTGGGCATAAATATAGGGATTGGGAGTTCAATGTAATGGTTTTTAGTCATCACCCAGAGTTCTTTCTCTGGGCGTAGCTGGTTCAGTTCATTACTGCTCCATTGGAAATGATTTGGTTGATCTCGTTGCTGAGGATGGCCAGGTCCATCAGAACTGGTCATCATATAGTATTGTTGTTGAAGTATATAATGATCTCCTGGTCCTGCTCATTTCACTCAGCATCAGTTCATATAAGTCTCTCCAGGCCTTTCTGAAATCATCCTGTTGGTCATTTCTTACAGAACAATAATATTCCACAATATTCATATACCACAATTTATTCAGCCATTCTCCAACTGATGGGCATCCATTCAGTTTCCAGTTTCCTAGGGATAATCTAGTCCAAGTCCTTCATTCTGTAAGTTAGGAAAGTGAAGTCAGAAATTGCTCAAGGTCAAAAAAGTAAGAAGATTCTTTCAATCAGGTCTCCTATCAGCAAATTCATCACCTATAAATAATTTAGGACAAGTAATAATTTTAGTATCATTTCATTTTGACACAGTAATTTTCACAAATGTGCTGCTATGAACATCCATCTTAGACAGATAAAATTGGATTGGACTGATTTGTTCACAATCAGTTTTCTCTTATATGTGCTATATTTCATGCAATATACAATGTTTCATTGCTTTCTTTTATTTTGTTTTTAAATTCTGGTTTTAAGAATGGATCTTACTCCAAAGAAAAATGCAACAATTGTAGCTCTTAAACGTTACATTTCAATTACTTTGAGATATGGCAAAATTTGTTAGTCTTTGTGAAGTCAAGTATTTGTAAGCATAATTCCAGATGACAATGAAACAGGTTCACACACATTATATATACATATTTTTGTGTATATATATATATGTATATATATATACATATATATATAATGGATATAATTACTAGAAAGGGGGAAGGGAAGTCATTTGATCTAAGCTTTGAAAGAAATTAGGCATTCTAAAATAAGAAGGCAAGGAAGGTTTACATTCTAGGCATGAAAAATAAGTCATACAGAGGCACAGAAAGAGTAAATGGAGTTCTGTATAGAAGCTACACATGAGAACAATTTGAATAAAGTTATGTAAATGGGAATCATATTTTAAAAGTCTGAAAATATTGGCTGGGTCTGATAGTAAAGGGCTTTAAATGACAAATAGAAGAGTTTGTACTTTATCCAAAAAATAATAGGAAGCTACTGGATTTTTTGAAGTAGGAGGAAAAGATGACCACACTTGTACCTCAGGAAAATCCCTATGGCAGTTGTGTGGAGGACAAATTGAAGTAGAGAGACCCTGGAAGTAATTAGGGTGATATTGCAATATTTCAAACTAGAGGTGATGAGAGTTTGTCTAAGATTAGTAGTTAAATTTGTGGGAAAATGAAATAAATGCAAAAGATACTGCTGAAGTAGAAATTATAGGGTTTAGCAACTGATTAAGTATGTAGGGTGAGTGAGATGAAAATGAAAGATTACACTGAGATTGTAGGTGGGAAGTTCAGAAGAGGGTGGGGGGAAGGGATCAGGAATAATAATTTCTTTTTTTTTAATATTGAGTTTTAAAAGTCAGTGACAGTAAGATGAGGACAAAATGGCAAAGTAGAAGCAGTAACACAGGTGAACTCTCCCAACATTTCTCTCCAAACAACTTCAAAATAATGCCTCAAGTTGAATTCTAGAGAGACAAAAACAACAAAAGGATAGTTTAAGATCATTTTTTCCAGCCCAAGACAACTTATGAGATCAACAGGAGAAGTCTGTGGCACTGAGAAGGAGCTCAGCCTAGAACTCAGTGGTAGAAGAACTAGCTGTGGATATTGCAGAAGGATGAGATGGTGGAAGTAGCAGTTCAGGATGTTTTCGGCCCAAAGATGATAAAAAGGTGATACAACTAGTCAGAAATAGATTACAGGGAAACCTGAGTTAATACTGGACAAAAGACTCTGTGGCATTGCCCATATGCCATTGAAAATAGTACTAGCATTCAGAGAAATATATCTGGTCACTTACAGGGAGTAGGGGCCCTGCCTTGGTAAAGACCAGAGTATAGAGCAGAACAGTGTTCTTTCTGAATCATACCATCTGGTTCAGAAAATTTGAATTAGTTCTGAAAACAGCAACACTTAAAAGTCTGAAGTTTGGAGAGTATGTTCCCAACTAGTAGAACAAAATCTACTTTTAACATAAATTTCAAAGTCAAGAAGTAGGCTGGGAAACTAGGAACAAGAAGAAGAAGAAGAGGAAGAAGGAGGAGAAAGAGGCTTGGTAAATAAATCAAGGAGATATAATTTAAGAATTATGAAGCTACCTGAAAAGAAGTTGAAAGATTTATGTGTGTGTTTGTGTGTGTGTGTGTGTGTCTGTGTGTGTGTGTGTGTGTGTGTGTAAATTTCTACCTCTCTCTCCTAAGATTATACTGTCTCCCATTTATCTGTCAACTATGTACCATCCTCAATTTATCCTTTGCCTTCTCAACCCAATTGGAAGACAATTTGTGCAATTAAGCTGCCCAGTATAAAGAAGCATTGGATAGAAAAGAAGGCTGTGAACAAGGTACTAAACATCTTGGAAAAGGCAAGTGAATCACATGGGATATAGGCAATAATAACCACTGAGGATCTAAATTGATTATCTCATTTTCTACAGGAAGTTTTTCTCAATTATTTTCATCCTAGAACCCTTTCCTTTTTAATTATTTCCTACTTATCCTGATGTTTGTATTTATTTAATAATGATTAAAAATAGCTAACATTTATATAAAGCTTACTATATGCAAGTCACTGTGCTAAGCAATATACAATTATTATCTCATTTGATCTAAACTGAAAGGTAGGTATTATCATTATTCCCATTTTACTGATGTGGAATCTGAAGTACAGAAGCTAAATGATTTGCCCAAAGTCACACAGTTGGTATCTGAGGCTGGATTTGAAATCAGATCTTTCTGACTTCAGGCTCTATACTATCCACTATACCACCTTGCTGCCTAATACATCTCCATTAGATTGTCAATTTCTTCATTGCATGGATTGATGAAAGCATGCTTGATTGCATGAATTTTTTGTAATTCTTTTTGTATCTCTAACACTTAGCATCATGCCCGGGTCTTAATACATGTTTTTTGACTGGCTGACTGGCTGAATGACAAGGAGAAAATTTTGCTTAGAGTAAATATATTCAAGGAGGCAAGATTCCTGATGGATGATTACATAGGCACAGTCTCAAAAAGTCAATGATATAAAAGAAATAGTTTGACCTTAACTTCAGGACTAGTATATTGGGAATTATGCAAAAAAAAAACACAATCATTTCAAAATGAGTGAATAAAAATGAATATACCAGAATATTGAAAGTAGCTTAGAGTGACTAATATGTTATACTTTGTACATTGAAAATAATTAAAACATAAATAACTACTAAACTGTTTGAGTTACTTGTATTTATATTGAATGTAAAATTATAATAAAATATTTAACTGAATTATAAATTTAAAAATTGATGCATGTTTTAAAAAGTATCCAATTTGTCAGAGATTTTGTTCTTTTAGTCTCCTCAGTCTTTTCTGCTCTCTGATAAAATCTCTCTTCTGAATTGCTGTAACATTTATCATCTTTGTCTCTGTCTCTCCTTTTTGTTCTCAATTATATAGTTTCTTGCATTTTTAATTATGTTTATCTTCTTAACTAAATTATATGATCCTTGAGAGCAGAGGCTGGGTTAAAATATACTCCTAGTTAAGCAATATTTACTCTTAGGAGATTTCCATTCTTTCTCCTTCCAACTCTACCACTACTTTCCCTGGATCATCATAAGACTGGGGAATAGGGGAAACAAGTACATTATCAGGACAAAAATTTGGGGACAATTGATTTGGTTTTCTTTACTGATATTATACAGGATCAGTGCTGATAAACAGGAATTCATGGAAGTCAAGCCATGTGAAAGAACAGAAAATGTCTAGGACCCTGATAACCCACAAAATACTAATTATATTTCCCTGGTCATTCACTAGTCAACAATAAATTTAAAAGCCTTGGTGGTAGTGGTATTTTTTTTTTTTTTTTGCCATTAATATATTCCCAGTTCATCTCTCAAATTTCATCTGCACATTGTCCCTAGGTTGAAATTTGTCGGTCTATTCAACACATATGAGTCTATGCTGATGGGAATTTGATATTTCTATGACCCATAATTAGTACAAATGGCATTTTCTGGCTCAAATTTACAACAATGGATGTGATAATTTGCACCATTTATGCCCCGATGGAAGTTGTGATTTATACAGGGCAAGTTGACCAGACTGAACAGAACTTGTGATCTTCATCTGATTTATTTCAGAGAGCTATATAATTCGCTTGCCCACATTAAGTCATTTTGGGGAGAAACAAGAAGAAGGAGGAATGAATGAATATTTTAAATCCTACTGCTTTCTAAGTAACCTTGAACTCCTTTTATGTAAACTTTCATCTGACAATTCATATTTTATTAGTTCCTGCTCAATGCACAATGAAATAGGCTGAACTGACTTTAAAAAGCACTTTATGTAATTACTAATGAAATATCATCTAAAAAGTTGGAAATTTTTTTTATTATTTTTAAATTTTTGTACTGTTCTGTTTTTATAATACTCAAGATTTGTTTAACACAATTTATTACATGAAGTTAATATGACAAATCATGTATTATGAAATATAAAATCCCATAAAAGTTGTTGATTTTTTAAAATAATTGCATATATAAATAGTTACGAATTGGAGGCTCACAATTTTGAAGCACAATGTTGTTGTTGTTTTTATGATTGCTTGATTTCTATGAATTCTTCCTATCTCTAAAATTGATTGTTACTGATTTTTATCTTACTATTAAACATTAATAGATACTCAATGTGTTGTAATTAACATAGGAATGGAACTTCATTTGCAATCATTTTAGTTATTATTCCTTATATTAATTCTATCTTTATTGGTCCTACTTCTAGGCCAGTCCCCATAGCTCTCAGAATAGGAAGAAATTATTGTGGAGAAGATACACAGTTTACTCCCACCAGCAATAACTACTAATCAACGTCTTCCTCAAGATCCCTAGAAGTGACAGCAACCTCAAATACTGATCCTATATTCATTCTAGCCCTCATGGCCATTATCCCAGCCAAAAAAAAAAAAAAAAAAAAAACAACTCTTCAGGCCTGAGGAGAGGGTTGGTGGAGGGAGGGGGGAAGAAAGGAGTTAGAAGAATAGTCAGTCATCCTCACCAACTGTCAGTCACTTGCCACACACAAACCACATAAAGCAGCCTAGGTAAAATAGCAATTTTGGGAAAGAGAAAGGAGGTTATAAATGTTACCATCCACCTCTCTTTAGATTTCTGTAAAAGCAGCCAAGTAACCTTAACCTAAGAGCCTCAAGAATAGTAATGCTTGCAGCACAATGTCTATGATAATCATCATAAGAAATAAATTCTGTGAAGAGAAAGGCTAGCAGTTAACTGCTCCTATAGGTACTGTAGCCACAGCTACTAAAGAAAAAAGAAAGCCCCAAGTTCCTAGTACTGTGAAATGGTTAACTGTCATGATTTTTGTCAAAGGAAATTACATTAATGAAAACATTAACACCTACTTTGCTCCTTTTTCCTAACTACTATGAAACCCTTCCATTTGACTTTCAGCAGAATCTTCCAAATATGCAGTCTCCCCTACTAGACTATAAATGCCAAAGAGAGAGCAGAGACACTCTTTTCTATTGCTATTATAAGTGGTTTAATCATTTTTACTTGTGTGACTCTTGGTGACTTCATTTGTGGTTTTCTGGGGAAAGATAGTGAAGTGGTTTGCCAATTCCTTCTACAGGTCATTTTACACATAAGGAAACTGAGGAAAATAGGATTAAATGATGTGAAGTCTGAGCTAACTCCCTAAAGGCCTCTGGATCAGCCAAAGTCAGGATAAGTAAAAGTCCTTGGTTTTTAGGGAGAGAAGTGAAGGAGACAGACAAACTGCCACAAACTTGCCACCAAACTCCCTTCTCCTGGTCCAGCTGCCAAGTGAAGTTCTCTGGCCTCTCATTCCCCACCCCCGAATTCTTACCTACAATTCTCTTAACCTCAAGCATTCAGCCAGCATTAACTGAGAGAAGAGCAATTCCAAACATGCTAATAGAGTCATTGTCCAATAGGTAATTAGCCTTAAGTACTCAGTTGTCTGATTCAAGCATACTTTTTAAGAGTTTCAGCCCTTTAAATCTCCTGCTTTCTTTTGTTTTAGAACACAGCTGGTCTAGCCATCCCTGACTTCTGAGGGAGGTGAGAACCCCAAAAAGGAGATGATTACAACTTCCCTGACTTCTCAGGAAAGAAGATGAAAACACCAAAAAGGAGGTGATCACACCCTCCCTGATTTCTCAGGGAGAGAGATGAAAAGTACCAAAGAGAAGTGGGGAATCAAGCCAAATATTGTTAGTAGGTTTCTGGACTGAAGGGTTTTACTAGAAACAGGTATGCACAAACCCATCATCATGGAGGGTATTACACAAGTACATAGCAATAAAGCATACATTATTAGTGATGACTTTCTCCACAGGCTGTGCAGGCTCAATGTGGTGTAACAAACATGAATTGTACATGCAAGCAATGGTAGAACAAACAATATGAATCAACATGGTGTTTTAGAAGATTTCCAGAAGTCCTAGAAGGAGAGTGTGTAAATAACAATCACACATATGCCTCTTTCAGCACCCAAGAGACAGTCCAAAACCAATCTATTGAGCATTACTTCATGTATCAGGGAATTCAATGATTCCCGCAAGTTTTTGAAGTCTTGCAACAATATTTTTATGTGTTAGGGCATCCAATGATTCCTGCAGATTTTGAAGTCTTCCAACAGTCTTATAATGTCTCAGAGAATCCAATGATTCCTGAGCATTTTCAATTCCTGGTTCAGTCTCATTAATAATTTTTGATATCCATGAGTCAATCACCATAACTGCCATGCTCTTTCAATGGTGGGCAAAATCAGCAATGAAACCACCCAATGTTTCTTGGGTCTTCTCCTTCATCTCAAGGATCTGTTCCATCTCTCTCCAATGGACAAGGCAAATATGGCTCGTTGGCACCCCATCTGATTTCTTCTCCATCTGTAGAGATACAAGCAAACCCTCTCCCCCAAGGAGTTAACCTATCTGGTTCTTTCCATTTGCCACTTTTTAGATCTCTCCACATCACCTGGAGATTATCTAAAGATAGTGGAGCTGCTCACACTGGACACTACCCTTCCAGTGGGTTATAAAACCTGTCTGCCGGAGCCAGTGCATCTTTGTCAAAAATCAAGAAATTAATAATACAAAGAGCTAAATTTAGAAGTTCTCTAAGGGTTACCTGTGGCTCCCCCTTTCTTTTGTTTTTGGAGGAGTGTCTTGATGTCTCTGTTTCTCCTTTCTACTATTGCCTGTCCTTGAGGATTAAAGGGTATGCCAGTGGTGTGTAAAATCTTATACTGTGCACAAAAGTGTGCAAAATGTTTAGAAGTATATGCAGGTCCATTATCTGTTTTTATTGCTTGTGGAACACCCGTAATTGCAAATGCTTGTATTAGGAATTCAGTGACCACTTGGACTATCTCTTTTGTTGCTGGTATTGCAAAAGTGAATCCTGAAAAGGTGTCTACCACAACATCGATAAAAGACAGATAACCAAACAATTTATAATGGGTCACATTCATTTGCCAAATTTCATTGGGTCTCAAACCACAAAGGTTCTTCCCTAGAGGGAGCATAGGAGCATGGAAAAGAAGGCAAGCTGTACAGACTTTTATTATGCTTCTAGCTTCCTCTCTTGTTATCCCAAATTGTAAACATAAAGCTTGAGCAGGCTGATGATATTTAGAATGAGATTCCTGGGCTTCCTGAAATAAAGGAGTATTTGCCAACATAATTAGAAGGCTATCTGCCTTTGAATTATCATCAAAAATAGGATCTGGAAGTTCACTATGAGATTGGACATGCAAGTTATAAATCTTACCTGGATGCTTTCTCACTTGCTCTTGAAGTTTCTTGAAGAGTTGATATACATATTGAAAGCTACAAATTTTATTTGGGCTGTGGCAATTTTTTGAACCACACCTACTGAACAGGCTGAATCAGATATTATATTTATATCTCATGGATAATAAGAGCTAGAATGATTGCATACAATTCATTCTGCTGAGTGGACTGAAGAGGAGTTCTGACTACTCTTTTATACTTAAGTCATGAGAGTACACAGCACAAATGTTATGTTTGGATGCATCTGTAAAGATAGTTGGTCCTTTAAGAGGAATTTTAGAAACCTTTTCTTCAAGAATCCATTGCCAATTATGTAATAGTCTGGTTATCTTTAATGGAGAGCCATGTGTAAAATTTGGAGCCATGGTTAATAAAATTTGCCACTCTGGGATGGTTTCATAGCATACATTAATTTGTTCATTAGTATAAAAGGTGCATATCTTGTCAGGTCTTATCCTAGATAAATGTACTTCTTGCTTAATGGCCTTTAGTAAAATTCTAGCTACAAGAACTAGGTAAGGAGTAAGGCTTTGTTGTGGTTGTGCTGCGAGTTTCACCTACTCTATCATAATGTCTCCTTGATGAAGGACTGCTGTAGGTGTCTCTTTTGTAGCAAAAACTGATATTTCCAAAGATTTTTGAGTGACTCTTTCAACCTACATTGGATAAAGCCAGTTCAATTTCTCTCAAAGTCTCTTAAGCTTCTTTTGTAAGCTGGCGTGGTGAGTTTAAAGCACTATCTCCCCTTAAAATGTCATATAATGATTGCATTTGATAGGTAATCAAGCCTAACATTGGATGCACCTATTGGATATTTCGTATCAATTTCTGAAAGTCATTTAAGGTGTTTAGCTTCTCTGTTCTTAAAGAAAGTTTTTGTGCTTGTAAGCATCTTAGAGTATACTTCATATCCTAAATATTGAAAAGGAGCATGTCTTTGAATTTTTTCTGGAGCTATATGCAATTTGTAGTTCCTTAGTGTTTCTATGGTCTTTTGTAGACATGCTTCTAACATTGGTGTACATTCCAATATATCATTCATGTAATATAATAATATTACTTTTGGAAATGATTTTCTTACTGGAGTAAGAGCAACAGAAACATACATTTGACACATATTAGGGCTGTTTTTTTTTTTTATTCCCTGTGGCAAAACTGTCCATTCATATCTTTTATAAGGCTCAGCTAAGTTAATGCTGGGCACTGAAAAAGCAAATCTTTTCATATACTTCTTATCTAGAGGGAAAGAACAGAAACAATCCTTAACATCTATAACCCAAAGAGGCCATTCTCTGGGCAACTGAGTAGGAGATGGAAGTCCAGACTGAAGAGTTCCCATAGTTTCCATCTGTTCATTTACTTTTCTTAAATCAGTCAACATCCTTCATTTTCCAGATTTCTTTCTTACAACAAATACAGGGGAATTCCAAGGACTTAGAGAAGGTTGTAAGTGTCCTTGGTCAAGTTGCTCCTGTACTATATCTAATAAGGCCTAAATTTTATCTTTGGCTAAGGGCCACTATTCTATCCACACTGGTGTATCAGTTTTCCACTGATTACTTATTTCCCTGAATCAGTCTACATTCTGGTGCCCAAAGGAAGCCTCTGTTGCATTTTGGACATAGGGCTTTGGGTCTTGTTCTCCCACCTTATTTTCTCACTCTGTCTTTATGCCAACATTGAGCTTTCAGATGCCCTACTTTACCACATTGAAAGCATTGACAAGTCTGTCTGAAAGTCCCTTGCCAAAAGGAACCCTGTCTTCCCATGTTCGGATCTTGGGGAGTCTACATCATAGCCTGGCTATAAAAGATATTTGTGCCCACAGTGGCACAGTGTCTTATGATCACCTCTAAAGGAGCATCCTTGTGTGGTCCTAGTATAATTTTTCTACAAATCTCATCAGCATTTTCTTTAGCAAGTTGCCTTATCATAATTTCTGTTGCTGCATTTTCACAAAAATCAGCAAAGAGTTCATTTGGCCCTTGTTCTGTTTTCATAAAGGCCTCTCCTTTGTCCTGTTTACTTGGGATAAAACCTCATGCTTTGATAGCAGTAGCAGCAATTTGCTCATATGCTGCTATGGGATAATTAATCTGAACTGAAATGTGTGCATAAGAACCTACACCTGTTAGTTGGTCATAGGTGATTGAGTATTCACTCTACTTTGACTATTTTGCTGGACTTGTATCCTACAGTGCTCACTATATTCAGAAAGTCATAACAAGTTTTGTCCAGGTTCTAAGCATGTCCTTGCTATAGATTTCCAGTCACTAGGGGTTAAGACTTCATAAGCCAAATTCTGTAATAACATCTTAATATAAGATGATGTAGCCCCATAAAGAGTACAAGCCTTTTTCAGGTCTTTGAGGATTTCTAGATCAAAAGGAGTGTATCTTCTACTTTCTTGACATGAAGAATTAAACTGTTGAATTATAGGATACATTTCTATTCTCAAATCAGCTGTATTCTGCCCTTCTTCTGTGGCTTTAAGTAGTGCCTTTTGCAATCCAGTCATAGGAGGGAGTGATTGCTGGAGGGGGGGGGGGGGGAAGGGGGGAAGGGGTGCTGGTAATATCACTGCTCCTTCCATTACTTCTCTCTCCACCCAGGAAGGTAAAGTTGATAAGGGGCCATCAGGAGTCTGCTCTTGTGTAGGAGAACTTGAAGCTGGGCTGTGAGAGTGAGAATCACCATGCCCTTCAAGTTCACTTAAGTCCTCATGTCCTCTGGTGATATTCCTATCAATCTGTCCTTTGTCTTCCTTTTTTTCCTCACACTTCTTCATCTGGCTGTTCTTAAAACTTTTCTTTTTTCTATAACTTGTAGGATTCTTTAAGGCCAATTGTATTAAGCTGTACATACAGAATGTTTCCTTGGAAATTGAATCAGGACCATTATCATTATAATATTCACATAGTTGATCTACTAGTCACCAATTATCTGCCTCTATTTCTTCTTCCTTGAAGAACTAAGGGGTTGTACATTCTAATGTATCCATGAGTCCATCAATCTGCTCCCAAGTTACAGTCAAACCTTGTCTCTTTATCAGTCTGAGTATGCTTCCTGTAGATCTCCTTTGGTGTGGGGTTAGGGGTGGGATGGGGGAGAATCTTTTCCTAATATCTGCCCCATTTCAGCTAGAAAATGAGAGTTACTAGTTTAGATCTTAATAAAGTAGGTTCCCTGTTTGCCTATTAAAATACTCATCCTATTTCCTGGTCACCTGGGCCTTCTTAGGTGAAATTGGGGTCCTTGGTTCACACGTTGGATGCCAAAATGTGAAGTCCAAGCTAGCTCCCTGGAAGCCTCAGAATCAGCCAGAGTCAGGATAAGGAAAAGTCCTTGGTCTTTAGGGAGAGAAGTGAAGGAGACAGACAAACTGCCACAAGCTCTCCACCAACCTCCCTTCTCCTGGTCCTGCTGCCAAGTGAAGTTCTCTGGTCTCTCTCACTCCACCCCCTAATCCTTACCTACAATTCTCTTAACCCCAAACATTCAGCCAGCATTAACTGAGAAAAGAGCAATTCCAAACATATGCTAATAGAGTCATTGTCCAATAAGTAATTAGCCATAAGTACTCGGTTGTCTGATTCAAGCATACTTTTAAAAAGTATGTTTCAGCCCTCCACAAAGTAACTTGCCACAGATCACACAGTTAGCAAGATTTGAACTCTGGAAGATGAGTTCTTACTCTAGGCCCAGTTTTCTATTCATCGCACCACCTAGATGCCCTACTTTGCACTTAGTAAGTGATTTAAAAATGTTGTTTTTATTAATTTATAGATATTCACATGTGATGTTTTCTCTCACACATTCTTTCTCTCATATACATGCATAAATATATATCTACCTCTTTCATATCATCTTTCAACAACTCTTCTACCATTTCACATCTACACACCACTTCGGGTTTGAAGCTGCAGCCTGATACTGACACTTCGTAGATGTCGTATGACTATTTCTTTATGTTTCCATCTACTGATGAGGTTCCTATTTTTCTAGTATAATTAGTACTACTGTAGATTTCCAATCATTAAGTTCTGGGTAAAACCAGAGATAAATAATTAACCTAATATTAACCCTCCTAATCAACTCTGCTCTAGCAACCATCATAGTCCTTATTGCTTTCTGACTACCACAACTATATTTGTACCTAGAAAAATCCAGCCCTTACAAATGTGGCTCTGATCCCCTAGGCTCCGCCCATCTTCCTTTCTCAATAAAATTCTTCCTAGTTGCCATTACATTCCTACTATTTGACCTAGAGATCGCCCTTCTCCTACCCCTACCCTGAGCCATTCAACTATCTACTACCAGCACCATACTTATCTTAGCATATTCCATCATCATCCTACTCACAGGAGGCCTAGGGCGTCTTTAATAGTATAGTAGGGGTGAAATGGAATTTTGTCCGAGTCTGGGTTGATTCCTGAGGGGTTGTTAGAGCCTGTTTCATGGAGGAACAGTAGGTGAACAATGGCTAAGGATTATATAGGTCATGTAATTCAATCTCTAATAATACATATAAAATATCAAATTTCTCTCTTGAGAGAATTGTGGCTTGCCCAAGGTCATATTGCTTGTTGCGGAGGTAAGAGTTGAATCCAGTTCCTCTAATTTCAAATCCAGCTCATTTTCTACATACAAATACAAATAGTGCCCTATTCAAATAGCTTGGAACATGGGTTCCTTAAAAGCCAAATTGTTTTACTAGGAAAGAATAAAGTAAAAAAACAAAACAAAAAAAAAAGTTTCAATTAATAATCTAAAGGAACTAGGTGAAACCCAGAAAGCCTGTAAAGGGTTAAAGGAGACTGTACCATTAAGGGTGGGTTGGTTCTCTGAAAGCCTCCACAGTTGTGAATCATAACACACTTGAAGGAATTGCAAATCAGCCTTTACTAAGGAAGTTGTTGCTTGTGAATTGAGAGTGAAATAAATTGAAGGGAAGAGGAAAGAGATCAGAGACTGTATCTGCTTCTCAATCTTTTTGTATTGATATCATCCTCTCACATGAAGGGATCTAGTCTGCTGATCAGAATTAGATTCCCAGCAGGCACTAGCAGGTACCTTCCATAACACCCAGCAACCACTAGCAGATTGCTCCCATACACTGAAGTATGAAAGAATACCATAAAGATCAGATTCAGATATACCAATTTTGGTATAAGAAACCTATGTATAAATGTGAACAGCAAAAATGTGAATTACCTACAATTTTTGAACCAGTTAACAATTGAATATCTCCCTTTGAAATAATCCAAAGTAAGCTGGTCAAACTAATTAACTTCTATTCATTCTTTACTAAAATGAGAAGTTAGAGTTCAGATTTATCCTGAGGCTATTTATTATAGACTAGTGGATAGAAAACCAGCCTTGAAATCAGAAAGAGCTGAATTCTGCAAGATATTGACTCTGTGACTGTGGAGTCACTTCAACTCTTTCAATCTCCATTTCCTCATCTATAAAAAAGAGGATGATAATAAAAGCACCTACTTCCCAATATTGTTTTGAGAGAAAAAAATGAGTTAACATTTATAAAGCAATTTGCAAAACCTAAAATGCTATGTAAATGTTTGGTATAAATATGTGTGTATACATGTATGTGTGTGTGTGTGTGTGTGTGTATATATATGGATATGGATAATAGAAATTGAATAAATAAGAGATAAAAGTCTCTTCCTGTTTAAAATTGCTAGTTCTATAGTAAATACTTAAAGGACAAGTTTGTAAAATATCATTGTAATAGGATGAGAGGCAGCATAATGTAATACCACCAAGAAGGTATAGGTTCATGTCAAGGCTCTAATAAATATTAGCTGTGTGTGATGACCACGTTAGTTAGAATCAGCCAGAGTCAGTATAAGCAAAAGTCCTTAGTCTTCATTCTTGGTCTTTAGGGGTAGGATTGAATTGGATGGAAGAAGAATCTCCGCAAACTTCCTTCTTCGTGTCCCGCCCAGAAAGTGACCCTGGCTAGTCTTACTCCACCCCCTAGTACCTCCTACAATTATCTGTATACACCAATTATTGAGCCAGCACAGGATAGTGGGAAGGGCCATTCTCCAAGCACATGCCCATAGAGTATTGTCCAATTGGTAATTAGCCCTAAGTGCTTGAACCAACCTCTGTGCAACAACTCAAGAGTTTCAGCCCTCTACAGCTGTGACCCTGGGCAAGTCACTGAAATTCTCCATACCCCTCAGCCACTCTTTAGGATTCTGATTTACAGGTGATTTTGTTGATGTTCAGTCATTTTAGTTTTGTCAAACTCTTCATGACCCCATTTGCATCAGTTCATGTCTCTCCATGACTTTCTGAAATCATCCTGCTAATCATTTCTTATAAAACAATAATATTCCATAATATTCACATACCATAAATTATTCAGCTATTCTCGAATTTATGGGCATCCACTCAGTTTCTAGTTACTTGTCACTACAAAAAGAGCTGCTACAAACATTTTTGCAAATGTGGGTCCTTTTCCCTTTTTATGATCTCTTTTGGGATATGATCTTTGAGATATAAATTTCAAAGGATCCTTTTATAAACAAGTAATACGTGGAAATTAATATTTGAGAATCAAGATTAATTGAATGTGGTAATTTTTTCTCTACGTCACTGTCATTTGAAATGAAACATTTTATTTACTGTGGCATTTTTTTTTTTATCTAAGTCATGATATTCTATCCCATCTAAAATGAAATGTCAAAGTATTGTTGTCTTTATTTCTTTTCTTGGTGCACAAATGCTGAATTTTGAAGGTCAACTATTCTTCATAATTGGGTCATATTAAGTCTGAATGAAAGTAGGAATTTTCTCACATCTTTTATAAAATAAGAAGCCAGTCCTTTTTAAGGTAGTCAGTATAGGTAGGATGGGATTTAGATTTTAGTGGCCTTTAGGAACATTCAGACTCTGTATCTCCCTACCATTGTATTTGTGACATATGGGATAAGGAAGGGATAACTGATACACCCATAGCCTCTCCCCTCAATCTGACCTATTCTTCTAAATTTGAGTAGATTATGGATTTCTACTTATTGGAAGTTTTTAGGCAGATTGTTTATGGAGGAAAGGGAGGAGAAGGGATGGAGAGAGACGTTGAACTAGACAGCTACTAAGATTCCTTCCAACTCTAAAATTTTTGTGACTTTGTGAAATGTTCCTAGGGCACCTAAGGTGATACAATAATAGAGAATCAGACATTGGAGTCAGAAAAATTTATCTTGAGTTCAAATCTAGCCTCAGACACTTACAAGTTGAATTCTTGCTCTCAAAAAACTCACAATCTAATGGAAAAGTCAAGAGGCAAAGTATTATGTACAAAAAAGCTATTTACAACATAAATATGAAATAATGGAAGCAAAGCACTAGAATTTAAGGGGATCAAGAAAGATTTCTTGTAGAAGGTGAAGTTGTAGACAGTGAAGAAATAGAGATTAAAAAGAAAAGCATTGAGAGGTAGGAGACAACCAGTGAAAATGCCTAGTCAGAAGATGGAGCATCTTGTTCACAAAATAGCAAGGAAACCATTGTCACTGGCTTGCAGAATACGTGGAAGAGAGTGGGATATAAAGTAAAAGAAGATTGGAAGGGGGAAAGATTATGAAGGGCTTTGAACACCAACTAGAAGATTTGTCATTTAATCCCAGAAATGAAGGGAGCTATTGAAATTTGTTAAATATGTTATGTCCAACTTATGCTTTAAGAAGATCATTTAACCACTGACATTTTGACAATAAAGGGGGGCTGGAGTGGGGAGAGACTTATGGAAAGGAAGCCAAACAGCAGCCTACTAAAATAGTTCAAACATGAGATGATGTGGGCCTATACCAAGATGATGTCAAAGAAGAAAAGTTGGCATACACAACTTTGTTGTTATTCTTTAGTCCTGTCTTAATCTTGGTGACCCTGTGGAGCACACAATACTGTCCATGGAATAGATTTTTTTGGCAAAGATACTGGAGTGTTTTGCCAACTCCTTCTCCAATAAATTAAGGCACACAAAGTTTAAGTGTTTTGCCCAGAGTTACACAGCTAATAAGTGTCTGATTGAGTGAATAAGTACCTGAATTCTGGTTTGAACACAGTCTTCCTGACTCCAAGTTCAGTCCTCCACATCCTTAGCTATCTAACTGTCTCATGCAAATTACATTTCAAAAGTTAAATTGACAGGTCTTGCTAACAGACTAGATATGGGAGTCAGAAAGTAAAAAGTTGAGTATAACATGTAGGTTACAAGTCTGAATGACTGGGAAGATGGTGATGCCCTTGACAGAAATAAGGAAATCTGGAAGGCAGGAGGAGAAGAGCTAATAAGAAGTTTGGGACACATTGAGTTTAGGTTTACAGGATATTCATTTCAAGATGTTTAATAGATAATTGGAAGTGCAAGATTGGAAGTCAGGAGAAAAGTTAGACCTGAATAAGTAGACAGGAACATCATCAATATAGAAATGATAAGTAAATCACTGAGAGTTGATGGGATAAAGTGAAATAATATAGAGGAAGAATAGAAGGGGATACAAGACAGACTTCTGTGGGGCATCCACAATTAACAAGCACAAATTGAATGAAGATCCAGCAGAGGAGACTGAGAAAGAGCATCCTATTAGGTAAAAAGAGAATCAGAAGAAAGTAATGTCTCAACATTACAGAGATTAGAGTGTTAAGGAGAAACAAATGATCTACAATATCAAAGCTAGCAAAAAAAATCAAGAAGGATGAGATTCAAGGGAAAAGCCATTGAATTTGGCAATTATTAACAGACTGTGGAGAATAAGAATAAGAGAAAAGGAAATAGGGATATCTATTATACAGTCTTCTCAAGAAGTTATGCCATGATGTCCATCAATTGGAGAATGGTTGAGTAAATTGTGGTATATGAAAGTTATGGAATATTATTGTTCTGTAAGAAATGACCAGCAGGACGAATACAGAGAGGATTGGTGAGACCTACATGAACTGATGCTGAGCGAAATGAGCAGAACCATTATATACCTCAACAACGATACTATATGAGGATGTATTCTGATGGAAGTGGATTTCTTCAACAAAGACAAGATCTAACTTAGTTTCAATTGATCAAGGATGGACAGAAGCAGCTACACCCAAAGAAAGAACAGTAGGAAATGAATGTAAACTGCTTGCATTTTTGTTCTTCTTCCCAGGTTATTTATACCTTCTAAATCCAATTCTCCCTGAGCAACAAGAAAACTGTTCGGTTCTGCACACATATATTGTATCCAAGATCTACTGTAATCTGTTTAACATGTATAGGACTGCTTGCCATCTTGGGGAGAGGGTGGAGGGAGGGAGGGGAAAAATCGGAACAGAAGTGAGTGCAAGGGATAATGTTGTAAAAAATTACCCTGGCATGGGTTCTGTCAATAAAAAGTTATTTTAAAAATAAATAAATAAATAAATAAAAGAAGTTACGCCATGTAGAGAAGATATATGGAACTATAACTATGAAGAATAGATAGAATAAGTGACAAAATGTAGAAACAGCCAGTGGATAGGAAGAGATTGAAAATTAAGCAAAAGAGTTGGGGGGTTGCAAAGAGGGCAATCTACTATAGAAGATGAATGACTTATACATGTCGAAGGCTTTTCCTTGATAAGAAGGACCACCACTTCATATGTGACAGCAGTGATAGAGACAATTGCAGAAGGCATTTGCTTGATATAAAATGAGGAGGGAAAAAGAAGGAATTCTTGCAAATTACCTCAATTTTCTTCACTAAAAGTTGAGGAAACTGAAAGAGTGAGAATGAGGAGACAAGAAGAGATTTGAGAATTAATGAAAAGTTTTGAAAGAACTATTTCTGTAAAGGGGAATAGTGAATTAATAATCCTATGAAAGGATTGCCTTAAAGAAATGAGTGACAGGTTATGGTTTTATAATTAAAGTTTGTATTGGATCCAGTCAGTATATTTTCATGGTTTTCTCCAGTTTCATTCAGGAACAAAGTGTATAGGAAGAAGCAAAGGCAGCCAATAATAAAAATGATCCAAGAATGAGATTGGCAGGGCAAGTTTTGCAATGTGACAAGTGGGCAAGAGACTCAAAAGAAGAGGATGTATAGAGTTGAATTGGTACATCATGGAATCAAGATGGGGGGAAAAATGGAGAGAGCAGTTTAAAGTTGTGTAGGCACATTGGCCTGAGGGACAAGTGATAGAACAAGGAATTGGAGGTTACACTAGGTACAAAGAACAGTGTTTGGAGTAACAAGGCAGAGAGAGGTGAAATGACAATGATCAAACAATGAAATTTCAGGGTTCATAAACATGGAAGTAGAGCATTCAGGGGTGGTGGTGAGCTTAAGTATATAATCACCTTTGTATATAGCTAAGGTGGTATGATAGAGTAAGTTACATGTTATGAATGAGTTGAGGAATTGTGAGGGTCAATATGTATAAGTTCCCTACTATGAAGACAATTAGAAAGAAAGTCATAAAGGCAAGCACTGATCTCATTGAGGAAAATGTGTCATTAGATAACAGATATGCATATCACACCTTTTACCTTTCTTTTTTTTTTTTTTTTTTTTTTTTTTTTTTTTTTTTTTTTTTTTTTTTTTGCTATCTAAAAAGGAACTAGAACCTGTTCAAGGAATTTCAGCTATATTTTCATTAATAGAAGTAAAACTTCCTTAGTAGAAACAATGCTAGGGAAATGGTAGAGAAATTTTAGGATTCTTAATCTGAGAGATAGATAAAATTTTGATTGGTTAGCCTGCTAACAATTTAATTTTTTTTTTGAAAAGTAGAGCTGGGTTGTTTGGAAAATACCTTCTCCAGGCATCATGTTTAAAACCAATAGGAGGATCATTAGCATGAATGGTCAGATCATGATCAATAAACTTTAAACTACTAATATAAAAACTCTAGAATGCCAAAGACCAAACATAAAATTAATGTTAATAGGAAGTAATTCATAGAAAATAGGAAACATTAGAATTCTGATTAGTGAAAACGCTAACTTTCCTCATTGCCATTGCTCCTCTCTTAATATCCTTATCTTTTTCCATTACAAGTATTTTGTCTGAATTAAATGCTGTACCCATCACCATAGTGCTTTTTCTCTTCCTCTCCTAGACTCTGAAAAGAATTTAAATGAATTCAAGTACAGCTTGCATACTGAGTTAATTAAACTTATTTCTGATGTGCATAATTTCCTGTGGGATATGCTAACTTACAACTCAGCTCAAGGTACTCTGTAAATAATCATAAACTATTGCTCATAAATTACCATCCAATATGTTGAATTTTAATAGTTAATTAACATAATTAATTTTAACCATAGGTTTTTTTCTGTAATGACATTATAAAATAATAGTAATTAAATACTGCTCTCCCCTTCAAAAAACAATCCCTGAAGTACATTTCCATAAAAATAGTGTCAGTGATAAGAATGAACACAGATCCAGTATGTTAGTACAGAAGCAAACACTAGAGAACATCTAAAGAATGATTCAGGAAATTCGTATTTCTGACCCATCAAGGCTTCCATGCCTTTCCATAATATCCTCATGCAACTTCCCCTAAGAAGTGTTTCTGCTGAGCAGATCTTCCATCTGGATTTTTCCCCTTATGTAGAACTAACTCTCTCCCAACTCCATTATTCTTGTAGCTTGACTAACTGGGTTTACTATTCACAGTTAAAATTGCTATTTGTGAATTCCCCTACATTTTATTTTTACTTACTGTTTTGCTTCTTAGAATCTTGTTTCACCCTACAGTTGTTACCTTATCTTCTTTCCTTATTCACTTATTCTTTATTTTACCTTCTTCTCTAAAGGACCCTCTCTTCCAAAACAGCCCCCAATTATTTCATTTTTAGGAATACTATTAATAATAATGATAACTAATAATTATTAATATTAATTAAATTTTCATGTCATTCATAAGTAAAGTTTGACCTTAATTTCCTTATATTTCTTCTGTATCTTTTATATTTAACATTTCTTTAAATTCTTGTCTTTTTTAATGAAAATATCTAAAAGTCTTTCAATTCATCAAATATCTATTTTTTTCCACTCAAGAATATACTCAACTTTATTGGATAAGTTATTCATAGATTTAATTCCAATTGTTTTGCTTTTCAAAATGTAATAGTCTAAAACATATTTTTTTAGTGAAGAAGACAAAAATCTCAATTGTTTTCCCACCACATTTAAATCCATTTTTTTCTTGTTGCTTGCAATATTTTTTTTCTTCAATCTATGACAACTGAAATTTGATTATGGCATTCCTGTAAATTTTCTTCATAGGATTAGTGGATTCTTTCAATTTCTACTTTATCTTTTTGTTCTAAAACTTCAGGAAATTTTCCTTAAAATTTTTTTATAAAATTGTATCTTGTACACTTTTTTAAAATCATAACTTTCTGTTCTCTATATCAGTTGTTGCTTAACTGAGAAATTTTAGATTCTCTATTTCTCCAGTTTTATTAAAGCTTGGTGTCTTGCAATGTTATTCAATTCCATTTGTGCAATTCTAGTTTTCAAGAAATCATTTTTTTTCCTGAAGATTTTGTTTTTCAGGGCAGAGCCAAGATGACAGAGAGTAGACAAGTCTTTGAGATTATTCTGGCTTCCCTCAGATCAATGCCAGATCAAGCCTCTGAACTGGTTTTGGAGTGACAGAACCTAAAAATATTTGGAGTGTAACAAATTTCCAGCAGAAGATAGTATGAAAGAATAAAAAAGGTCTGTCTCAATCCAAGAGGGATAGTAGCCAACGTTGGCTATTCTGTCCTGATTCAGAAGGCAGTGGATCATCAGACTACCTGTGAGGGCTCTAACATAACAACAGAAAGCAAATAGCAAGCCCCTAAACCCGAGCATAACAACTGGGTCTTGGCCATACCCATTTAGCATGAAAAGGAAACTGGCAACACCAACCCCAGGGCAGCATGAAGCCACTGTCATATATAGAGGAAACTAGGGACAATCTCCCCTTTGTCCTAAGAGCAAACCTCAACCTTTAAAAAATAGCAAAAAAAAAAAAGCAAAAAGAGCTCTAACTATATATAGCATTTATGGAGACAGGGAAGAACAGACTTCAAACTCTGAGCTCACTAAAGGAAAAGCATCTCCAGATGAAGATGAAGTCTCAAAAGGTGATACAAGTTGGTATCTATCTCACAAAATTCTGTTGCAATAATTCAAAAAGGATCTTAAAAGAGAGTTAAAAGAAAAATGAGGAAAGGAAATGAGAGCTCTGGAAAAGGAAAAAGAGAAATTGTCTGGAGAAAACCATTCCTTTAAAAATAGCTTTGACAAAATGGAAAAAGAAAACAACTCATTGAAAAGTAGAATTTGTGAAAGGGAAAAAAATCCAATGAACAAAAGAACTCATTTAAAAGTCCAATTGCCCAAATACAAAAGGAGATTAAAAAAAGCAAACTAAAGTAAATAATTTACTAAAAATCCAAGATGAACAAATGGAAGTGAATGTCTGAATGAGACATCAAGAATCATTAAATAAAAACCAAAAAAATAAAAAAATAAAAAAATAGAAGAAAATGTAAACTACCTCACTGGAAAAAACAACTGACCTAGAAAATAGATCCAGGAGAGACAATGTAAGAATTATTGGACTACCTGAAAAAAGAGCATAGACAACATCTTTCAGAAAATCATCAACTAAAACTGCCCAGATGTCCTAGAAACACTGGTAAAATAGCCACTGAAAAAATTCACCAATCACCTCCTGAAAGAGACCCCAAAATAAAAAATCCAAAGAATATCACAGCTATCTTTCAGAATTATCAAATAAAGAAGAAAATATTGCAAGCATTCAGAAAGAAATAATTCAAATGCCAAGGAGTTACAATCAGGATGATCCAGGACCTAAGAGCTTCCACTTAAAGAAAATCCAACAAAAGTAAGCATTATCTTTCAGGGAAAAAGATGGACATTCAGTGAAGTGGGCAAATTTCATTTATTTCTGATGAAAAGATCAGAGCTGAATAAAAAATTTGATCTTCAAATACAGAACTCAAGAAATGCATAAAAAGATTAAAGAAAAAAGTAAAGAAAAAAAAAACTATGTTTCTTTTGAAAGTGAAAAAGTTTACACCCCTATATGGGAAGATAATATGTTTAACTCTTCAAAACTCTACTTCTGTTATGGGTATACTTAGAGGATATATTTATAATTTGACTTTATTGTGATGATATAAAAAAGAAACGAGGTAGAAAAAGAATTGTACTTGAAGAAAAGATGAGGTAAAATGGGGTAAATTACATCTCATGAAGAAACAAAAAAGACCTATTGCAATTGAGGGAAAGAATGGAAAGAGATGAACACTGTGTGAACCTTACTATCATTAGATTTGGCTCAGAGAGAGAGAAAGAAAGAGAATATCAAACGTATTTACCTTCATAGAGAAACTTGTCTCACCTTATAGGGAAGAGAGGGAAGAGTAAAGGAAAAGGGGAGGCTAATAGAACTTCTCTTCTGGATAACAAAAGGGAAAGGGAAAGGGATGAGAAGGGGGGGATGTAAAAGGGGAAGGCCGTTTGAGGGAGCTGGTAGTCAGAAGCAAAACAGAAGAAAAGGAAGGAGGGGAAAAGGGAAAGGAAAGAGAAAAGTATAACTTGGAGAAAATAAGAAGGCAGGAAATACAGCATTAGTAATTTTAACTGTGAATGTGAATAGAATGGATTCTCTAATAAAACAGAAACAGACTGGATTAAAAGCCAGAATCCTACAATATGTTGTTTACAAGAAACACATTTAAAGCAGAGTGATGCATATAGAGTGAAGGTAACAGGCTGGAGCAGAATCTATTATGCTTCAGCTGAAGTAAAAGAAGCAGAGGTAACAATCCTGATCTCAGATCAAGCAAAAGCAAAAATAGATTTAATTAAAAAAAAAAAAAAACAAGGAAGGAAACTAAAGTATACCATAGATAATGAAGTAATATCAATACTAAACATATATGCACCAAGTAGTATAGCATCCAAATTCCTAGAGGAGAAATTAAGAGAGCTGCAAGAAGAATTAGAAAGCAAAACTATGTTAATGGGAAATCTCAACATTGCTCTCTCAGAACTAGATAAATTAAACCACAAAATAAATAAGAAAGAAGTGAAGGAGGTAAATAGAATTTTAGAAAAGTTAGGTATGATAGATCTTTGGGGAAAACTGAATTGGGACAAAAAGAAATAGACTTTTTTTTTTCTTGGCAGTGCATGGAACCTACACAAAAATTGACCATGTATTAAGGCATAAAAACTTCAAAATCAAATGCAGAAAGGCAGAAATAATAAATATATCTTTTCCAGTGATGATGCAATAAAAATCACATGTATTAAAGAACCAAGGAAAAATAGGCCAAAAATTAATTAGAAACTAAATAATCTAATCCTAAAGAATGAATGGATGAAACAACAAATCACAGACACAATTGATAATTTCATCCAAGAGAATGACAATAATGAAACAACATACCAAAATTTATGACATACAGTCAAAGCAGTTCTTAGGAGATAATTTTATTTCTCCAGGTGCTTACATGAATAAAATAGAGAAAAAGAATGTCAGTGAATCGGAAATACAGCTAAAAAGGAAATATTAATAAAATTTAAAGTCAAAAAAAACTGAACTAATAAAGGAAACCCAACAAAATAGATAAACCTTTAGTTAATTTGATTAGAAAAAGAAGAAAAGAAAATCAAATTGTTAGTATAAAAAAAAAATGAAAAGGATGAACTTTCCACCAATGAAGAGGAAATTGGAGCAAAAAAAAATAGGAGTTATTTTGCCCAACTATATGTTGGAATCTGTACAAATTGTTAAGTCATTAGAGTTGATAGAGACAATAATTATTTAATTTAGCATGGCTCAGTATGATTAATCTGATGCTACTAGATGTTATGGGCCAGAACTTGAAACAAGGTACGAAGTACAACTGATAGACAATAATGCTTGTGTTCACACCTTTAGAGAGCTCATAGAAGCAAGAAATATTTAAGTACTCTTTGGAGTTCACATGTATGGGAGATTTCAGCATTTAGAAAGAGATATCTGAATTCACACCTCCCTTAATCCCTGCCTCCAGAAGGCGGAGTCAGCCTTTTACTCTCAGCACAAATAGAACTTCATTGAGCCATTCGACAATCTTACTTCAGAACATTGACTGGGGTCAGAGAGAAGTACTCTGGGAGGAAGCCCATAAGCCCTCTCTCTGAGGCAAGAGAGATTCATTTTCATCTTCCACCTTGGTGCTGGCTGGAGGCTGAAGAAAGCAGAGGCAGGAGCAAAGGACAAAGCTGCAAGAGCTCTTAGAACCAAGCAGAAAGATAAGCCTCTAAGAAAACTAACCGAGCTATATTGAACTATATGTCAATAAATATGATAATTTAAGTGAAATGAATGAATATTTACAAAAAATATAGATTGTCCAGATTAATAGAAGAAGGAATAAATTGCTTAAATATACCCATTTTAGAAAAAGAAATTGAACAAACTATTAATCAACTCCCTAAGAAAAAATCTCCAGGGCCAAATAGATTTACAAGTGAATTTTACCAAACATTTAAAGAACAATTAATTCCAATATTATGCCAACTATTTGGGGAAAAATTCCTTTCTGACACAAATACGGTGTTGATAACTAAAGCAGGTAGGGTCAAACAAAGAAAGAAAATTATAGATCAATTTCTCTAATGAATATTGATGCAAAAATCTTAAATAAAATATTAGCAAATAAATTACAGCAAGTTATCACCAGAATAATACACCATGAGCATTAGACCATAATGTATATGATTATCTCAATAGATGCAGAAAAAGCATTTGAAAAAAATCCAATAACCATTCCCATTAAAAATTCTAGAGAGTATAGGAATTAATGGAGTTTTACTTAAAATGATCTGTAGCATCTTTTTAAAACCATCAGCAAGCATCATATGTAATGAAGATAAACTAGAACAATTCCCAATAAGATCAGATGTGGAACAAGGTTGCCCACCCCATCAGAATTACAATGCAATATTGTATTAGAAATGTTAGCTTTAGCAAGAGAAGAAAAATAAATTAAAGGAATTAGAGTAGGTAATAAGTAAATTAAAATATAAATCTGCTCTTTGCAGATGATATGATGGTATTCTTAGAGAATCCTAGAGAATCAGCTAAAAAACTACTAGAAACAATTCACAACTTTAGCAAAATTGCTGAATATAAAATAAATCCACAAAAATTATCAGCATTTCTATGTTACCAAAAAAGTCCAATAGCAAGAGATATAAAGAGAAATTCTGTTTAAAATAAATGTAGATAATATGAAAATTTTAGGAGTCTACCTGCCAAGATAAAATGAGGAACTATATGAGCACAATTACAAAACACTTTCCATCCAAAAAAGTCAGATCTAAACAATTAGAAGAATATTAAGTGCACATGAGTAAGCTAAGCTAATATACTAAAAATGAGAATTCTTCCATTAATTAATTTGCTGATTCAGTGCCATACCAATCAAACTGCCAAGAAACTACTTTATAAAGCTAGAAAAAAAATAATAACAAAGTTCATTTGAAAGAACAAAAGGTCAAGAATCCTAGGAAATTAATGAAAAATTCAAATGACAGTGGCCCAGCTGTACCAGATCTAAAATTATATTTATAAAGCAGCAGTTATCACAAATATTTGGTACTGCCTAAAAATACAGTAGTCAATCAGTAAAATAGGTTAGGTTCACAAGACATGATAGTCAATGACTAGAGTAATCTAATGACTATGGTAGATCTATAAATTAGATAAACCTAAAGATGCCAGTTTCTGAGATAAAAACTCACTATTTGACAAAATTGCTAGGAAAATTGGAAAATAGTATGTTAGAAACTAGACATTGACCAACACCTAACACCAAAATAAGGTCAAAACGTGTTCATGATTTAGATATAAAGTGACACAATAAAGAAATTAGAAGAACAAAGGAGAATCTATCTCTTTCACCTTTTTTGTTGTTTGCTTCTTTTTGTTTTTTCTAATTGTTTTTCTTTTTGATCTGATTTTTCTTGTGCAGCATAATAAATGTGGAAATATATATATAGACGAATTGTACATGTTTAACATATATTGGATTACTTGCTGTTTAAGGGATGAGATGGGGGATGAGAGAAAAATTTGGACACAAGGTTTTGCAAGGATGAATACTGAAAACTATCATTGGATATATTTTGAAAATAAAAAGCAAATGAAAAGGATTTTGCTTTTCTTTTCTAAATGGCTAACTTTCTTTTCATAAATTTCTTGGATTGCTTTTTTTTCTAATTTTTTCTTGTTCTCTCTAATTTGATTTTTGAATTCCTTTCTAAATTCTTCCTAGATTACTTTTTGGTCTTGTAACTAACTATTTCATGTTAATGTAGGAGTAGCTTCTTTTAAATTTTATTATCCTCCTCTGATTATGAACCCAGATGTTCTTTTACACCAAAATAGCTCTCAGTGGTCAGTTTTTTTCCTTACTCTTTTTTAAAATTTGTACTGATTTTCTTTTTAGCAGCTTAATATTATAATCATCAATTTTTTAATTCTGACTTGTGGATAATGCGGTCCTACATCTCAAGTCTCTCTTATGGCTATTTTCTGAATTCTGTATGGGGGCTCAAAGAGTAAAGCAAGTATAGGTCTTTCTGTGCACTTTCTGAAAGAATTAAAAATCTTGTTACTTTTGCCAATTGTCTATTATCTTCTACAATTTCACCATTTGGTATAGTAGTGGGAAGAGAGAATTTAGGTTTTGTGAGAATATCCTGATCAGCTCCCTCTTTCCCCAAGTAAAAATTATAGCTTCTTCTTGGAATCTGTGATTATCACCCATAACACAACACAATCATAGAAGGACATTTTGTTTCTTACATGTAATAGATACTGAACCAAAAATTTTCATAGGCACAATCCAAATCTTTTTAGAGCTTATCATTTAAGATAAACAATATCAGTGTGTGTGTGTGTGTGTGTGTGTGTGTGTGTGTGTGTGTGTGTGTGTGTAAAGGTAGGGAAATGAAAAAGTGCCTGAAAAGACAGTTTTTTATCATATGCATTTACCACCAAATGTATCATATTTAACTCATATGTATTTTTTATATATATTGTAATGTGAGAAATCAGGTGAATATGGCAGAGGGGGAAAGAGGTAGAAATGTGGTCCAGTTGAAAGAACATTATGGTAACACAAAACTGGAAACAAAGAAGATGCTTTTTATTAAGTAATGGCTAAAAATGTGGCAAATAAATCTCAGAATATGTTTCACTGTAAGAAATGATGGCTATAAAGCATTCAGAGAAGCATGTAAAGACTGCTGAGAACTGATGTAAAGTGAAATAAATGAAACCAGGAAACCAATATATATGATGACAATAATGTACATGAAAAAACACAGAAACAGAATTACACGCTTTATATATTTATAACAACCAAGCTAGGGACAGCTAGATGGTGCAATGGACAGAGTCCTAGTCCTGGACTCAGGAGGACCTGAGTTCAAATCTGTCTTCAGACATTTTATACTTGCTATTTTTATGACCCTGGGCAAGTGACAACCCCAACTGCTTCTCAAAAAAAAAAAATGCAACCAGGCTTATCCTCAAAGAACAGACAACAAAATGTATCTCTCTTTGTGAAGGACAGGAACTATGGGTATGGAATTTGTACTCATCAGAGTTGATTGACATGTTGTTTGGTTTTATTGAATTGCTTTGTTTTCCTTTTTAAAAATGTTACCATCATATGAGTTATTATTCTTTCTGATCAATCTAGCAATGACTATGGACTAAGTAATGGTTTCAGAAGCTGCTGAAATGATGAGAAAGAGAAATTTTTGTCCAGCTAGTTTCATCATTAAGCACATTCATTAAGGCAAACTACATATAGAACTGCACCTGGCCCTGGAAAGACTGATTGAGCAGACACAGTGCCTGCCCTTTGAGCTTAGAATCAATGAAAGTTAACAAAGACACAGATAGGTCACAAAAAAGTTGTGTAGTTAGGAAATCAATCACTAAATAGATAGGATTCGTTATTTACATCATCTGTGGGTAGATGAGAACTAACCTGAGTAAATGGTTACATCACCTCTATTATATAATATGTGTTGCCTTTCATTCAATCTTTCATTCAAAAAATATTTATTGAACCTACTATACACATTGTACTAGATGTCTTTCCAAATACTAACTGATTTTTTCTAAGCCTTAAACTTTGTTTAAAAAATAAAAACTCCATGAGGATATTTAGTTGTAATAGTTCTTCTGTGTCTGTCTGTCTTTCTGTCTTCCTTTTTTTTTTTCTTTTTTTGTGCTTGGGACAGGAGTGGTAATAAAAATTAGCTGGGAATTTTGCACAATAAGAGTGAATCAAATTATGTCATTTGGATGCTACTAAAGCTATTTTTAAGGACAATGCTGATAGTGTTGATTAATGACCATTTCCCTAATGTAACATAAATTTTGTCTTGATATAAATTGAAGTTGCTCTTAATTTCAGTCTTGCCCTTTATGCTTACAAAGCAATTATTGATTTTGATTTAAAAAAAAAAAAACTATTCTCAACCATTTCTTGAAGAAAAACTTGGTTTTATTTTGAATTGAATGAAGAAAAAGTAGCAGAGAATACTCTTAAATAAAACAAATTTTTATTCTCTAAAGAAAGAAATAAGAATAGGAAGACAAAGATTTCTCTGAAAGAATTTTACTCAGCATACATCAGGCTCTCACAACTTCTAAAACAATGATTCTGAAAGTGTATTCAGAGGGTATCTGGAGGGTTCCCCATACCTTTTCAGGAGGTCTAGAAGGTAAAGATTGTCATATCATACTAAGATTTTATTTGCCTTTTAAAATATTCCTTCCTTTTCAACTACATATCTTTGAAACTGGCTTTTCTTCATATAAAGGATATGCCAAAAGTTTTAGTGCAGTTTTAAGCTTAAAACTGCACTAAGACTTTTCTGTGAAGACCATGTTAGCACCTTGGGTACTTTAGAATCAGCTGGAGTCAGGATCAGCAAAAGTCCTTGATCTTTATTCTTTGTGGACATGAATGGAATGGTGATATGAAGTGAGTGAGATGGCTACATGAATCCCGCCAGGAGTCACTCTGGCGATATGAAGTGAGTGAGATGGCTACATGAATCCTGCCAGGAGTCACTCTGGCTTTCTCACTCCACCCTTTTTTCTCCTTCAAATCTCTCCACAGGCCAACAGATGGAGCCAGCTCCGAATGGTGGGGTGGGCCATTTTCCAAGCAAATGCTAATAGAGTATTGTCCAATTGATAATTAGCCTTAAGTGCTCAGACCTAAGTGCATCAACTCAGTTTCAGCCAATTATACTTTTGGATTACCCTTTACTTCAACCAAATCAAAAGTCACAACAGATTGAATATAGAAGCTGATATAAGAATCCAGATGTCTTATTAAGCAGATAAAAAATTTCCAAAAAGAAAAAAAAAGAAATGCAAGAAATTTCACTCCTCACCTTTTCTTGTTTGTGAAAATAAAAAATGTTATTTATATTAGCATGTAATGAGTTAATTATTATTAAATTAATAAGTAAACATTTTTAAAACCACCATTTTAATTTCTAATGTGGTTTTAAAAAAGTTGTGTCACCAGTTATAATTCATATAAATACAATCTCTTCAGAGACCTCACTTTTTTTTATTTATTTTTTTATTTTGTTTTGTTTTGTTTTTAATTTACAAAACATATGTATGTATGGGTAATTTTTCCAATATTGACCCTTGGAAAAACTTTTGTTCCAAATTTTCCCCTCCTTCGTCCTATCTCTTCCCCTAGCTGGCAGGTAGTCCAATACATGTTAAATATGTTGAAATACATGTTAAACCCAATATGTGTATACATATTTCTACGGTTATCTTACTGCAAATGAAAAATCAGATCAAAAAGGAAGGGAAAGAAAAACTGAGAAAGAAAACAAAATGCAAGCAAATAACAACACATACAGTTCTCTCTCTGGGTGTAGATGGTTCTCTTCATCACTGAACAAGTAGAAGTGGTTTAAATCCTCTCATTGTTGAAGAGGGCCATGTACATCAAAATTGATTATCAATTCTATGATCTATATGATTTTATGATCATCATATAGTCTTGTTGTTGCCATGTATAATGATCTCCTGGTTCTGCTCATTTCACTTAGCATCAGTTCATGTAGGCCTCTCCAAAACTCTCTGAAATCATCCTGCTGGTCATTTCTTACAGAACAATAATATTCCATAGCATTCATATACCATAATTTATTCAGCCATTCTCCAATTGATGGGCATCCACTCAGTTTCCAGTTTCTTGCCACTACAAAGAGGGCTGCCACAAACATTTTTGTATGTGTGGGTCCCTTTCCTTCCTTTAAGATCTCTTTGGAATATAATCCCAGTAGAAACACTTCTGGGTCAAAGGGTATACACAGTTTGATAACTTTTTGAGCATAGTTCTAAATTGCTCTCCAGAATGATTGGATTCATTCACAGTTCCATCAACAATGTATCAGTGTCCCAGTTTTCCCACATCCCCTCCAATGTTTGTCATTATCTTTTCCTAAGCTGACAAATGTGTAGTGCTATCTCAGAGTTGTCTTAATTTGTATTTCTCTGATCAATAGTGATTTGGAGCACCTTTTCATGTGACTACAAATGGTTTCAATTTCTTCATGTGAAAATTGTCTTTTTATAATCATTGACCATTTATCAGTTAGAGAATGGCTTGAACTATTATAAATTTGAATTAATTCTCTATATGTTTTAGAAATGAGGCCATTATCATATTCTTTGGATGTAAAAATATTTTCCCAGTTTATTGCTTCCCTTCTAATCTTGTCTACCTTAGTTTTGTTTGTATAAAAACTTTTTAAACTTAATATAATCAAAATTATATATTTTGTGATCAGTAATGATCTCTAGTTCTTCTTCTGTCACAAATTCCTTTCTCCCCCACAAATATGAGAGTTAAAACTATCCTATGTTCTTCTAATTTGTTTATAATATCATTCTTTATGTCTAGATTATGAACCCATTTTGACCTTATATTGGTATATGTGTTAGGTATGGGTCTATGCCCACTTTCTGCCATACTAGTTTCCAATTTTCCCAGCAGGTTTTGTCAAATAATGAATTCTTATCCCCAAAACTAGGGCCTTTAGGTTTGTCAGATACTAGATTGCTATGGTCATTGACTATTTTCTTCTGTGAACCTAACCTATTCTACAGATTAACTTGTCTATTTCTTATCCAGTACCAGGTGATTTTGATGACTGCTGCTTTATAATATACTTTTAGATCTGGTACAGCTAGACTACCTTCATTTTCTTCTCTCTTCATTAATTTCTTTGAAATTCTTGACCTTTTATTCTTCCAGATGAATTTTGTTATTTTTTCTAGGTTAATAAAATAGTTTCTTGGGAGTTTGACTGGTATAGCACTAAATAGATAGATTAGTTTAGGGAGTATTATCATCTTTATTATATTAACTGGACCTATCCAAGAGTATTTGATATTTTTTCCAATTGCTTAGATCTGACTTTATTTGTGTGGAAAATGTTTTGTCATTTTGCTCATATAGTTACTGACTTTCCCTTGGCATATAGATTCACAAATATATTATGCTATCAACAGTTATTTCAAATGTAATTTCTTTTTGTATCTCTTGCGATTGTATTTTGTTAGTGATGTATAAGAATGCTGATGAACTTTGCCGAAGTTGTAGTTTGCTTCTAATAGGTTTTTAGTTGATTCTCTAGGGTTCTTTAAGTATACCATCAAATCATCTGATATGATGCTTCTTTTTTGTATTTGTCCAAATGAATTTTTAAATAAGTTGCTTTGTTTGATGGATTTGTTTTTTCATTTCACAAATTCTATTTTTAAGGAGTTATTTTCTTTTTCTGTTTCACAAATTCTGTTTTTCTGGGAGTTGCTTTCTTTTTCCATTTTATCAGATCTATCTTTTAATGAGTTATATGACTTTTCCAAACCCTCTTGCAAAGTTTTCATTTCCTTTCCGCATTTTTCATCTAGCTCTCTTTTAAGATCCTTTTTTAATTTCTTCTAGGAGAGCCTTGTGTGATGGGGATCATGTTATATCACCTTTTTGGGCTTCATCATGAGACAATCTGCTTTTAGTCTCCTTAGTGTTTGATATCTTTTCTCTTTCACCATAGAAGCTGTCTACCATCAGAGTTCTCTTTACCTTTTTACTCATTTTTTTAAAGTTAAGATTTGCTTTTAAGAGCAGGGAGGTTTTCCAAGCTTTCTTTACAAGCAGCAGCTTCCACTATAAGTAGCCGGGGCTGCACTGGGTCAGTGCTGAGTCACTCCCAATGTTGGGTGGGAGTGGCCAGGTCCTGTGAGATTCTGGTATTTTGGGATTCAAATTTACCTTTTTATTTGTGTTGGATGTTTTATAACTTCTCTACTGATCTACTGGCTTGCAGCCAGGACAGAGTAACCAACTCTACTGCTATTGATGCCTCCCTGTAGATTCTTCACCATATGGAGTCACTCATATTTGTGGAGGAGGAAGGAATTTGTGACGGAAGAAGAACTAGTGATCATTACTGATCACAAAATAGATAATTTTGATTATATTAAGTTAAAAAAATTTTATACAAACAAAACTAAGGTAGACAAGATTAGAAGGGAAGCAATAAACTGGGAAAATATTTTTACATCCCAAGATGTACGGCCCCTGGAAGTCACACCAGCCCCGGCCTCTGTGATTTCTATGTTGTCATTTGTGCTCAGCTGCTTGTGCTTGACTGCCCCATCCCATTTCAGATTGAAACAGACCTTTTCTGGTCTGTTTCCTCCTTGTAGATTGTCCATCTCATGGAGTCTGCACTGGCCCAGGACTCTGCACTGTCTGCACTGGCATTTGTGCTCAGCAGCTTGTGCTGGTTCTTCCCTCCCATTTCCAATTAAAGGTCTTTTTCAGACCTTTTCTGGTGATCTTCAAAATTATCTTCTGCTGGTAATTTGTTGCTCCCAATATTTGTGAGTTTTGTAATCCAGAGCTAATTCAGAAGCTAGATTTGCTAATTAATCTGAGGGTTGTAGGAGAAAGCAGAAAGAAGTGTGTGTCATCTCCCCACATCTTGGCTCCACCCCCAGAAGTCTCCGAGACCTCAATTTTTAATAGTGTAAAGGGTACCTGAGACTAAAAAGTTAGACTTCTAAAAAAGACATGACAAGGCCTATTTACAACATATGACAAGGATCAAATTCTACCCCTTTGGAAGAAACACATGGTTCATTGGGCTGAGTGTTCAAATAATTTTGACTCATTTTTAATGAAATATTTCACAGAAGGATAGGCAGATAAGTAGTAAAATGTCCATTTGACAGTACTAGGTGAGGAAAAACATCATTACCTAATTTTTATTTTGGCAAGGAGAAATGCAAAAAGGTTCTGCTTTGCTAGCACATTCATAACTTCAATGTCATCATTAGGGTACTTTGACAGAAAGAGAGGAGAGCAATAACCTCCCCTTTAAAGCACTAGCTTTACCAATTATCTTTAATCTTTTGTTTTTGTACATAATCATAATTTTTCTTTCCAGTCCAACTTGGGCACATTGGCTTTACTTCACCTAGTAATTAGTCCTTCAGTGGAACCAAATTAAAAATGAAGTAGTTGTTTAGAACTGAAATTGAGAGGGAAAATGGTGTAATGGTTCCCTTAGCATTAGAAATTGTATGAAGACTTTTAGATTACTCTCTTTCCTGCTTTTCCCTTTTTTTCTAACCTCCTCTACTTTCACTTTCTGCCTAATCCCTCAGGTGTGGATTGTCTTTCAGTCTGACTTTACATATCTTTTTCTTTGTAATTTTAACTTAACCACTTTCCCAAATCATAATTTACTTGAAATTAGAAAGCTCCAAAGGTCTATTAGACTATAAGACTATCTTGGAAGAGATATGAACTGAAAAATATCTTCATATTTCAAATGTATTCACTTTTCAGTTCATAGATTGAGAAAAATTGTTAAGCTTTCAGTTAAGTGGTGTATTTGTTGTAATATCAGTAAGTAAAACTGTCTCTAAGCACATCTCACCATGTCCTTTGGATAAAGAACACCCTCACCTGAAGTATAAGATAGAATAGTCCCACCAACTCCCCACTATCCCTAAAAATGGGAAGAGTGAGAACAAAAGTGAAACATGTCTATATATTAAATGTCTCCTCTTTGATGTCTTCCCCTTTTCTACAGCCTTCAGGAAAGTAAGAGATTGCTGTGCTATACCAAAGTGCCAAATCAATTAACATTCACTTAAAATGGACAATACTGGCTCGACTCAGCCCTCTTTGGCATTCTTTCACCAGAATACATATTAGGGCTAGAGAGTTTTGTGGTTACCCTCATTATATTTGTATTTCAGATTAAATTTAACAGAGATTTATGAAACATAGTAAGTATAAATTCCATTTAAAGTAACTACTGATATTATAAAATATTTAGGAATCTATTTGCCAATGGAAAATCAGGTACTATATGAGCAAAACTACAAAACACTTTCCATACAAACAAAGTCAGATCTAACTAATTGGAAAAATATTAAATGTTCTTGGATAGGGTGAGCAAATATAATAAAGAGAACAATTCTACCTAAATTAATTTATTTCTTTAGCACTATACTAATCAGACTCCCAAAAAACTATTTTAATGACCTATAAAAAATAACAACAAAGTTCATATGGAAAAACAAAAGGTCAAGAATTTCAAGGGAATTAATGAAAAAAAAATCAAATGAAGGTGGCCTAGCTGTACCAGATTTAAAACTATATTATAAAGCAGTGGTTACCAAAACCACTAATTGATCAGTGTAATAGATTAGGTCCAAAGGACAAAACAATAAATAACTTTAGTAATCTAGTGTTTGACAAACCCCAAGACCCCAGCTTTTGGGATAAGAACTCACTGTTTGACAAAAACTGCTGGGAAAATTGAAAATTAGTATGGCAGAAAATAGGCATTGACCCACACTTAACACCGTACACCAAGATAAAGTCAAAATGGGTTCATGACCTAGGCATAAAGAATGAGATTATAAATAAATTAGAAGAACATAGGATAGTTTACCTCTTAGACCTGTGTAAGAGGAAAGAATTTATGACCAAAGAAGAACTACATATCATTATTGATCATAAAATAGAAAATTTTGATTATATCAAATTGATAAATTTTTGTGAATACATCCAACCATTCTGGAGAGCAATTTGGAACTATGCTCAAAAAGTTATCAAACTGTGCATACCCTTTGATCCAGCAGTGTTACTACTGGGCTTATATCCCAAAGAGATCATAAAGAAGGGAAAGGGACCTGTATGTGCACGAATGTTTGTAGCAGCACTCTTTGTAGTGGCCAGAAACTGGAAACTGAGTGGATGCCCATCAGTTGGAGAATGGCTGAATGAATTGTTGTATATGAATATTATGGAATATTATTGTTCTGTAAGAAATGACCAACACTATGATTTCAGAAAGGCCTGGAGAGACTTACATGAACTGATGCTGAGTGAAACGAGCAGGGCCAAGAGATCATTATATATTTCAACAACAATATTATATGATGACTAATTCTGATGGACCTGGCCATCCTCAGCAATGAGATCAACCAAATCATTTCCAATGGAGCAGTAATGAACTGAACCAGCTACGCCCAGCAAAAGAATTCTGGGAGATGACTAAAAACCATTACATTGAATTCCCAATCCCTATATTTTTGCCCACGTGCATTTTTGATTTCCTTCACAGGCTAATTGTACAATATTTCAGAGTCCAATTCTTTTTGTACAGCAAAATAACGGTTTGGTCATGTATACTTATTGTGCATCTAATTTATATTTTAATATATTTAACATCTACTGGTCATCCTGCCATCTGGGGGAGGGGGTGAGGGGAAGGAGGGGAAAAATTGGAACAAGAGATTTGGCAATTGTCAATGCTGTAAAGTTACCCATACATATAACCTGTAAATAAAAGGCTATTAAATAAAAATAAATTAATTAATTAAAAAAAATTTGAAAAGTTTTTGTACAAACAAAACTAATGCAGACAAGATTAGAAGGGAAACAAAAAACTGAGAAAACATTTTTACAATCAAAGGTTCTGATAAAGGCCTCATTTCCAAAATATAGAGAGAATTTACTCTAATTTATAAAAAATCAAGCCATTCTCCAATTGATAAATGGTCAAAGGATATGAACAGACAAATCTCAGATGAAGAAATTGAAACTATTTCTAGCCATATGAAAAGATGCTACAAGTCATTATTAATCAGAGAAATGCAAATTAAGAAAATTCTGAGATACCATTACACACCTGTCAGATTGTTTAGAATGACAGGGAAAGATAATGCAGAATTATCTATGTAGTATGAACCACTACATAGAATTCTTATAGAAAGATTATAGAAAGGCCTGGAAAGACTTACATGAACTGATGGTGAGTGAAATGAGCAGGACCAGGAGATCATTATATACTTCAACAACAATACTATATGATGATCAATTATGATGGACATGACCCTCTTCAATAGTGAAATGAAACAAATCAGCTCCCATAGAACAGTAATGAATTGAACCAGCTACACCCAGCAAAAGAACATTTTTACAGTCAAAGGTTCTGATAAAGGCCTCATTTCCAAAATATATAGAGAATTGACTCTAATTTATAAAAAATCAAGGCATTCTCCAATTGATAAATGGTCAAAGGATATGAACACACAAATCTCAGATGAAGAAACTGAAACTATTTCTAGCCATATGAAAAGATGCTCCAAATCATTATTAATCAGAGAAATGCAAATTGAGAAAATTCTGAGATACCATTACACACCTGTCAGATTGTCTGGAATGACAGGGAAAGATAATGCGGAATTATCTATGTAGTGTGAACCACTACATAGAATTCCCAATCCCTCTATTTTTGTCTGCCTGCATTTTTGATTTCCTTCACAGGTTAATTGTATACTATTTCAAAGTCCAATTCTTTTTGTGTAGCAAAATAGCTATATGAACATGTATACATATATTGTATTTAACATATATTTTAACATATTTAATATGTATTGGTCTACCTGCCATCTGGGGGAGGGGGTGGGGGGAAGGAGGGGAAAAATTGGAACAAGAGGTTTTGCCACTATCAATGATGAAAAATCACCCATGCATATATCTTGTAAATAAAAAGTTATAATAAAAAAACACTAAGAGAATATTGGAATAAATGGAGTTTTCTTTAAAATAATCAATAGTCTCTATTTAAAGCCATCAGCAAGCATCAGATGTAATGGTAATAAATTAGAACCATTCCCAGTAACATCAGGGGTAAAACAAAGTTGCCCACCATCACCATTGCTATTCAATTTTGTATTCAAAATGTTAGCTTTGGCAGTAAGAGAAGAAAAAGAGATTAAAGGAATTTGAATAGGTAAAAAGGAAACCAAATTATTACTCTTTGGTAATATGATATGATGGTATACTTAGAGAATCCTAAAGAATCAACTAAAAAACTACTAGAAACAATTCACAACTCTAGCACAGTTTCAGGATACAAAATAAATCCACATAAATCATTAGCTTTTTTATATATTACCAACAAAGTCTAGCAGCAAGAGAATCAAAAAGAAATTCCATTTAAAATAATTGTAGAGGAGCAGCTAGGTGGTGCAGTGTATAGAGTACTGCCCTGAAGTCAAGAGGACCTAAATTCAAATTTGGCCTTAGACACTTCCTAGCTATGTGACCCTGGGCAAGTCACTTAACCTCAATTACCTATTGGGCAATAATAATAATATTAACTATTATTATTAATAATAATAATTTTAATTAATTAAAATTAATTGATAATATTAATGTTATATAATAAAATATAATTGAATGAATAATAAAATATAATATTAATTACAAATTAATATGTATTAATATTATAATAATATATACTATTAATAATAAAATAACTGTAGATAATATAAAATATTTGGGAGTCTACGTGCCAAAGCAAAGTCAAGAACAATATGAACACAATTACAAAATACTTTCCACACAAATAAAGTCAGATTTTATCAATTGAAAAAATATCAATTGCTCATGGGTAGGCTAAGCTAACATAATAAAAATGACAATACTACCTAAATTAATCTCCTTATTCAGTACCACACCAATCAAAACCCCCAAGAAATTACTTCACAGAGATATTAAAAAATAACAAAATTCATCTGGAAGAATAAAAGGTCAAGAATTTCAAGGGAATTAATGAAACAAAATGCAAATGAAGGTGACCTAGCTATACCGGACCTAAAACTGTATTATAAAACAGTAGTCATCAAAACCATTTGGTACTGACTAAGAAATAGAGTAGTTGATCAATGGAATAGGTTAGGTTCATAGGACAAAACTGTCAATGGCTAAAGTAATCTAGTGTTTAACAAACCCAAAGATCCTAGCTTTTGTGATAAAAACATACTATTTGACAAAAACTGCTGAGAAAATTGGAAATTAACATGACAGAAATTTAGGCATTGACCCGTACCTAAGACCCTATACCAAGATAAGATCAAAATGGGTTCATGATTTAGTGGCCAAAGAAGAACTTAAGTACATTACTGAATGATAAATAGATAATTTTGATTATATTAAATTAAATTTTTTTCTGTACAAACAAAACCAATGCAGACTAAATTAGAAGGAAAGCAATAAACTAGGAAAACATGTTTACTTCAAAGATTCTGAAAAAGTCCTCATTTCTAAAATATATAGAGAATTGACTCAAATTTATTAGAATTCAAGTCATTCTCCAGTTGATAAATGGTCAAAGAATATGAACAGGCAATTTTTAGATGAAGAAATTAAAATCATTTCTAATCATATGAAAAGGTGCTCTTAATCACTATTGATCAGAGAAATGCAAATCAAGATAACTCTGAAGTACCATTACACATCTTTCAGATTGGCTAAGATGACAGGAAAAGATAATGACTAATGTTGGAGGGTATGTGGGGAAGCTGGAACACTAATACATTGTTGGTTGAGTTATGAACTAATCCAACCATTCTGGAGAGTAATTTGGAACTATGCTCAAAGGGCTATCAAATTGTGTATACCCTTTGATCCAGTAGTGTTTCTACTGGGCTTATATTCCAAAGAGATTATAAAGAAGGGAAAGGGAATCACATGTGCAAAAATGTTTGTGGCAGCCCTTTTTGTAGTGACAAGAAACTGGAAAATGAGTAAATTTTTGTCCATCAATTGGAGAATGGCTGAACAAATTATGGTATATGAAGAGGTATAGAATATTATTGTTCTATAAGAAATGATCAGCAGGATTATTTCAGAGAGGCCTGGAAAGACTTACACAAACTGATGCCAAGTGAAATGAGCAGAATCATGAGATCATGATAACATGGCAACAACAAGATGATCAATTCTGATGAACATGGCTCTCATCAATAATGAGGTGATTCAGATCATTTCCAATGATCTTGTGATGAAGAAACCCATCTGCTCCCAGAGAGAGGATAGTGGGAATTAAATGTGGACCACAACATAGTATTTTCACTCTTTTTGTTGTTGTTTGCTTGCATGTTGTTTTCTTTCTTTCTATATATATATATATATATATATATATATATATATACATATGTATATATATGTGTGGGAGTTCATAGCCTTCACCAGACTTTCACAAGGTTAAGAACTTTAGTCCTAACTTTTTTACTTTTATTGATGACATTTTTCTCATACACCCAAGCTCCTCCCCACACTGGCTAGTTTTCAGATCTTTAGTCCTAACTTTTTTACTTTTATTGATGACATTTTTCTCTCCCTCATGATAGAGAGAGAGACTCATGATAGAAGCTGGCCCTTTGGTAATGATTTTTTTTTTTTTTTGGCTCATGATGACCCATAAAACAATGAAAAAAATAGCCCTAAGTTTTGTCCATCCTCTTTCCAGTTCTTTAGTGTCAATGGTGGAGTTTCAGGAGGGAAAAGATAGAGAATACATAGGTACCATATACATATATGTGTATATATATATATACAAAGAGAGAAAGTTATCTATATATCTATATATGTATACAAATAAAATCAATCAAGCAGGATAAATTTTATTTCATTATTATTCATCAAAATCAGACTGACTTTTAGTGTTATTATTCACATGACTATAATATTTGTGAATTCTGTTTATTTGGTTTTGCTTTCTTTATTTCCAATCACAAGCTTTCATCATCTCTTGCCTAGATTATCTCAAAAATGTCATAATTGTTCTCCCTGGCTCAAGTTTTCGCTACACTAGTCTATCCTAAAAATTGTTGCCAAAGTAATTTTCTCTAAGTGCAGATCTGATCATGTGTATCCGTGCTTCAATAAATTCTAGAAACATCCTATATAGCCCTACAAACATGAACCCAGCCTACCTCTCCAGTCTTACTGGACATCTACCACTTCTTCACTCTGTGATCTCATCAAACTAACATTTTCTCTTTTATTCATAAATGATGCTCAATCTTCTGTCTCTTTGCCTTTGATCTGGTTGTGCTCCATTCCCTGAAATGTATTCTCTTATTTCTTTTGCCTCAGAGTGGCTATCTCTAAGATGTAATTCATGTGCCATCTTCTAAATAAAGTCTTTCTTGATTCCCACAATTGTCAGTATTCTCCATATTTGTATTTATTACTTCTATTTTTATCCTATACTTGTTCTATATGTAATTTTTGTATTTCTTTTTTATGCTTTTCACTTGTATCTCCAGAACCCAAGGACAATAACTGGCACAGTAGGTGCTTAATAAATGCTTGTTGGTTGATTAGTGTTTGTTAAAAGATTGTATAGGGAGAGGGACTGGAGCTGTGATTTCACTGGCAGAGAGAATTACTGATGAGGAAACTTTCTCTACCAATGCTTCTGTAGCCTTCTCTGTGACGTTTTCTGTAATTTATATATTCTTAGAAAGTCGACTAGAATGCTAAGAGATTAGATAATTTGCCACAGGTCACAGAGCTAGTATATAGCAAAATCAGTATTTGAATTCAGATTTTCCTGATTTCAAAGCCATCTCTCTTTCCAACCTCTATGAGGTAACTGGCCTTGTGGGTTGAGTGCTAGCCTTGGAATTAGAAGAAGCTGAATATGAATTCTACCTCAATTACTAGTTGTGTGACCATAAGTGAGCCATTTAACCCTGTCTGTGCAAAATGATGACCTGATCTATGGTAGTTTGGGTAGAAATGAGGACAGAATAATGCAAAAAAAATGGAAACTATATCATTCATAAGATCTGAAAACTAGCCAGTGTGGGGAGGAGCTTGGGTGTATGAGAAAAATGTCATCAATAAAAGTAAAAAAGTTAGGACTAAAGTTCTTAACCTTGTGAAAGTCTGGTGAAGGCTATGAACAATCAAAATAATGGTTTCTAAATGAATAAAATAAATTTCATAAGATCACTAAAGAAATCAAGTGTATTAAAATGAAGATGTATTTTTTCCCATTGGAACCATCTGAAATCTATCCACAGACTGATCTCAGGTTCATGGAATCCAGGTCGAGAATCTCCAAGTTAGAGGAAAATTCAGGTTCAACAAGAATATGGTTCAATTTTGAACAAACTGAATTTGAGATTCCAGTGGGGCATCCCAATAGACACAGAGTAGACAGTTGAAAATATCAGGCTAGAACTCTAAGGAGCTTTGCAAACAAAGATATGAACCTTGAAGTCACTTGCCTAAACGAAGTCATTTTAGTGGATGAAAGTGGATAAGATCATCAAAGGAAGAAGCACAGAGGGAAATAAGAAATTTTACAGCACCCCACCACCACCACCATCACTATGCACTACTAATGTTTAAAAAATTATTAACATAATGTTTTCATTATGTTAAGCATCAGAATTATGGTCTTCATTATCACATAAAAATCTTATAATTTTATATAAACTACTGGGGAAAGTGGACAACAACTGAAAGAAATTATATTTAGAGTAACACCTCATAACCAGATAAACTCTAAGTGGACCTGACATAGATATAAAAGGTCATATCATAAACAAATTAGAGGATCAAGGAAACATGGCCTACCAGATCTATGGATAAAAGACAATTTTTATCAACAAACAAGTGATACAGAAGATCATAGAAGATAACATGAATAGTTTACAAAATTCAAAAAGTTTTTTCAAAAATCTAATAAAAATGGGGAAAAGTCACTGCGAGGAGAATTTATGCAGGAAGTTTCTTTGTAAATGTCTCACTTTTAAGATAGGAACTAATTCAAATTTGTAAATATAGAAAAAATAAGAATAAAAATATTTTCTAAGAATGTGAACAGTTCTCAATGTAAAAAAAACAACTAAAAAAGCATCAGGCTTTTTATAACGACATAAAAAATGCTTCAAATCACTAATAATTAAAGAAATGTAAATCAAATCATTTTAGGGTTCCTCCTCACAACCATTATATTAGCAAAAATGATGGGAGAAAAATAAAATGACAAATATTAGTAGGACTGTGGAAAAAACAAGGCATATTCATGTATTGTTGGTAGATCTACAAAAGAATACAACTAATTTGGAAAACAATTCACAAAATGTTACTAATAGTATAAGCCCTTTAACTCAGTTATACCACTCCTTAGTCTATACCCAGAAGAAATAAAACAAAGAGGAAAGGATCCTATAATATACAAAAATCTTCATAATATATGTATCCATTTTTTTTCACATTTGTGTATAGATATCTAAAACTATGGACTTTATTAGTGTAATGGAGGGTCACACATGTACAGATTCTACTAGTTTCATAAGATATAGTCTTTACATGGAGAACACTAGGAAGCTGCTTTTAAAAGAACAGAGGTAATGTTTGATGGAAGTTCCTTTGAAAAACTGAAGTATGCATGGATATTTCATAACTACTTCAGGATGAACTAACTGCCACATGAACAGGAGGCATATTTTCCCATTGCCTTTATAGCTTAACTTGCCAGTATCTTCAAAAAGGGATTGAGTTGGCTCTGACCCTCTCTTTCTCTGCATTCATGTGTAAGGAAATGAAGTAACTTTTTTTTTTTTTATTTGTGGAGCTGGGTGAGTCTAGGAGGTAAACGCTTTAGGACCTCCTTCCCTCTTTGAGGCAATATATCACTAAGCTCCAAACCCTACCATTGAAACATGGGGCCATTTTGGTCTTTTCATCCATTTTTTTTCATTTAGTTACAAGGAATGAAATTTCTAACACTGAAAGTTTCAAAAGATAGGACAGCAATTCATGAGAATCTAGAAGTTGGAAACAAGGCTAGGTTTCGGATCCAGTGCAGCACCAATGCCTTGAGGAATAAGATATGATCATGGTGGAGTAACTTTCAGGATCCAAGACCAAAGGAATGATTCATCTTGCAGTTATGCTACCTTTGAACATAAACTTGGTAAATTATGGGCATATCAACCTATTTATGGAGGGAAATTCTCCTGGGATGGAGAGATACAAGGAAAAAATGCTTATTCTTCCTTTATTTTTGAAATAGATATCCTTGTGTTATGTGATTAAATGTAACAAAGACAAGGCTAATGTTAGGCCTCTAAGAATAGTAGCAACACAGATAGGAGAACTTGGAGAGGAAGGAGTTCAGGCTTCAACCAAAGTTGGTAGAAAAAAGAAACCTCATCCTTTTGCTAGCATACCCTGGAAGAATGTGATCAGAGTGTACACATTATACATACTTTCTTTTAAAGATATTTTCTCCTGTGAATTATTGAGAATTTCAGTTTTTTTTCTCTTTATCATTTCTAATATATAAAACAGTCAGAGCTCTGATATAACGTGAGCTGACTACATAGACTCTGGGAGTTATATTTCCCCCTTTCCTTGGAAAAGAAGAAGCTAAAACCATTCTGTTAGGTTTTATTATTGGTAGATGTTTATTTTAATTATGTGCTTTGCCCAAGTGACTGGAGTGCCAAAGAAAAAAGATTTAAAAAAAAAAAAAGAATTGGTGGTCATTACCTCCCACCAGGTATTCTCTTTGGCTATTCTCCATTCCTAGAATGCTCTTCCTCATCCTTTACTCTGTTTATTAGCCTCCTTTGTTCCAATTAAAATCCTTTCTTTTAATATAAAACTAATTCTAGAGCCTTTTTTCTGTTAAATTACTTCTTATTTATCTTGTATATAACTTGCTCCTTATATATTTGTGTGAATGCTATTTCCTTCTCCCCTACACACATTAAATTGTGAGGTCCTTGAGCCATGGACTGTTTTTTGCCTCTTTTCATATTCCCAGCATTTAGAACAGTGTGTGGCACTTAGTAGGCATTAATAAATGTTTAGTGACACTTTATAAGCATTTTTAACAATATGATGTGTTCTCAAATAAATCACCACTTTTGAAATTTCTGGGAATCTTTTTGTTATATTTTGGCAATTAGAAACTTTTAATCAAAATAATAAGTCATTATTGTATTGTAATTTGTATGGAATTGAAGGTTTATAAAGTCCCTTATATAAATTCTTACTTCATCCTCACAACCTTACAAATATTTTATCTCTAGTTTATACATGAAAAAAATGAAGTATGAATAGTTTAATTTACTTCCCCAGGGTCACATATACTTAATAAGTGTTAGAAGTAGGATTTGAACCCAAGTCTTCTTGACTAATTGGAATTCAGCCTTCCAGTTCTGGGAGTTCTGTTCTGGGCTCTGGAACTTTCATATTATAATGCTTTATCCTATAACTTTTCTCAAAGCCTAGCCCCTCCTTGCCCTGGAACTCTTCCTATGGCCATCACAACATGGAACATCCTTCTATAACCCCTGATGCCTTCTACCATTGATGAATTTCTTCTGGAATCTCCATTTTGTACAGGGGACCAGGCTAGAGTTCATCCTCCTGTTGGCCCCTCCAGTCTTCTGGACTTTAAAATCTAAAGCTCAAGTCATTTCAATTCAATGCAATAAACATTAAGCAACTATTAGATCCCTAGTGAAAAGGATAGTATATCCGTTAAGGAAAAGGATAATCGATCTCCTGATGAAAAAAAAAAATCTTTGTGTTTGATAACTTTCACATAGTCTACAGAAAGATACTACAAGATTAGTAGATGAATTTATTATGGTTGGTGCCTCCCTGCTAATCCAAGGATTGTGAGCAGCAAACTCCAGGTAGAGGGGACAGTGCCTGCCTACCTGAAGATTCTGCCAACTTATACTCCAAAAGGAAAGTGGGCCTGAAGATCTAGCTGGGGAATAGAGAGATTAGTTTCAGCTAAAATGGGAAGAAAGAAAAGGGAGAATTAATAGGAAGAGGAGAGAAGGGGACTCTTCAGCACTTGTCCTAGCCAGCTCTTCTATACCAAAATAGGTTCTGGGCAATCAAGAAATTCATTTGAAAGATGAAAGAATATTCTTCTAGCAAGTTCCAATTTGATGCTGAGAAAGGGTCAGTACTGGCTTCCATTTGTAATTGGATAAAAGAGATGTTGTGGAGATATAATATACAAGCCTTGACAAGGGATAAGATATAGAGGGAAGGATGGGGGAAAGAGAAGGCAGAATAGATAACTAAAGTTCTACTGGATTATTCTTTTTTCATGAGGGAGATTTTAATTAGAATCCAATTACCACCATGAGTAAAGGGAGGTAAAGTAATAGCAAATCAAGTAAGGAGCAGAATTAAAGCAAAGAGTCAGTAGGAATAGAAAAGGTATATATGTGTGTGTGTACTTGTATGTATATATCTACATATATATTCATAAGTATATCCTTTCTTAACTATAGCTTCCTTTGGGGTGGGGAGGAAGAAAAGAGGGAAAAGAATACAATATAAAAGGTGAGCAGCAGAGAACAAAAGAACAACTTATAAGGAAGTAAAGAAAATATGAACACTTGTGAATACAATTTCTTTTACTAATATATATATACTTTCTTGATCTGGTAATTTGTTGTTATATATTTTTAATTCCCCCCCATATTCTTCTAGGCACATGACAATGTTCTCTTTTTTTTTTCTTTCATTTTCTTGTATTCCTTTTTTTCCTATTCTGTTTTTTTAAATAAAATAAATTAATTTTTAAAAATAATCCAATCACCAGCCATTCTTAGTTTTTCCTCCTACTGATACCTTTTCTATTCTGTCCCTACTCCCATTAAATTTCAGAGTTTATTCTAGAATTTCCACTTCTTTATCCCTGCTACAATCTTTCATAATGGATTGACAGCTTTTCTCCCACTTCTCTGAGACCCTCTAGGATGATGTTCCTAAACTCTGTCCTATAGAGTGATTACAGAAATGATTGTCTTTGAGGAAGAATGAGAAACCCAGATGAAACTTAGTTGAATTTGATAAGTGCAGCCCTACCAGTTTTATTTCATGGTTGTCTCTTCCTGTGTATCTGTTTTTCTTACCAAGTAAGTGTTGTGTGTCCTTGGGGATACTTTGTGTTCTAGATGGTGTGGCATACTGCCAAAAGTTTTAGGCACAGAAGATTCTCAAGAATTGAATAGTAAGTACCATCACAAGGTCAGTGACACCTTAGTCTCCAACACTACTTTCTGAGATTGCCCTACTCATATCCAATTCATTCATGAGTCAAGATATCACTCTCATGATGTCATTAGTCCTCATTGGAAACAAAGGATGAGCAACAGAAAGGATTCTACATGAAATTTCTACACAGAGGGAAAAACTTCTAGAGGAGGTGTTGTGAGTTAAACCTTTTTACCCATATTTTTTAAATATGTACCTCACTAAAATGAAGATGTTCTAAATTCAAGCTTAATCTTCCCATGGAAGCTATATTTATGGGAAGGAGTGAACTAGGTTCTTAGGGGAAGGGTTTGTATTAATTGTCTTTATCATGCTATCTGAGAGGAGTAGTCACTATTTTCTGGGGATTCAACCTGCCAATTCAAGCAGAAGTTGGGAAAGGATATTAGTTTTTTTTTCCTTATTCTCCTCATCTTATTCTTCATCCTTCTTCTAATTCTTCTTCTTTATTTGCTTTTATTAACTTTTTCAGGATACTGGGAAATTTTACTTTTTGCCCTGCATAGTTTTCATTTATGATTACTTGAAATATAGTTGTGAAGAGACATGCTTTTAAAAAGCCCATTGTGTTTTAAATGGAGCAACTTGACTCTTCCTTAAAACTCAAAACATTCTGGCTTTCTCTGGGTGTTCAATAATAGCAATAGCCCAATCCTCTATGATTCATTGTTTAAGTTTTGATGGCTTACAATGAGTGTAAATAGTAATTATTTTCTGTTCTGGCCAAAAACTCTGAGGATCTACCCTTTCTATATTGATATCTTTCTGATGGAAAATAGGGCTATCTTTTGTCTCAGCTCTTATCTAAACTTCAATCATTGAATGTTTGCAGCCTCAGACAACTGAAACTTGAGAAAGACCTTAATTTAGAAAGGCCAACATCACTCACTGCATCCTGGGCTATCACCAGTAGTCTTGAACTTGGTCTTTCCACTGGACTTTTATGACTCTGAAGGAAAGAGTGAGACTGACAACTTTGCACAGCACTGGCCCCACTCTTATCCCATTCACACACAAGTCCAGACATCACCATCATAATGTCATTGGTCCTCTTCAAGAATGAAGAATGAACAACAATAAAACAACAACTTTTAGAGTCCTCATCTTTCAAGATTGCTTGTGTAAGAATCACATAGACACTCATAAATCCTTGCATGTCAACCTAAGTGGACCAATTCTACTGTCATAGAAATCCAAACACAAGATCTGTCTGCTGAACATCTCTGAAAGCTTCTATTTTCTGATAATTTTGAGTCAACCCAATACCAGCTAGACATAAGCTCTCTCATTTGTCATTTGCTGATCTAGATTACCATCAAGTTTTCAAGTCTGCACTCCTAAAGGATCATCTGAAATCAGATATTCTATTTACATTCTGAGTTCTGTAGGCAAAGCTCGAACCCATATACTTCAACTATATTTCAACTACATATATAGATATAGATATAGGTGTATATCTATATCTATATATATGGTATTCTTCTCCATGGTTCTCCTTACCACAATTTTAAAAAATAGTACCTCTCTCCTTTACCAATGGCAGCCCCTTTTAAATATATTAATGTCCACTCCACATTTTCCATAGTTCCCTCCCTTTGAACCACAACCCCAATTACGAGTTGCTATTTAGATCACTAAGTCTTGAATCAAAACTCCAGATTTCCCTCTGAAAAGGCAACGTAGACTACAAACAACTAAGTTATGGCCACTCACTGCTGCAATTTGAAAGAAAGCTTTCTTGGGAAATTCATCAAGTTTGAACATGAGAAAACTCCTTCAATTTCTGTATTCATTCCAGTTTTTATATAGAAAGTTTCTAGAACTAAATGACTGAAAAACATTAGTCATTTAGTCTTGTTCCCAAATTGAGAAGTCAGTCCCATATTTAAGATTCAGTATAATGTCTTGGGAATCTGCTCCACCCAAACTTGCATTCTAAGGTTACTGTCTTGCTGCCTGTTTTCCCTTAGAATATAGTTCTAAATGAAACTTGATTCTATATCACTCTAATTAGTCATATATGTATATTTTATATATGTATGCATGCATACATATATGTGTATATATATATATATATATATATATATATATATATATATGACTGATTAGAATGACAAAGATATCTTAGACTGTTGTTTAGACAGACCAGTGCCCCACTGGAGGTTGCAAAAACCTTATACTGTTCACCGGTTTTATTCAATAAATTCTCCTTCTCTATCCCACTTCTAATTTTTTAGGAAGAAAGGGGATTAAGGAGGATAACTTGATAGTTTCTCTGTGTGGAAAAGAAATATAATGTATGTAAAGAATCAAATGCATCTACCCTTTGATCCAGCAGTGTTACTACTGGGATTATATCCCAAAGAGATTATAAAGAAGGGAAAGGGACCTGTATGTGCACGAATGTTTGTGGCAGCCCTTTTTGTAGTGGCTAAAAACTGGAAACTGAATGGATGTCCATCAGTTGGAGAATGGCTGAATAAATTGTGGTATATGAATATTATGGAATATTACTGTTCTGTAAGAAATGACCAACAGGATGATTTCAGAAAGGCCTGGAGAGACTTACACGAACTGATGCTGAGTGAAATGAGCAGGACCAGGAGATCATTATATACTTCAACAACAATACTAGATGATGACCAGTTCTGATGGATCAGGCCATCCTCAGCAACGAGATCAACCAAATCATTTCTAATGGAGCAGTAATGAACTGAACTAGCTATGCCCAGAAAAAGAACTCTGGGAGATGACTAAAAACCATTACATTGAATTCCCAATCCCTATATTTATGCACACCTGCATTTTTGATTTCCTTCACAAGCTAATTGTACAATATTTCAGAGTCTGATTCTTTTTGTACAGCAAAATAACGTTTTGGTCATGTATACTTATTGTGTATCTAATTTATATTTTAATATATTTAACATCTACTGGTCATCCTGCCATCTAGGGGAGGGGATGGGGGGGGGGTAAGAGGTGAAAAATTGGAACAAGAGGTTTGGCAATTGTTAATGCTGTAAAGTTACCCATACATATATCCTGTAAATAAAAAGCTATTAAATAATTTAAAAAAAAGAATCAAATGCATCCAGTCCAGACATGTTCATTTCTGGAATTTCATCATAATTTGGATCAGGTTTGAGCATTCTCCAATGCAAATTACAAAAGGATTTTTATCTTTCAATTACATGGTTGATGTTTTCTTTTTCTTTTTCAGAATCTCACATATACTGTTTATTCCAAAGCCTTTATTACAAATATGTATACAATGAAGATGGTCACTAGATGGTTGCAAAGGACAGTGTCATTAACTATGGAACATTAAGGAAAATTATACAAGATTAAACATGATCCTTGAAAGTCAAGTATTAGAATTAATAGAGGAGAATAGGACAAAATAATTAGAACATGTCTAAATCATGACATTCTCTTAAAATCTATTATGTACAGATGTATAAATTATTATCACATCATACTTGAATTCTACAAAGTATTAAAATGTAACTATATTCTTTGAGAGGATATATATATATATATATGAAAATTGAAGAAAGGGAAATTATTTAAGATTCTACTCCTAGCCCTCTTGCTCCAATTTCTGAATATTTATAATAAAAGTAGGTTTGTAGATGGAGACATCTAGATAATTGCTTGAACTATCTATTTTGCAAGTGAAGTAATCATAAATAATTGCTCATATGTAAGGTCATCAAGCCCAATTCCCTTATTTCACAGAGGAGGAAACTGAGATAATTTGCCAGGGTCATACAAATAATAATTCCTAAATGATAAAATTAAAACACAAGCTCTCTGAGTTTCAGATATGCCTACAATAGGACCACTTCTAGATACATCTACCTACCACTTTAACTGCATTTTATTAATATTCTTGCTCCAAAGAAGACAAACAGAGGTTACCACTGAATTAGGATTTGTTTCTGAAGGCAGTATAGCACCATGGAAAAAGCATTAGAATGAAAGGCAAAGGACCTATGTTTGACTCCTGGCTCCTTTATGCACTACTTCTGTGATATTCAGCAAGGCCCTTAGCCTCCTTGAGACTCAGTCTTCTAATTTGTCAAATGAGAAAATTGAAATTGAGAGCCTTTATGGTCCTTTCCAGCTCTAAATCTATGATCCTACAGTTCTATATATCTGAAATTATTGGGTCAAGTCAAGTAATTGATTTAGTTCCCTGTAGATTATAAAATGCTTTATATCAGTGAGTTACCAGCATTTTTATCTTCAATTGATCCAGATTTGGCACAGGTGAATTAATAATAAAGGATTGGGATCTGTCAATAAGTAATGCTTTACAAGTGGTCAGTTATTCCATGCTCCAAAGATTTGTTTATACTGAGTATGAATATTAGCATATTCTGAGAATACACACTTTTGAAAGTCACCACTACTTTTTTAATGGTTACTTTAATAACATTTTCTGTGAAATGGCTTCTCAATATTAACAGGATATGGAAAGAGGAAGCTCATTTAATTCCCTCTCTGTGAGGACTGTTGGTAAGTAATTACTTCATTAGGTAGGGATTCAGTAAGTAACTGTTGAATAAATGAACAAATGAATGAACCAAAGTATTTTCTTTCATTGGAAAGAAAGTATGTGAACAGTAGCCCTACTCTGAGTGTCAGCAAGAGACCTAGTTACATATAATCTGACATTTTACTGGATGATTTTTACATTTCTCCATGGATTTAGGGGAAGTTTGATCCAGAAACAATTCAAAATGTCAAAAGAGCTACTTCCAATGCCTTTGGGTCCTTGCCCAGTTTTAATTAAAGCAACATTTTTTTCAGCCATTTCTTTCTGTCCCTTTGATGTAGTATTTGTTTGTTAAATACTTGTCCAATTTACTTTTTTCCCTTGGCTTCTTTTTCTCAACTTGATTCTTGAAGGTAAAAGTTTTTTTTCAGGCATTAGCCTACCCATTTATTTTTCACACCCTTTTAGAATCAAATCATGAATCACTGATTAGTCATGAAGCCTAACCTGTGAGCATTATTGAAGGAAAGAGGGGAAGATGCAAGTAGTCAGAAACCAACATTCTGTTCTTCCCCAATCACTTGAGATCATCTCAAAAATCCTGGGAAATAGATTCTACTTACAAAAACAGTTGGGGATCTTCTTTAATAAAATGTTTCCTGAATGTTTGCTTAAAAAATGATAATAAGCCATTCTAGCAGTTTTCACTTGATTCCTAAGACTATTCCTTAATTCTATTCATATATCTACATTATTAATAATTTTACTAGAAAAATTAGCTAAAAAAAAAAAGACTTTGTTGTGATCCTAATGCAAAAAAAACAAAAATAAAAACAAAACAAAAAAAGGTTGCTAAATGAATACTTGATTCACAATCCTGATCTTTATGCATATCCCACTTCCACTATCTAGTGGTAGGTAGATGTATATCCACTTATATAAATCCCACAGGTATTTTGGAACTATCTAGATCTTAGAGGAAAAGTGTTCACTGTAATGAACTGCTTGGCTCCCTTCCCCTGTTCCCTCTAATCTTCTCAGCTGGAGCCACTTAACTGAGGCAGCATGATATAGTGGTAGGAGAATGGCATTTGAATTCAGAGGGCCTGGGTTCATAACATTCTAGATTTGTATTTGGAAAGCAATTTAATAATTATCTAATTCAATCTCCAACATTTTACAGATGTAGAAACTGAGGCCTAAAGGTTATGTTTCAGCTAAGACCATGTGAATTTCAAATGTCTGAAGCAGGATTTCAACATCCGGCAAAAATTCAGGACTCTCTCAAATAATCTCATCATGATGTTCAAATCCTGAATCTTCTATTTATTATCTTGTATGACCTTAGGCAGGTCATTTCCCCCTTGTAGGCCTCAAATTTTCCCATTTGTAAAATGAGGAAAATACTTTCAATTTTATTAATTTCTCCTTTCAATTTTAGAATTTCAAGTTTAGTATTTGATTGGGGGAGAGGTTAATTTGCTCTTTTTCTAGCTTTTTAGCTAGAATTTAGCAAGCCCAATTCATTGATCGTCTCTTTTTTCTATTTTATTCAAGTAAGCCTCTAGAGATATAAAATTTCCCCTTATTACCACTTTGGCTGCATCCCACAAATTTTAGTATGTTGTCTTATTGTTGTCATTCTCTTGGATGAAATTATTAATTATGTGTATGATTTGTTGTTTCACCCATTCATTTTTTATGATGAGATTATTTAGTTTCCAATTACTTTTTGGTCTATTTTCCCCTAGCTTTTTATTGAATGTAGTTTAAAATGAGGAAAATAAATTAAATGATCTCAAAATTCTTTTCCAGGTCTGAACTCCCATTTGTAGAACTCCTTAATCCCCAGATCCTTAGAAATCTATTTTGTCCCAACTAAATCTTCCTGCTGGTCCTTCTTTTGTCTGAGTACTTCATTCATTTTCCCAGTGACTTGAGTTCCTGCACCTTTCATACCTGATTGGTCTTCTAGTCTTCCAGTCTATTGTAATTTTCTTCTGCTTAGACTTTAAGCTCTGTCACTTTTCCCTGTAGTCTAATACTAGCATTTGATCTACATTTAAAATCAATTCAATATTCAATTAATAATATTTTTAAAAGGAGAAAGAACTCAAAAGATATTAAGACATATTGTGCTAAGAATGTAACAAAATTTAAAAAAAAATGATCTTAAGAAACCTGCAACTGATTTAATACAGAATATAAGACAAATTTAAAGATTACTATAATACACATTAGAATATGAAAATATATTTTTGTGGGGGCAAGAAATTGGAAACTGAATGGATGCACACCAATGGAGGAATTGCTGAATAAGTTATAATATATGAATGTAATGGAATCCTTTTGTTCTATTAGAAATGATGAACATGTTGATTTCAGAAAAGCCTAGAAAGACTTATATGAACTGATTCTGAATGAAGTGACACTTCACTCAGTAAAGATTGTATGATAATCAAATATAACAGAATTAGCTCTTCTTAGCAATAGTGATTTAAGACAATTCCAATAGACTTGGGATGGAAAATGCCATCCTCATACACAGAAAGAACTATGGAGACAAAGTGAATCGAAGCATATTTTCACCTTTTGTTTTGGTTTGGTTTTTTCCTTTCTCATGATTTTTCCATTTTCTTCTGATTTTTCTTTCCCAACATGACTCATATGGAAATATGTTAAAAAATGATTACACATGTATAATCTATATCAAATTGGTTGTTGTCTTGGGAAGAAGGGAAGTGAGAAATGGAGGGACAAAAAAAAATTTGGAACTAAAAATCTTACAAAACTGAATGTTGAAAACCATCTTTACATGTAATTGGAAAAATAATATACTATTAAAATAATTTGTAAAAAGACAAAAAATAATATTAGAGCATAGGAGAGACACAAATCAAATGCTATAGGAATTCTGGGGAGGGAAAGATTACTTCTACCTAGGTAGAAGCAGGTGAAACATGAGCTAGCTTTGAAGGAGATAAAAAATTTTAATAAGTGAAAGAGGAAGGAGGAAATGCATGGAGTAAAAAAGAGTGGAATAAAATGAGGAAATAGTGACTGGTTGTTTGGCTGAAGCATACAATACATGGGGGGGTACAGTGTGTGATATAAAACAAGGCAGGAAAAGTAGATTGGGACAAAATAGAAAGCCTTGGACACCTGGCTAATAAATTTTAACTTTATTTAGAGGATAACAGGGCACTACTTAAGATTTTTTAAGGATAAGTGTGATATAAGAGCTTTACACTTTACACTTTGTTCTATTAAATGGAGAAGTCATAGTAAAAAAGTAAATAGTCACGGTCTTTTAACTTAGATTTGACAAAATGAATTAATTTCAATACAATATGCAAAACACCTAGTACTTGCAAGGCACTGTGTTGGGTGCTGAGGATCTAAAGAAGAAAAATTACCATCCCCTCTATCGGGAAGTTAAGGGCATGAACCATGCACACAAGTGGTCATAATCCTGATTATAAAAATATTAATAGCAAAGGAGAAATTGGAGTGATCTGAGAATCATTTTTACCTAGGAGGATCAGAGAATTCTTTATGGTAGTGTTAGCACATATGTAGAGACATGACAGGACAGAAGAATATTCATATGTGGGGCAGAAGATTCTTTTCCAGACACAGAAACTGTTATAAACAAAGCTAAAATCAGAAAACAAAATAGTTCAACTTGGCTGGAATGTAGAATGCACCAAGGGGATTGTCAAAAAATAGAGAGGTTGGAAACTTGAGTGTAAATCCAAGGAGTTTTTGTTTTCATTGACAATGAAGAGCCATTAAAAGTTTTTGAGCACAATAATGATAGGATTTGGTCTGGAGATTAGAAAGATTACTTTGGCTTTGATGTTTATGATGAGTTCTAAAAGGAAGAAATTGAGGCAAGAATGCTAGGTACCAAGCTTTTCCAGTAGTACAATTGAGAGATATAAACTGGGTAGAACTGGTAAAAGTTGAAAAGGATAGAGAATATAAATATGAAAGATGTTGTAGAAGGAGAATCAGTAATACAGGATAGGATTTGGGAAATGAATTTAAAAATCAGGAATTATTTCAAAATCTGATTCCAAAAGAAATGAGAAAGTCAATTGAAGAGGCCAGTGTAAAAGAGAAGATTATGAGGTAAAATGGAAAGGTAAAATTCAAGATGTCTTCAGAATTTCAAAATGGAAATATCTAGCAGGAAATTATTTATGAAGGACAGGAGCTCCAAATTTATTTGGAAGTTAAGAAAAATGGAGAGTCACAAAAATCCTCAATCTGATAAATATTGAGAACCAGAAAAGAATAATATCATGGAAGCCAAAGAAGGAAAAAGTATCAAGAAGTTGGTAGTAACTGGTACATGCTACAGATAAATTAAGAGGAATAAGGACTAAAAAGAGGCAATTAGATTCATTTTGGAGTTAGCATTTCTGCTTCTCAGGATTACTATCTTTCATCATGATATCTCAGGTGCTACCAACTACAAGAAACTGTTGCCAGTCCTCCAACTGTTAGTGAACTTATCCTCCTCAAATATCTTAGATTTACTTATTTGTGCACATATTGCATTCCTCCCTTTCTCCCATAGAACACAGGAACTTTGAGCACAGGGACTATTTCTTTTTTGTCTTGGATTTCTATCACAATACCCTGCATATAATGGGTCCTGAAAAATGCTACACTGAATGAAAACCCAAACATAAAATGAATCACTTTCTAGAAGTTGGTCATGCAAAGGGAGAAGAAAAGTGAAACTATAGATAATGGGGTTAATAAAAAAAATATTCTTCAGGATAAAAGAAAAATAAGTATATTTATTGACAGATAGGAAAAAGAAGGGACTAAGATTGGAAATATGGAAAGAGAGAAGATGAATTGTACAAAATTTTTAAAGGCATAGACTGAGAAGACAGCCTTGGAAAGGATTGGGAATGGCTCTTCATTTGAGAAGGGATATGGAATGAAATGAAAGTTCATATTTGGAGAAAGAGAGTAGAAGTTCACCTCAAATGGATAAAGAAAGGCCTGGATTCAGGAAGACCTGAGTTCAAATTTGATCTCAGACACTTGCTGGCTGAGTGACTCTGGGCAAGTCACTTAACCTTGTTTGTTTCAGTTTCCTCATCTATAAAATGAACTCTTTACCTCTTTACTAAGAGGACCCCAAATAGGGCCACAAAGAGTTGAACACACCTGAAAAACACTGAAAAATAATATAAACATGGATATTGAAGTATCTGTGAGACTGTGTAACATAATGGAAGAACATTAGATTTAGGTCCCATGTTCAAATCCTGTGTTGACATTGGCAGCTCTGTTTTCATACCTATAAAAAGGATATAATAATATTTGCACTATTTACTTCAGAAGGTTTTTGTGAGAAAATTCCACTCTGACCTTAAGGTAAAATGTAAATACAAATTTATTATAAAGGATGGGATACAGAGGAAAATTCCAAGAGAGCCAGCTTTCTCAATGGAGAAAGAGATATTACCTTGGAATTATAAGATAATAGTAATAAAAAATACTGACATGTAATAAGCTGGATGTTGTAATATTCAAAGGTAGTGGATGTATTAAGTGATTTTTGAAGACTAATGCCCTAAAAGCTACAGGAAGCAAAGGATATGGTCTTGCAGATATTTCTATTAAAGAGCATTACTAGAAATATAATATAGTAAGTGAAAAGCCAGGATTCAATTAATATAATAAGATAAAAAGAGTGCAAGAAGAAAAAATATCTAGGATAAAAGGAAGGTTAATTGTAACAAAATAGTTCATTTAAATCATGGAAAGTGTTCATAGAAAATCATGTCAAAAAAAAAAAAAAGAAAATCATGTTCATCCCTTGCATACTAAAATCTTGACTTTGTTTTTATATTTGGACATCCAGTATTTGGTCTGGTCTACAAAACTGCCTGCTCTCCCAGTCTGAACTTATCTGGCCTGATCCATCCTACTACCTTCCATCCCCATTTCTGACCCTAAAAAGGAGATAAGCTAAATGGAAGGTTCCCTGAGGTTCCACATGTAAAAGAAATACAGGGACTTTCTTTAATATTATTTTTTCAAAGACATATATTTTAATACCCAAAATACATAAAATATAGATGTTTATTTCTCATTTAAGTTGACATGAATAGATCAAAGTTGACATGAAATGAGTAGATCTCTTGTGAATATATGAAAAAATTTTGTAGAATCTTCCTAGAGATCACAAATACTTAATCCCAGTCCAGCCTCCTCTTTGAAAAATTCCTCATAAATTAATTTTGAGAATTATAATTTCTTATTGAGGCTTCTCTTATAAATTTCTTCTGAAAATATTTTCAACTTTCTTGAAAATGACTTAACTTTTTCAATAAGCAAACAAACTAGTAGAGCATAACCATGATACTACAGCACAACAGAAACTGTGGTACATTGGAAAGACTACTTCTTTGGGAATCAATGGTCTGGGATTCAAAATCTGCCTCTGAACCTTACTACTCATATGACCTGGAGCAAATAACTTACATTCCTTATACCTATATTTCCTCATCTGTAAAGTAAGCAGATTGAACAAGAGGGCTTCTGAAACCCCTTCCCACAATGGATCTATAATATATTGAAAATCTCAGAAATGCAATAGAAACCAGATATCTATCTTACTCTTTTTTTCTAGGAAACTTCCACTGACTCACAGGACAGATAGGAAAGTGAGTTTTCATTTATATCAGATTAGGTTCTAGTTTTTTATACATAATGAATACTATTAAATATGTAAGTGACTACATGCATATTTCAGAATATAATAAATATAGCAGCTTACTTTCTTTTCTTTTTAAGAAGAAATGGAAAGATATCTTTATATACTAATATGCCTCTCCCCAAAAATTAAAAATGTATTCCTATAATAGGTGATTAATTTTCTTGGGCTATCAAATGTTATGAACCATGGATTATCCTGAGTTAACTACATATCCCTTCCAATCTTCCATAACTTAGTGAGGTGTCCCTGGGTTGTACCAACCTTTATTCTCAAAAACATAAAAGCTAAAAGTCCTCTCATTTAAGAGTTATTTGGTAAGATTTCGGTCAAATTACTTTTTTTTCTGGGCATCAGATACTTATCTGCAAATTGGAGGGAGGGGGGCAAAATGTTGGACTAAATAACCTTGAAAGTCCTTTATAGCTCTAGATCTTCAAATTTAACGATCCTGCAAGATAGAAAAAAGAAAGGCTGGACATAAAATTGTCAACATTGGATTGAAGTTCAAAAAAAGGAAAAGATTCCATAAGTTATAGCTAGGTATTTCCAAAGCATGCCAATATCTTCAAAGAAAACTCCAAATTTGCAAAGAATTGGACACAACTGAAAAATGAACAACAATGTGAACAAAGACATAAAAACAGGAGAGGGGAAGACAAAAATTAGGCACAGAATGAATAGTCTAATTTGACTAGAAAGGAGAAAGAGAGGAAATAGTATAAAAAATGATGAAAGGATAAGTTACAGTCAGATTATGGAAAACTAAACACAAAGAGAAGTAGCTTACTTTTTATTTAGTATGTAGGCAATGTATGGCTTTAAAGGTTTCTGAATAGAGGAGTAACAGAAAGTAAAAGGAGGCAGACCAATTCAGAAAAAAGCTATTTATGACTCAAAATAGAACGGTTCCAGTATGAATGAAAAAAAAAGCATATGGATACAAAACATAGTTTGGAGGTAGAATTCTCAAGACTTGCAAAATTATTTCATGTGGAGAATTAAGAGAAGGGAAAAGTAAATAAACAAGCAAATGTCAGAAGCCTGAAAAGATGATTTAGCTATCAAAAGAAATAGAGCTATGAGACAGATGGGAGAAAAGAAGCTATTTATTGGCATAGGAGGAGTACAAGCCTGGATATGTTAAATTTGACCTAGAGAAGTCACACCAGATAAACTGAGATGGCTAGTAACTCTATAAAAGTGGCACCAGAATGTAGGAGATAGAGATATATACAAGAAATATATATATATACAAGAGAATATGCATAAAATATACTTTGAAGCCCTGGAATCCAATGTTTCTAAGAGGAAGAATGTAAAGGGAAATGAGAAGAAAGTTAAGGACAAAACATTAGGGAATACCTATAGGGCAGGAGGGCAATACAGCAACAGATTTAAAAACAAGTAGAAGTAGAGGGAACTCATAGGAAGATAGTGCCATAGGAGGCAATAAAAAAGGGTTTTAAGGGAAAGCGTTCTCTACAGTGTCAAATGCTACTGAAAGTTCAAGGAAAATGAGTGCTGAGAAAAGCCCATAGGATCTAGCAATTAAAATTCCATTAGTGACCTTGGTAAGAAGTGAATCAAGGATGGGAGCCAGATTGCTTGTTGTTGAGTAGTAAGTGGGTGGAAAGGAAGTGGAAACAGAGAACAAACTACTCTTAATAAAAATTTAACAGAGAAGGAATAAAAGAAAGATGATAGTCCAAGGATACAGCAGTGTCAAAAGGAGGTTTGGGATTTTACTTTGTTTTTCTCCTAGTATAAGGGAGACTTAAGCACTGTAGACTTAGAGAAAAGAGTCAGCAGTAAGGGAAAGACTGAACACAGATGAGAGGACGTATAATTAATAGAAACAACTATGATCTTAAGGATGCTTGATAGGGTTTATTTTATTTCACATTCACTCTCAGATCAACAATTCCTCAGCATGATGATAGACGCATTAGACCCCAGAACTAACAATTCTACACTCCCTGTTTCTCTCTTTGCTTAAACTGGTTGCCCATTGACTCATCCCACTGAGTTTTTGGCCTCTTGGAGATGCATTTAGTGTCCATCATCCTTGCAATGTGACCAGCTACAATACTTTTACAAAGACATTTTACACATGGTTCTTTCCACTGCATGCTGGTTGATGATGAGCTGTATAATTCAAGGTTTCTCTTGGTCCAGTACTGTGATTCATAGATTATCTCTGGCAGTACTATGGAGTTCACTATTACTGCTGTACTGTGGAATATATTGTTACTGATCATCAAAGGACACTATAACTATTTCATAAAGAATTTTTCTCATACTATTATTATTAAAATGTTTTCTATTCTTTCTCTGCCTGTTAATAAAATGGAGATTTATTAGGATAGTCTATCAGTATCAGCAGCTAATAAACTGTATGACATTTTTAATTCCAAGATAATTGTAATTATGTAGATCACAAGGCATTTGGAATTGTGTTCACTTTGAAGTATGATTTGTACATCTGTATATACTGCAATTGAAGAATAATGATCACAATCACACAATAGATAACAGAAGATAAACCAGCAAGGAAAAAAAAAATGGAGATTGAGTCTCCCCAGCTACTATACTTAACAAAGGATATTTTCCTTTTAAAGAAATAAAATTTAGTGAAATAATTATAATGAAATTATTTAGGTTTCATAAGTCATTCCTTTAAACAAACCAATTTAAAAAAATTTTCTCTAATACTTTGATTCATTCAAGATGTTTAATTAAATTTGAACCAGAAATCACTGACCACCAAAAAATTTTAATTGATTATAATAAATTTTATTTTTGAAACTCAGGAGAAATATTACCAGCCTCCTGGATATGTCAATGATGGGAGAATAGAATTCTCCAAAAAACAAGAAATTGTAAAAAAAAAAAAAAAATACATGTAATAAAAAGTATATGTTAAGATAGTGTCTCAAATAGCAAAGTGAAAAGAGTAATTGAGTTAATTTTTTAATCAAGTATTTAATTTCCAAAAAAGTGTTTCCAAAATATTTTTGTCAAGAGGGAAACACAATATCTACTTTACCAGTTGCATTTGCATGACCCTCCATGTAATGTTTTAAAATAATTTTGTATAAAAACATTATAAAAAAAATTTCTATAATGAGAGGCAGCATGAGTCAATGGATAGGAAGTCAAAGTATTTTTTAAAAGGAGCTGGGTTAGAATCCTCCTCTAAAGGATGCCAACTCTATAATCCTTGCAAATCATTTAACCTCAGTGTGCCCCCAGGCAACTCTCTAACATTCTAAATTGCAGATTGGTTACCCCTTTGCCCTGGTAGAGAGAGTTTTCTAACTAGAAGTTTCCTATATCGAAGAAATCAGAGGTCCAGTTAATTAAGTATATTTCTTATATAGACAGTGAATTCTGGAAGACCTGAATTCAAACTTTAAAGTGAACATAGTTCCAAATGTCTTGTGAGCTACATAATTAGCTGTATGATTTTAGCTAAATCACTTAATCTTATTTTCCTGAGTTGTGAAAATCAAATAAGAGAATAATAAAGTGCTTTGCACCATGCCTGACATTCTTAATAGGTACTTAATAGATGTTTGTTTCCTTCCTTCCTTTTTCTTGAATAACATTCACAAGAATCAAAATCAAATTCTCAGGCCTACAGTTGCAGATTTCACTCTGTTCCTTTTTTTTTTTTTTTTTTTTTGGAAGATTGGGACTGTATTTTCCATACCCCAGTCCTGAAATAACTTTTCATTCCTATGGTTTTACAATATCACTTACAATTATCAGCAATCACATTTGCCAATACCTTCAGTATTTTGTAATTAATCCAGACCAGTGACCTTGAATTTGTTAAGTACACATAATATTCCTTTAGCTGCGCTATTGTTTTTTGTTCTTTGTTCAAGAAAAGGATTATGACATCAGGGATGTGATATCATTCAAGTGAATTAGAATGCATGTAAGGTCACCTGCCTTCCTTTCTCCTCCAGAACTATCTGGATCCAGAGATAACATATAGATCAAGACAACTGGGAATGGCCCTGGGTGTAATGGGAGACCTTTTTACACTAAGGTATTCAATACTTCTCAGTTTCACTGAAGCTGCACTCTTTAATGATCAAGGCTAAGTAGCAATTCAGGCAAAGAATCTTCTTTTTCAACTACTCCAAAAGAAAAATCTAAATAAATAAATTTGTATACTTTCAAAATCAACTACGTATTAATCATAATTCGTCTGTACATCCCAGTCTCAAAAGTTATTCCTTTGGCAGAGAAAAGAAGCTCAATAAGACTTTAGCCTTTCCTCTTTCTTTAGGTATAATTATGGAATCCCTAATACAGAATTTTTAAAATGTCTTCTCATCCTTAGTTTTATTTATCAGCCCCAGTTTATTCTGTTCTTTAATAATTCTGACATTATATTCTGACAGGACCATACTGAGCTTTTGTATTCAATCTCTATTACCTTACCCAACAACCCAAAGTTGTTACTTACTTTGTTAATAGAAGTAATTCAGTTTATGATGTCTGGTGAGGTTGAGGTAGTTACAGCTATTGAGTGAATTGTTTGACTGTTAGGTCAACTATTGTGTAGGTCAGGATCGAAGTGGGGTGTCTTTATTTTATGGTTGTGGGGATTGAGCAATAGTATTGTTAGTTTGGATTTTGTTTATTATTATTTTAGTAGTTTTGGAAGTTATTCGGGGTCTTTAGTTAAATGATTAGTAGAATTAATGTTATGGAGATTATAAATGATAAGAAGTATGATCTTCTACACATCTTTGCAAAATCTAATTTGATTGGAGAGTTCTCTGTGTATCCATGTTATTCTCTTCTAACAACTTCCTTTTCCCCTCTTCTTACTAAATTTTCTCCTCTCTGTGTGCAGAATTTTATTATTGATAAACAAATCGATTAACATTCTGGGCTGATTTTCCCGTAGAATTTTCATTCACAGGGTCTTACTTTTCCACATTCTTGGAAATCTCCTTACCCCAAGACAAGTACCTTGGCTTTCCTCTGCTGTTCTATCACCAACTCAAAGAGGAAGTGATCACCCTATTAAGGTTTCCATCATTTCTACCTCTTAAAATCAGTTCTTCATTATTTGTGAGAAAAAGATCCAGAAGACAATCCCCTTCCTCTCTTGGTGATAACTTGGTCTTTTTAAGGATGAAATGATTATCAAGTCAGATCATGAAATTATCAAGTATTCTACTTTGGATAGAGAAAGAACAACAGATGTTCGGATAATTGAAGTTCTCCATTGCTACTATTGTGTGTATATGTGCCAAATTTGTAATTTATTTCCTGAAAAAAAATCTATTCTTTTTTTTTTTTTTTTTTTTTTTTTTTTTTTGTCCAGGCCATATATAGAATAGTTTCTGTTTGCTCTTTTGATCTTCACCCAAATGCTTCTCCTAAACTTTGGATTTTTCGATTTCCTTCTAAAAGTACTCTTTGTGTGACAGAGGGCTGGTGAGCAGGCATTTTCAGCTGAAATAAGACCCCATGTGAAGGAAGCCAGAGATCACTTCTGGAGAGGCACATAAAAGAACCTTAAAGAGATCTGGAGTATGCACTAATGGGTTCTGATCTGCTAGCCATGTGATGAAGAGTCCCTTTGGTTATGAAATCAAAGCGGGGATGAATTCCAAAAGGCACTAGGTCCTTTGTCAAGGTCCTTAAGCTTGCAGAGGTTTTCTAAAAGGAAGATGAGTCATTGGGAACCTCTGGTTAGAGAAGAGGAAACAGCTTAGGACTTCAGTAGATAAAGTGCTAGGCATGGAATTAGGAAGACCTGAGTTCAAATTTGACCTCACATACTAACTATGTGACTCTGGACAAGTCAGTTAATCTTGGTTTGCTTTAATACATTGGAAAAAGAAATGGTATATCATTTCAGTGTCTTTGCCAAGAAACAGCAACAGGGCAAGAAAGATACTTCTATTTTTGCTATATTAAGAAGATTCATTTTATAAAAAAATAATTGATTAGTTTAATTAATAATTCAACATTAACTAATTAAATAAAGCTGAGGTATCAATCACTGAAAGTGATAGTATGGAAAATATATGAGGATAAGGGCTTTAAGCTGATAATATTGGAGAAAGCTGCCCTAGTTATCAGAAGTACTTTTAGAACCCTGAAATAGAAATGTAGACAGCTTCTCTCTGGGATAGCAAGACCAGAATAAACACTGTACTTCTTAATGTACAAGGCCATCTTCCTCCAGCCCCTGCCTCCAAAATTTTATAAATTTTGTTTCTTTTTATTAAAGTTTATCTCTTTCTAGCATTGTGTCCAAGTACTAGTCTCATCCTACCAAGTTTCCATAATACATACAAAGTCAAGTTTGTCTTACTGGAGTAGATCCTCTAGTTTACCTTTTTTTACTACCCAAATTGTGTAAATTTATGTATAGACATCTGAGGGCAGAAATGTTATTATTGGATTTTTGCTTTGATTTGCTGACTGTGATGTTATTATTCTGCTTATTTTGTGTTTTCTCTCTGAACTCTCTAAGCTATCTTGTTTGGTGTCTATGTATGTGTAGGTGGTTTTCTCTCCTCCTTACTCTTTTTAAGTTTAAAGCTCTTTAGGTCTGTGAGACACAAGGTAAAAAACATTCATTCTTACTAACCTTCATTAATTGAACCCTGGCTGAAAAATCTCATTTCTATGACAGTTGTGGTTCATAAATGCAAATCTCCTTCTCAGATACCATCTTCGTAGCTAGCTGTTCTGCTCAAAAAACAAATACTCTACTCACTGACTTTTCATGACATTGCTCTCCCTTTGTTCTCCTCCTAACAGTCTTTTTTTATCACCTTTGGAGGATAGAAATACTTGACTTACTCCCAAACATGTATGTATTACAGAGCTCTGTGTTGAGCCTTCTTCTCTTTTCCCTTTAAAATCTCACTTAGTAACATTATAAATTCTTATGGATTAAATTATCATCTCTCTCCTGAGCGAGATCCAGTTCTTCATCTCCAACTGAGTATCTTTTAAGACTCTTGAACTCAATAGTATCCCAGAACAGAATTCATTATCTTTTTCTTCAAATTCTTCTCCACTTTTTAATTTCTCTGTCTTTGATGAGAATACTATGGTTTTAATGAAATCCCAAGTTTACAAATTAGGAATCAACCCTAATTCTTCCTTCTTCCTTACCTCTCAAATGCAATTGGTTACCAAGTCCTGTTGATTCACTTTCCACAGTGCTCCTGAAGGAACTGAAAGTTCCTTAAAAGCAAGTCTATTTTATTCCTTTTATCTCCAGTGCTTAGTACAGTGTCTAATATATAGTAGTTGCTTAATAAATGCTTATTGGTTGATTGAATATACTTCATATCTGTCATTTTCTCTTCTCAGCTGTTATTCAGTCATAATCTCATGGACCATAGCATGCCAGGCCCTTCTACCCTCTACTATCTCTCAAATTCTTTCAAAATTCATATTCTTTCTTTCCATGATACTATCCAACCATTTCATCTTCTGCCATTCCCTTTTTCTTTTGCCTTCAATCTTTCCTAAAATCAAAGGTTTTTTCAATAAGTCCCATCTTTTCATTATGTGGCCAATATATTTAGATTTTAGCTTTGGAATTTGAACTTCCAATGAAGAGTCTGAATTAATTTCTTTAAAAACTGACTGATTAGCTCCTTAATGTCTAGGGTTTTCTCAAGTCTTTTCCAGCAACACATTTCAAAAGTGTCAATTCTGTAGCATTCTGCTTTCCTTATAATCCAACTCTTCACAGTCCTACATTGCTACTGGAAAAACTATGATTTTAATTAATATGAACCTTTGAAGGAAAGGTAATATCTTCACTTTTTAATCTGCTATCAAAATTTGCTTCCAAGGAGGAAATGTCTTTTAACTTCATGGCTGTAGTTGCCATCTATAGTGATTTTTGAGCTCAAGAGTACAAAATCTGACACTGCTTCCATTTTTTCTCCCTCTCTTTGTAAGGAAGTGATGGGAACAATTACCAAGAAATTAGTTTTTTTATAATTTTTAATATTAAGCTACAAGTCAGCTTTTATGTTCTCTTCTTTTACCCTCATCAAGAGACTTCTTAATTACTCTTTTCTGTCATCAGAGTAGTATCATTCGCATATCTGAGATGGATGATATTTTCTTTTTCTTTTTTTACTGAGGCAATTGGGGTTAAGTGACTTGCCCAAGGTCACACAGCTAGGAAATGTTAAGTGTCTGAGGTCAGATTTGAACTCAGATCCTCCTGAGTTCAAGGCTGGTGCTCTAAACACTGTGCCACCTAGCTGCCACAGTTGATAATTCCCCAGCAACCTTAATTCCAGTTTTTGATTAATCCAATCTGGCATTTTCTGGGTTGTACTCTGCATGTAAGTTAAACAATTAAGATGAAACTATCTGATTATGTAAAACCCCTGTTCAAGAACTAAGGTATGGGATCACACCAAGAGGAAGTACAGAGGCCACCTCGACCTTTGATACACAATAAGTTTTCTGCCACATTGCAGAAATGCCCTTGTTGAGCAAGGAGTAATGATGCACGGCATGGAAACAGGTTTGGCCTGAAGATCACAGCTAGTTGCTTGTGAATAGGGATGCCTTAACAGGGCCTCTTGTTGGTGAGCGAGCTGCTGAAATGCTGGATTGGCTCTCCTTCCATTGGCAGATACCATGCATGTGCAAAAACCATGAGCTGCTTCTCTGACTGGGGATTGCCTACTGTTCACACACTGATCACACTTGCAAAAATGTATATCAACAAGACTGTACGACATAATAAACTGGAGCTCTTTTCCTACTCTATGAGTCTTCTGCCTCATTCATCTCACCTCTGAGATCAAAGGGCTCATATACTTTGAGCTCTTAAGATGGCCACAACAACTGGCGCCCAAACAGAGACTTGAAACGGTGCCAGAGTGATCACTGCACAGGCAAGCACTGCTACATGGTCAAGACAACCTCCAAGAGAACTCCAGAGGGAAAGCCAGTCGAGCTGTGCTGTTTCCTGACCAAGTAGTGTGCAGCAGAGATGGTTAAGTAACTAATGGGACAGAAAGTAGGCACCCTTTTCCCTTCAGACAGGGAAGTATATGTCAGGACTATATATAAATGTATAAAAGAGCAGGGGTACACAGTTCAATTAGGAGAAATTAGGAAATTCTTGGACATTGCTTACAAAGTTTCTCCATGATTACCTGAGGAGTACTGTTCTAACTGTAAGATGGATCGTTTTTAGTGAACGGCTCACCGCTTATGATAAGCAATGCCAGAAGAAATACAAGAAAGCCATACTACTATATTTACCATTAAACAAAGTCTGAAATCAGAACCAGATAAGGAAGTTAGGAAATTTACAGTTGGAGCCCAGACAGGCCCATCTCTTAGTAGTAGATGTCCCTCTCCTGAGCCTGAGGAGGACGATAACGAATGGCCTCTCACCCTCCACCACCTTCGGCCCTGCCTTATTCTTGTGTCTATCTGGATTTACAGCCTTGCAAAGGCTCTCCTAATGTAAAGCCTGAAAATGAAATTCTGATGACAGAATTTTTAGAACAGACTTGGTTGACAGCCACTCAGGTTGCTCCAGGAGCAAACATGAACTAATACTTTGAGCAACTTAGTGCCAGGAGTAGGAAGCAGTAAGAAGACTTTGATGTCCACTGAACCAGTAAATTGGCAAAAAAAAAAAAAAAAAAAATTGGAAAGACAGGAATCATTTTCCCTTTAATAAGAGATGGCTTACATATTAACTTATGGAGTAGAGATATTTTATACCAATTAGGGATGAAAATCACCACAGATTTTTAGGAAGGGTCATTGCTGCTGCAGCTTCCACCACTCCAGAAACTACCAACACACCATATGGATGGAGCAATGGCCCCTGATTAAAGAAAAAAAACAAAAAACAGCTGCTCTACATCAATCAGTACAAGAACAATTAGAATTAGGACACATTGAGGAAACAAACAGCCCATGGAACTCACCTGTATTTGTTATAAAAAAAAAAATTCTGATAAATAGAGAATGTTAATGGATTTGAGACAAGTAAACTCAATCCTGGAAGATATGGAAGGAAACTCAGGCAGGTTTGCTATCCCCACACATGATCCCCAGGAAATGGTCCTTAAGGATAATAGATATTAAGGACTGCTTTTACTCTATTCCTCTTCACCCTGAAGACAGGGATAAGTTTGCTTTCTCAATACCAACATATTATTCTCAGTTCCAACATATTAACCCCAGAGGTGACAGGCCAAATGAGATATGGCAAATGGATGTTACACATGGGGAAAAAACATGCATTCATGTTACAATTGACGCTTATTCAGACTTTGTATCTGCATCCTCTCAATGAGGGGAGGCTGCTTCACATGTAATAAATGTTTTGTTTCTATGGGTATCCCACACACTATCAAGACTGATAGTGGACTCTATATACTTCAAAAATATTGAAATGGTTAGTATAGGAATTCTATATATATCATAATTTTGGAATTCCTTATAACCCCATGGGACAGGCCATTGTAAAAAGGATTAATCAGACCCTGAAGAGATTTATCAAAAAAACAAAAAGAGGAAAAAGGAGGTAGGGTCACTCAGAAAGATATAGATAAAGCAGTGCACACAATAAATTACTTAAAATTTGATTTAAATTATTTAAGTACAGTTATGAAATACTCTTTGGTGAAAATAGAGAAGTAATAAAAGATAACACCCCAACTTCATTAAGAAGGCCTCCTAAGAATAAAATATGGTAATACAAAAGGGTCCTGAAGGATGGAAGGAATCCTATAGGGTTCTAATGTGGGGGCCACAATATGCTTGTATCTCTATAGGAGAAAATCTTCAGCAGTGGATTCCTACCAAACATCTCAAAGTTGTCCATAGAACAGAAGAGGAAAAGAAGGAAGAAAATGGGACTGTCCAAAAAGAGGAGAAGACATGCCCCCAAGACAGCTAACAAGATGCTTTATATATATATGTATGAGTTTGTGTTACATATAATCAGGATTGGCAACAGAGACCAAAAGATGGACTATGGATCCACCGTGGCCTAGGATTGTCTCATGGGGGAAATGGAGTATTACGAGACAGTATCAAGAGGCATTTGAATGGCTTGTTTCTCAATAACACAATTGAAGGTGACAGAAAGTTTATATAAACTAGCATCTGACATAGGGAAAGCTTCTCATGAATATTTGAATCTCGACAAAACTGCTGAAAACATCAAACATTGGTTTGATAATACCTCTTTATGGTGGTTAAAATTAGAATCTTGGATTGCTCTGTGTGTTGTTATGTTATTATTGCTTTGTTGTTGTCCTGTAATATTAGGATGCTTTTAATTGACTATATCAATAACCAAACTAACAAAAACCATATGATCATCTCAATAGATGCAGAAAAAGCATTTGATAAAATCCAACATCCATTCCTAATAAAAACATTTGAGAGGATAGGAATAAATGGACTTTTCCTTAAAATAGTCAGGAGCATATATTTAAAACTGTCAGTAAGCATCATATGCAATGGGGAAAAATTGGAATCTTTCCCAGTAAGATCTGGAGTGAAGCAAGGTTGCCCACTATCACCATTATTATTCAATATTGTATTAGAAATGCTAGCCTTGGCGATAAGAATTGAGAAAGAGATTAAAGGAATTAGAGTAGGTAATGAGGAAACCAAACTATCACTCTTTGCAGATGATATGATGGTATACTTAGAGAACCCCAGAAAATTCTACTAAAAAGCTATTAGAAATAATTCATAACTTTAGCAAAGTTGCAGGATACAAAATAAATCCATATAAATCCTCAGCATTTTTATACATCACCAACAAAATCCAACATCAAGAGATACAAAGAAAAATTTCATTCAAAATAACTGTCGATAGCATAAAATATTTGGGAATATACCTACCAAAGGAAAGTCAGGAATTATATGACCAAAGTTACAAAAAACTTTCCACATAAATAAAGTCATATTTAAATAATTGGAAAAATATTAAGTGTTCTTGGATAAGCCAAGCGAATATAATAAAGATGACAATACTCCGTAAACTAATCTATTTATTTACTGCTATACCAATCAGACTCCCAAGAAAATATTTTAATGATCTAGAAAAAATAACAACAAAATTCATATGGAAAAACAAAAAGTCGAGAATCTCAAGGGAATTAATGAAAAAAAAAAATCAAATGAAGGTGGCCTAGCTGTACCTGATCTAAAACTATATTATAAAGCAGCAGTCACCAAAACTATTTGGTATTGGCTAAGAAATAGATTAGTTGATCAGTAGAATACGTTAGGCTCACAAGACAAAATAGTCAACTATAGCAATCTAGTGTTTGACAAACCCGAAAATCCTAACTTTTGGGATAAGAATTCATTATTTGACAAAAACTTCTGGGAAAACTGGGAATTAGTATGGCAGAAATTAGGCATGGACCCACACTTAACACCATATACCAAAATAAGATCAAAATGGGTCCATGATTTAGGCATAAAGAACGAGATTATAAATAAATTAAAGGAACATAGGATAGTTTACCTCTCAGACTTGTGGAGAAGGAAGAAATTTGTCACCAAAGATGAATGACCAAAGATCATTATTGATCACAAAATAGAAAATTTTGATTATATCAAATTAAAAAGCCTTTGTACAAACAAAACTAATGCAAACAAGTTTAGAAGGGAAGCAACGAACTGGGAAAACATTTTCACAGTTAAAGGTTCTGATAAAGGCCTCATTTCCAAAATATATAGAGAATTGACTCTAATTTATGAGAAATCAAGCCATTCTCCATTTGATAAATGGTCAAAGGATATGAACAGATAATTTTCAGATGATGAAATTGAAATTATTTCCACTAATATGAAAGTGTTTCAATTCACTATTGATCAGAGAACTGCAAATTAAGACAACTCTGAGATACCACTACATACCTGTCAGATTGGCTAAGATGACAGGAAAAAGCAATGATGAAAGTTGGAGGGGACGCAGGAAAACTGGGACACTGATACATTGTTGGTGGAGTTGTGAACAAATCCAACCATTCTGGAGAGCAATCTGGAATTATGCCCACAAAGTTATCAAACTGTGTATACCCTTTGATCCAGCAGTGCTACTACTGGGTTTATACCCCAAAGAGAGACTAAAGAAGGGAAAGGGACCTGTATGTGCCAAAATGTTTGTGGCAGCCCTGTTTGTAGTGGCTAGAAACTGGAAAATGAATGGATGCCCATCAATTGGAGAATGGTTGGGTAAATTGTGGTATATGAATGTTATGAAATATTATTGTTCTATAAGAAATGACCAGCAGGATGAATACAGAGAGGCTTGGAGAAACTTACATGAACTGATGCTAAGTAAATGAGCAGAACCAGGAAATCATTATATACTTCAACAACAATACTGTATGAAGATGTATTCTGATGGAAGTGGATTTCTTTGACAAAGAGAAGATCTAACTCAGTTTCAATTGATCAATGATGGACAGAAGCAGCTACACCCAAAGAAAGAACACTGGGAAATGAATGTAAACTGTTTGCCTTTTTGTTTTTCTTCTTGGGTTATTTTTACCTTCTGAATCTAATTCTTCCTGTGCAACAAGAGAACTGTTCGGTTCTGCACACATGTATTGTATCTAGGATATATTGTGACATATTTAACATGTATAGGACTGCTTGCCATCTGGGGGAGGGGGTAGAGGGAGAGAGGGATAAAGTCGGAACAGAAGTGAGTGCAAGGGATAATGTTGTAAAGAACTTTTTTTCAAAATTAAAAAAAAATTAAAAAAGAAAAAAAATATTAGGATGCTTTTATAGAGCTTTCTCCATCGTCCTTTCAGAGGTTGCAGCTCAAGAAAGGACTTTTTAATCTAAAAGATAAAAAGGGGGAATTGCTAAAGTATAGGACCCCACCAAGAGGGAGAACAGAGTCCACCTCGATCTTTAGTATATGATAAGTTTTCTGCCATGTTGCAGAAATGTCCTTGTTGAGCAAGAAGCAGTGATGCACAGCATGGGAACAGGTTCAGCCTGAAAGTCACAGAGTAGTTGCTGATTAGCAGGGATACTTTAACAGAGCCTCTCGCCTATGAGTGAGTTGCTAGATTGCTGGATTGGCTCTCCTCCCATTGGCAGATACCATGCATATGCAAAGCCCATGAACTGCTTCTCTGAATGGTGATTGGGGATTGCCTACTGTTCATGCACTGATCATGCTTTCAAAAATGTATATCAAGAAGGCTGTATGGCATAATAAACTGGAGCTTTTTTCATCCTCTATGAGTTTTCTACCTCATTCATCTCCCCTCTGAGATCAAAAGGCTCATGTACTTTGAATTCTTAAGAAAGCCACAACAACTAGCTCTTTTTATATATAGGATAAAATACAAATAATACTGGCTTTTAAATCCTTTCAAAATCTGGGTCTAATTCATTTCCAAGCTTACTACACATTATTCTCTATTACCAAACTGACTTAATACTGTTTCTTATATATGATATTCCATCTCCCATCTCCATGTCTTTGCATTTGCTTTCCTCCATGCCAGAAATCGATTAAACACTCAACTCTACTTTGGAAAATCATAACTTATTTCAAAATTCAGCTCATCTTAATCCTCCCAGTTGCTAGTTCCTTCCCTGCCACCATCCCTACCCCCCTTCAAATTATTTTGTATCTATTTTGTATATTCAATACTTAGCTCAAAGAATAAGAGAGTCTGAGTTCAGAGCTGTAGAGCATTGATACCATCCATTTACAACTATTTGGATTTCCTTTGGTTTGGAAAGAATGATGAATTCCCCCTTACTAAGGAAGAAAAGAAAACTGATTAGATACTTGACTTTGAAGAACATGAGTGGGGAAGAATGTTGGTAGCTGGAGTCAAGAAAGCATCCAAGCCAGAGTTATACACAGAATTTTCTCAATGTGTGTTGAGCTGTGGACTGGGAGGCTGTATTTCCTGTATTCCTGCTAAGAAAGAATTCTGGGAAATAGGGACAATCCAGATACTGCAACTATCCATTGGATATTCAGGAATGTGTAATTATTGGCATGGCTGACTTGAACATTATGCCTATTCTTCTCTGGGAAATAGGGATACATATTGCCTTTACCTGCTTATTGTTGATTTCTGGCTTTTCCAGTTTTTTCTCATAGGCAGGACTGAAAGAGAAAGCAACCACATGGTTTCTTTTCTTCCCACTATTACTTCTATAGCTAAGTAAAGCTGCCAGCCCCTTTAAAACTGTTCTTTAAGCAATATTGTTTTAGATTTTTCTTGTTGTGTGTGTGACACTCTATTAAAAGCTAGAGCTATCTAATCTGTGCCAGTTCTGCTTACTTGAATGAATGTTGAAGACTGGGGTGGGGTGGGGGAGAGAAAATTCAAAGGTAAGCAGATTTTAATTTATTGTGGATTTGTAAATCCAAGTTGGAGCTGCCAGAGCAATCTGGTGTGGAGTTTGAGAGCCAATATTTAACTGAGATGAAAGTTCATTATTTTCATAAGATGCAATCAGGTTAAAAAAAAAAAAATTCTGGAACTGGTTAAGCAAGGGTACTGGGGAAGCAACTATTTTGACATGAAAATCAAATCCCTGAATAAAAGCAAGCTAGTAAGAGAGTGCTACCTCCATGAAGCAAAGTAGAAGTGAGAAGTTAGATGATACAATAGATAGAACACTGGGTCTAAAATCAGAAAGTCATCTTCCTAAGTTCAAGTCAGGCCTCAGACACTAGTTATGTGATCCTGGAAAAGTGATTCACCTCTGTTTGTCTCAGTTCCCTCATCTGTAAATTGAGCTGGAGAAGAAAATAGCAAACCAGTCTTTAAAAAACCAGTCTTTTAAAAAAAAAATTTTTTTTTGCAAAACTGTTTTTAATATATTGTTTTATTTTTAATTTTTGTCATTTTTTAAGAGTTTGGAGTTAGGATAGACTTTTTAAAAACTTTGAGAACTTTATAAAATGTTTACTTGTTGAATTTGTATAACTTATTATTTGAGGTGATTGTCACCTTTAGACCCACTGCCTCTAATGTTTCCTCCCCCCCAAAAAAAAGACTGTTTATTTGTGAAATTTTGCAAGAATTGTGCTGAATATATTGCTGAGATACTCCATGACAATTATGATGATATAAAGAACCATACCTCAATTGAACTATATTGAAGCTCTTTAATGAAAATTAGAGAAAGAGACCCTTAAAAGAATAATGTTGAGCCTCCCCAAAGCCCCAGAAAACTTTCCAGAATTGAGAATATGGATAAATGGGTTATATTTTATTTGTTGGAAATAGAAAGTATTCAGGGGGCAGGCATTTTATAGTCCCCAATGGACTTATTCTGCAGTTTATATCCTAGGAAACTTCCAATAAATGCACTTTGGTTCAGCAAGTAATATTTGTTTTGGAAAATACAATAGTCCTTCATTGGTCCCTGTGATAAGAGGGTAGAATGTAGCCAAAGAGTATTGACCACTGGGCAATAAAAAGCTAACCATATGATAATCTTTAAAAGAAATAATTCCTCCTCTCATTCTGTCAGTTCCTTACTTACTTGCTTTGTACTAAGGCCTTGACAAAGGGATAGGAAGTCTGTCTTCTATAACCATTAGCAGTCAGGGCTAACTTGCTTAGCTGGCAGCAAAAATATGTACTGCCTAGATGAGATTGAAACTAGACCTCAATTTCCTAGCTGTCTATTCTTTCCCTGAGTCAGCATCTTCATGAGTTTAATAATTTGGAAAGTCCTGAGCCCAGGTTGACTATAAGAAAAAAGTGATCTGGGAGGAGAAAAGGACCATTGAGACAATAAGCCATGAATATCTGGTTAGACAGAAAACTATCATGAAGGAGAAGTAAAAAATATATATATATATATATTTAAAATCACTTTTAAAACATCTCATTTCATTCTCATTACAATACTGAGGGTTAGGTGCTTTTATTATCCCCATTTTCACAGTTGAGGAAACTGACACAGGGAGCATCACTTGCACAGAATCAAATAGCTAGTAAGTATCTGAGGGTGGATTTGAACTTGTCCTCTTAACTCCAGATCCAGCACTCTATCAAATAGTAGGAATACTACTGAATACATTTTTTTCTCACAATGATATTCTAAAATGAAAGTGAGATTCCCTGATTCGCAGTTCAAATATATCTTAAGTCTCAATCTCCTAGGAAGTATATAATGTACAATGGATTACTATTTTGAATTATTACTCTCTCCTCATATACTCCCAATTCTAGTTCAGACCTTCGATCATCTCTTGCCTAGAAAATACTGCAATGACTTCTTAATTAGTTTTGTTTTTCAAGCTTTTCTCCACTTCAGTTCATATCATACATAGCTATAATATGATTTTTCTGAAGGTCTAAACATCACTCTCTAGTACAATAACTCCAGTGGTTCCTTATTACCTCTAGGAGAAAAATATAATATAAAGTCTTTCTTTAATATCTGATGTTTAAGAAGTTTGAGAGAATTTCTGTTAATTAGCTATTTTATTAATAATTCTATCATTTTAATAGATGAGATCAATGGTACTCTTGAATGCCAAATACCCTCATGGCAGCAGGCTTAAGGCTTAAATGGCCTTGAGAAAGTGTGTCTTCCAGAGTGTGGCAATCAGTTATGATTGTTTAACAAGTAATGAGAGCAAATAAATATTACAACAAGGAGCTGAACCTATTCTAATGAACTCTGATTTTTTCATTTACTTCTAAATGATCCCCAGCCTTGGACAATCTAATAAAATATTTGTTTCCACCAAAACTTGAGTAGAAGAAAAGGATTAAATTCCTTATAAAATTAGGTGGAATCTGACCAAGCTTACTGAGGAAAGTTAAATTCAATCTCATTATCAGTAATATCCTTTAAGAGAGTGAACTTTGAAATGAGAAGTATAAAAAAGAGGAAACTCTGGATCTTCCCAAATCATTGGTTATTAACTAGTTTTTCTGAATTTGCTGCCCTTCACAATTTGGCTTCAAACAACTTTTCTAGGTTTATTAGTTAGTAGACACTGATTAAGTGTCTACTGTGCACCTAGCACTGTGTTAAAGCACCACAAATATAAACAATATGAACAGAGATAACCCAAGCCCTCATAGAGCATACAATCTAATGGGGGAAGTCAATACATAAAAGGAAGCTAAAAAGCAGGGGAGGAGGGAACCTACAGAGAGTAGTTACATAAAGCAGAACAGCTGGTGAGACATGAAGAGTAGGTAATTCTGAGCCATCTATAAAGAAAGGTTTTGGGAGGAGTGTTTTGCTCCATCTCTCAGCCCTCTGATCACCTTAATCTCTTTCATGTACACTACAGTTAAGACAATGTGGCCTCAAAACACAAGTACCTTCCTTTCAGGCCTTCCCATGCTTAGAATACATTCTTTTCTTGACCCCATCTTTTAAAATCTTTAGTTTCCTTCACAGTTTAGGAATGACTACCAAGAATATCTTAAAGAGCCTCTGACAAATAGCATCTTTCTTTGGTTACCTGAACAGGCAAGAATAGCTCAAACCATTATACATATATAGAAAAGCATTGCACTGAACTTTTGGATTAGTACTCATAGCACCCATTCAGTGGGATATTTGAAGCATCTTTATAACAGTAGAATTTGTCCTTAGAGTGAGGTGAAAAGAGCAAAAATAATTAGGCTGAATAAGAAAATCATATTTAAGGAGATTAATTCATATATTAAAAGGTCACTTCATTTGCCATAACTGAATTATTTTATTAACAATCTAATCTCCCATACATACCCTACAAAATTTTTGGAATTTTTCAATTATTCATTAGCCCTCTTTGGTTGATTTTTGGGAAATTATATAATAAGTTCCTTTACATTCTTCTTTTTTATGAAAGACAACACAAAAAACACAGAGATAAATAACTTGTTTCCTAATCCTTAAAGCCTTTTAACCCTAAGGAAGAGAAGAAATGAGTCTGAAATATAAAGTCAGCCATTTCTTAATAGTCCTGATATTATTTAAAAATGCAAACAGAAACACAAATGCATTCTAAATAATGTTTAAAGTCTCTGCCAGTTCTAAATTCTATAATCCTAGACAAAATCACTATCTACCAACATACTGCTAAACCTCTTCTGTAACAAAATGACTTCTTTTATCTTAGATCCAAATGTAGTTTATTTTTCATGTAAAAATCGTGAGACTGGTTTTATTTGTTTGGTTTAGTGTATGACAAATTTCATCTTATTTACCTACATTTTGAGTATTTATACACACATATTGATGAAGAAAAACTGACTTGAGGCCAAATGGAGAGGATTTATTTTTATGTGAATTCATGAAAAGAAACAAGGGTTGGGGTGATCTGCTCAAATTCTTGCTAAAGTCTGTCACCTGCTGCCATAACAGAAGGTCAGAGACCCCAACTGTGATTCTACCAGTGGAAAACAATGTGACAAACAATGCCATCTGGGAGGACTGCCACTAGCAAGTTCATATTTGGCTCAGGATGACTGGAAGTCACACTTGGAAATGTGGACATCTGAATTGAAAGGGTTATAGTTTCACTGTGTAGCTGCCTGGCATTATCATAAACTCTTATTTTGAGTGAAAAAAATTAAGTATCCCAAAATTAACTGATCCAGTCAGTATTTCTTCTTATTACAATCAACTATAGAATTATTTTGACTAAAGCTATTTAGGGATATTTAGGGATAAAACTGTGCTTCAAGAAATGTGATATAACTCATCAGTTACATGGAAATGTATAGCATGGGCATACACAGCATGAGCATACATAGTCCCTCATATGTGTGGAACTAAAAACTTCATATCTATAAGGAAAAGTCTGTCATATTCTCTCTCTCTCTCTCTCTCTCTCTCTCTCTCTCTCTCTCTCTCTCTCTCTCTTTCTCTCTCTCTCTCTCTCTCTCTCTCTCTCTCTCTCTCTCTCTCTCTCTCACACATACACACACACACACACACACACACACACACACACATATTAACCAAAATCCTGTATAAAGACTATAAGTAATTCTCTTCAAACAACAATCATATCCTAGTCCCACCTCACATCTGATATCTAGTAACTGTGTGATATTGGGCAAGCCTTTTAATGGATTGATGTTCTAGGCAACTCTCTAAGACTGTATCAAAGAAAGTACCAGACTTGTGGTTTCATTCATGTAGGGAGTTTCCTGGTGAGGGATCATAATTCCAATCTCTATCCTCATATTAAAATTAAATATTTAATCATAATTAATAAAATCCATCAAGCATTCTTTTTTATTTCTCTCTTTTTAAAACAAAGAACCTAGAATCAAAATGCTAGAAGGGTCCCTAGATGCTATCCGATCCATAAATGGGAATAATGAGGTCCAGAGAAGTTAAGAGAGCTAAAACTCACATAGATTGGCATTTTTATTCATCCCCTAGCCTAATGGCAAAGCTGAGATTTGAACCCAGATTACCTTAATCCAAATCCAGGGTAGTTTCATCACATTAGCTTTTATAGAGATAGATATTATGGAGTCTTCCTGTAACCTCCAATGATTCTTCTACTACTTGAAAACCTTTTGAATCTAAAGATGGAAAGGCATCCTCAGCAGTTAAGCCTAGAACTAGTACTTTAGATTATAGAGACTGTAACTCTTTTTTTTCAAACATCAGGAATAAAAAGTAACAAATAAAGTAATAAAAGTAGGAAGGGGGAGAAGGAAGATAAACCCATTCAGAAATTTTCAAGTGATAAATCAATCAAACTAAAAAAGAAAGCAATCAATTAGCATTTTTAAGTGTCTATTACATGCCAGGAACTGTGCTAAACATTAGGGACACTGAGCTCATCTCCTTCTCTCCCAAACCTTCCCCTCTTTTTAACTTCCTTATTACTATTGAGGGAATGACTATCCTTTTAGTCTTATTTTTGACTCTTCACTTTATTTCAACTATCACCTCAATATCATACATTGTTAAGTCCAAATAGCTCTTGAATAAGCCCCCTTCTCTCCGTAGACATAGCAAAAAAAAAAAAAAAAAGGCAAAAGACAATCCCTATTCCCAAAGAGCTCACACTTTAATGAGAGAAATAACATGTAAAGAAATATATGAGAGCAAGATATACACAGGATTGTATACAATCAACAGAGTGGATGCACTAAGTTTAAGTCAAAAGCTTCTTGTAGAAGGGACTTTAACTGAGACTTGAAAGAAGCCAGAAAAGTTTTGAAACAGAGATGAGGAGTATTTCTGGTAGAAGAGAAGGCCAGTAAAAATATATGGAGTCAGGAGGCTGATTGTGCAAGGAATAGCAAGGAGACCAGTGTGACTGGATTGCAGAATCCATGGGGCTGGTGGTATAAGCTATAAGAAGAATAGAAAGATAACATGGGATCAAGTTACAGATAACTTTATAAGCCAAACAAGAGAATTTTATATTTGATCCTGTAGGCAATAGAAAGCCATCACATTTAATTAAATAATGGGGCTGACATGATCAGACTTGTACTTTAGGACATTTGCACTTTGACAGTGGAGTAAAGAATTGTACTGAAGAGACTTTGAGGCAAGATCAAGTATTAGGCTATTGCAATAGTCTAGGAATGAGGTGATGCAGTATTGCATCGGGGTGGTAGCAGTATCCAAGGAGAGAAAGGGGCTTATTCAAGAGATATTAGGACTTAGAATTTATGATATAGAGGTGGAAAGTGAGAGAAAGTGAATGTTTCTTAAGAGCAGAAATGCGTTGGATGGAACATATCAAACTTCTAGGCTTCAGTTCCATAAAAGGCAGTGGTGCTAATAACCTCAACAGTAATAAGGAAATTAGAAAGAAGGAAAGGTTTGGGAAGGAAAAAATGAGCTCAGTTTTGGACATCTTGAGCTTAAGATATCTATCATCCAGTTTGAGATGTCCAATAAGCAGTTGGAGTGATATGGGAGCTTAGGAGAAAGGTTAGGATTGGACAAATAAAAGTGATCACTGGCATAGAGATGAGAGGAGAATCCATGAGAGTTGATGAGATTATCAGTTGAAATATTATAGAAGGAGAAGAAAAATGGGTTCAGAACAAAGCTTGGCAGGACAGCCAACAAAGGAGCTTTAGAAAAAAGTGAGACAGGAGGATTAACAGGAGAGAGTAGTGATCTGAAAAACTATAGAGAAGAGAGTATCAGGAAGATGATGGGGATTGAAAGAGTCAAAGGTTTGGAAAAGTGAAAAAGTATGATTGAGAATAAGTCATTAAATTTTACAATTAAGATTTTATTGACATAGTGACCCACTGTCCCTCTGCTTAGCCCTTTTCCTCCTCTGCTTTTCAGAATCTTTACCCTTCTCTCTCCTATCCCTTCCTTATTTCTTTCTTCTTCCCTTCTTTCATCTCCATTCTTCTGTCCATCCTCTCTTCCCAAGCCTAGATGATGCAGTAGTGGAGAAAGCCAGAAGGCCATGGAGCCTGCCAATACAGACAAAAACAGGGCTATGCCAGGACATAATTTCCACATGTCCAAGATGGCCATATATTTGACAAGAAAGCTGACATACAGCAAGGAAGACTATAAATTAAGTAGCTAGAAATGAAAGATATTTCAGTAAATGTAAGTAGAAATCTAAAAGACTTAAACCAGAAATATGGAGCACGTCAGTCTTATCTGCATCCATTCACTTTAACTGAAGAACAAGTAAGGGCTCTTAAGAAGCAGACTACAAGTTGGATACATATTCAAAGAAACTAGAAGCAAAATACAAGAAGTTGGAGAGAGGATGAAAGAAATTTTTAACACAAACTTTTGCTACAAGAATGTTTCTTAAGAGTAGAAATGTGTTGGATGGAACTTATCAAATTTCTAGGCTTCAGTTCCACAAAACACAGTGGTGCTATGCTATCCAGGGTTGATTGTGTACCTTCGACTACCCTTGATGTTTTCCTAAAGTTGTGCCCCACAGAACTCTGCCTTATCATGGGCTTCATTGTATACCTTAGACTAAGGGTCAGAAATGAGGATCAATCACAACCAGAGCAAACACAAATGAGATGCTCTGGTCTCCCTCCCCCTCCATTTTTGACTCTTCGTTTTGAATGTGCCCCATCCCCTTCTAACCTGTTCTTGAACTTCAATAATAAATACCAATTTGTGACCAAAAATATATTATTGATAACTTTGGAAATGAGGAATTTCACTTGATAATGATATCAAAGGCCAAACTAAAGAATTAAGAACAAAACAAAATGAATCTGAGAGGCAGTTATTGATAAGTATTTAGTTAACATCAAGAAAGAAAGAACACAAAAGAGGCAGAAGTGACCAGGTGGGAGACAAGATAATTATCCCCTACCACCTCCCAACTTTTGAATGTATCTGGAAGGGGTCTACATATTTCACCACTGACAAAGAAGAGAGATTGGAGCCTGAGACATCAGCTCTTTCAGCTCATCTGAAAACCGGGGACTTAGTCATCACATAAAACTAGCAAGGACTCATACATGTAGAGAAGCCAATCTTACCCCACTCCATTTCAACAAGGGTAGTTATAACCAAGCAAGGGATACGTAGACATCTTCAAATAAGGACCCCAGACCTCCAGTTTGGAAGGATAGCCAAACTTCATTTCCTATCTGGCTCTAACTTTCTGAACTTCAACACTTTGTATCCATGCTCGGCATAATCCCTGCTACTTTCCCCACTATGTTTCTGCTTTTGTGTATTCTGGTTTCTCCATCAAATAATATGGGATCAATTTACCCACATTATACAGATAAATATTCAAAAATGACACAGAATACTTTGAGCAGCTCGCTGATAGTAATTTCTTTCTTGCCTTCCTAGTGGGTCTTAAAGTAGAAATGGTTGCTGAAGAAATAGATTAAGATTTAAACTCTGAGTAGAATTTCTTTAACTGTTCTTAGAAGATAAGGAAAAGAAATGAGCTAACTATATTTCACTCACACCACCTCCTCAGCTCTAGCACTTTAGCCACATACAGCTTCTCTCCTCTCACTTTGAGTGTGTCCACTCATTTGATCACACATTTTGCTTTCCTCTCGTCTGGTACTCCCAAAACTGGACCTCAGAACTAGTTGGTGTCTTCTGAATACCTTCTCACAATTAAGTTCAGAGGATCTTAATCTTTTTTTTCTGCCATGAATTCCTTTTGCAATCTGGCAAAACCTTTGGATCCCTCCTCAGAACAAGATTCTTAAATACTTAAAATGTAAATTTCATTAGAGGGTAGTGAAAATAAAAATATTATATTTTCTTCATCCAAGTTCTCAGACCTCATGAAATCTATCCATGTATCCCTGAAGGTCTGTTTCAGATAATCAGTTAAAGAATTCCTGATTTACCTCCCAAGGCTCCCTGTTATTGTAGGAAGGTCCTTCAAAGTTTTTTTAATACTGGAAACGTACTCCAACATTCATGCAATCATGAGAAAGTCCTTCTGAACTTTCCGAGGCTTCAGTAACCTGGTTTTAAACTTATTTAGAATATTATAAAGAATTGCAATTAGTGTTTAGCAACTTATTCAAGGGTACTGAAATTCTTGGAATTAAAGCAGAGGACTTTCTTCCTTTGGTCATCAGGAAATCTCTATCTCTATATATTGCATATACAGTTCTCTAATAGCCTCCACCAATCAGTGTAACCTTATTCCCTTCCCTTTCTCAAGGATATCAAGATCTACATCAGGACAGTCCTCTTCTGGAGTCAACATTCCTCCAAACCATCATAGAAAACTGGACAGACTTTCTGCTAGACAAATTGCTCTCTTTCCCAGAGAGCTGGTACTGACTGCTGCTATGCTTCCCAACTGGTTGTTGTTATTTTTTTGTTTGTTTGTTTCAACATTATAAAGTTTTTATTTTTAATAACAATTAATGATTGTGTGGGGAAAATAAAGGTCAATTTTGAGAAACCTTCATGGAATGCAAAACAATTTAATTTTTAAATTCCTATTATGCTTAACACCAGAATTATAAAGTGTCAAAAAGACAATGTCTTCAAATCTGCTTATTGTAAGAAAGTGTAAGTGAATCAATTCACCATCCTCCTAAAGTTTCTGCATGCTATTTGAACCCCTTTTATATTTCAATCTGTTTCTGTAGGTAGTTGAATATTAAAGATAGCTGCTTCCTTTTCCAGCAAAAAACAATACATGGAAAATTTCTCAAATTTCTTCAAAATCATGGGTTAATAAAAAATACCATGGTTACATTCCTGCTTCACGTTTTCTATGAGAAATTTCTGATTCAGAAACAATTTCAATTCTTGATGAGGTTATACTTAGTGAAAATTTAGCTGCTCACCTCTGAGAATACCATTTGAATGAAACCTGATGTTTCAGAGTTTATTCTTAGTATGATTAAATAATTTCCAAATGGCCGTTTCAGGCTGGCAAAGTTTTCCTATCATTGTTTTGTTATGTCATATTATTTGAAAAAGAACTTTGCCATCCTTCTCAATCCAATCATGGGTCCAGTGGTAGATCATAAACTAAAACATTAAAGGAAAAAAAAAAAACATACATTATATATATATGTGTGTGTGTGTATCAAAAGTTTCAGCTAAATCAAATATCCATATGAGTTTGTAAAAGAAAAAAATAAGAGAAATCCCAGAACTCTTTGGAGTACAAATTCTATAACCCTTTGCAAGAATTATTTATTTTTAACATGTAGTTTCAATACTATAGGTAAATGATTCCCACTTAGTGAAAAACACTTAAGTCAGATGTACTATATGATTTAGTATACTGAATGCTCTTCAACAAACTTGGAATAAGAATACATTTTTTTTATTAATCATGAAAACCATCATGGAATAATGGTAATTGGCTAAGTAAGCCAAATATACTTAAGTTAACTAATTTCTGTTGATAATATCAAAAATATTGTTAATCATTCCAAACATTTAGCATTTACATATACAGTAATCATAAATGCCAGGTTTTAAAAATCTATTCTATCTGATTTCAAGAAAAGAAAGTGTACATTTAATAAGACTTTGAAAAACTTTTTTTGCATAGCATGTGACTCAAATTTTGCAGGAGAGAATATGGTCACTTTTTATTTTTGAAGCAGAAGAGTTCTGGCTCCATATATCTGTCAGTGAATTCTCAATGTGGTAATGTCCTATGCTTAAATAAATCAGAAAGTCATCCATAACATATACATAAAGGAAAAATGTTAAATGTTTGATTCATTTACAATTGCCCCACATCCTAGGATTTAGTTGTTATCTTGTAAATCTCAATTAGTAATTAAAGCATTACATCTCATTTTTGATATTTTGTCATCATGACTCAGAATAGTCTCTCCCTGGAACTTCCCATAGCAGCTGAGCTTCCTTACACTGAAATATCAATCTTTCCCTGTCTTCTCCCTCTGAAAACTCTCTCCACTATTCCAACTCCTTTTGGTGAGTTCCTCCCAGACCTCCAGTTTGGAAGGATAGCCAAACTTCATTCCCTATCTAGCTCTAACTTTCTGAACTTCAACACTTTGTATCCATGCTCAGCATAATCCCTGCTACTTTCCCCACTATGTGTCTGCTTTTGTGTATTCTGATTTCTCCATCAGAATGTAAGCTGCTTGTGCATAAAGATTATTTCTCTTTTTGTCTCGATTTGTATCTCAAGCACTTATCACAGTGTTTGGCATGTAGTAAGTGTTTAGTAAATTCCTTTTTTCCTGACAGCTTCACAGAATCAAAACACACACACACACACACACACACATACACACAACACACACACAACATATACACACAATCTAGCTAGAAAAAAAGCATGATGAAAAATTTCTATATATTTCTATATTATACAATATTATATGAATCTATATTCAAAGGAAAATAGTTTAGAGGAAGGCTACCCATAATGTATATGAGTACTTAAGAGATTCTGTTTATAAGCCATACTCCTAAAGGTGTATTTTCTGTAATTAAGGTAGGCTTGCACTAATTCATATATGTACTTGTCCGGACCCTATTGTGACTAATATTTGTTTTATTCTTTAAGCTTTTCAAGTACTAAAGAATGTGTATCAACAGAACAAACAATGCCAATAATTCCTATTACAAACTATAGATATTGATGTTTACATAAACCAACAGGTTAAAAAGGATGAAGTTAAAATTATTTAATGGTACTTTATGAATAAATGTAGTTTTATGGGTTCAGCAAAATGATACAATTTCATTTGTGGCCCTCAGTTCTGCTGAGTCTTCTTTCTATGACTTCTAAGCCCCAGAAGTCTGAGAGATGAAAATTCTCATGTTATTAGCTTCCAGGCCTTGTCACCTTCGGTCGGATTCAAACACACCATGCTAATTTTCATGTGCATATCTGTCAAGTAAGATGATCAAATGTACTAGGAAGAATGTTCCAACTTGGTTAAAACTTTGGCAACAAGCTTGAAGTAAGTCAAACTTGCCAACCACATTAAAAGGGTTACATTTGCCTTTGCAAGAGAGGTCACAAGAAAGTAGCTTTCTTTGACAATAGCCTTGTTAGTATTGTGCCCCAGTAAATGGTGGGATAAGTAAAAAATAAACTAAGAACAGCTGTACTTCACCAACTTGAAACACAAGTACTATTTTTGAATCATTAAATTTTACAAGTCCATTGCCCCTTGAGTACTTAAGAGCAATTCTGGAGTTTTCCATTGTATTTTCCCAGAGTACTCAAAACTGTTTCCTACACAAAATAAACATTCCATTAATGTCACTGAGTGACAGAGAGCATTAATGGAGGTCTTTTCTTCTTTCTCCTCTGAGGGAAGAATGTGTCTAAATTCAAGTATACCCTTACAACTGCCCAAAGAAAACACACTTATTGCACTTCCTTGTGAAACAGATTCTTTGATAACCAGTAAGTCATTTTAACTAAGCTCTGGGCTGAAAGATTTAAAAATAGACACATAATAGTTTTCAGATGAAGCACAGATCTGTCAGCTATAACACATATGGTAAAGTTTAGGTGAGATCCAGAAATATTTCCTAACTTGATGTAACAAAATGAAAAACAGTTTTAAAAAAATTGTAATTGTGTTTTGACTAGAAAATTAGACTAGAAAACAGGAAAAAAAATGTTTGTTGAATGACTGAATGATAAAGCTTTTTGAGAAACTGTCAAGAAAGATGAGTTTAGTAATAAACTTCTATTACTTGAAAAATGTAAGAAGTAAAGGGAAACCAGTTGTTGCTATTGTTGTTTTAAAACGGTTGTAATAATTCAAATGTGAAGTACTTATGGCTTACAGAAGAAATCTGGCAATAGAGATTGAAAAGAAAAATATTCTAGAAATGTGATTTAGGAATGAGAGAGAGAGAGAGAGAGAGAGAGAGAGAGAGAGAGAGAGAGAGAGAGAAAGGAATTTGTAAATCAACATGGGAATGGAAGGGGAATCACAAGCCAAAGTCACATGAAATAGTTATCTCCTCTAAAGAAGGCAGTTCATTGTGAGGAGAGGAGGTCAGGGGGAAAGAAAAGACAAGGTAGTTATGAAATACCACAGCAAAAATTTTCAGCTAGGATACAGAGCACCAGCTAACACTTTTATCCTTCAAGCCTGTTTCCAAAGTTTTAACCAAGTTGGAACATTCTTCCTGTTCTGTTGTCTCTCCCATTAAACTATGAGTTCTTTGAGAGTAGGGACAATATTTTCCTTTTCTTTGTATCCCCAGCAATTAACATAATGCCTGACATATAGTAGGCATTTAATGAATGTTTACTGACAGATATAGCTGGAATATCAAATTTTTATTCTAAAATTTTTTAAGCAGAAGTGCCCATGGAAAATATCTAAGTTGAAATCTTAGCCATCTTTGAAGAGAATCAGGAACAGAGCCAAAATCCCTTGCACTTTTTAGACAAATTTTGAGTTACCTAACTACCAAGAAGGAAATGTCAGAAGAGTATAATATTAATTAATATTTATACATGTACTTTGTACATTTCCTCCAGAAAACATCATAGCACCTTGGATTTGGACCTTTCAGAGGCCTAGAGGTCAAGATCAGCCCCCACATTCTGCATATGAAGAAACTGAAACCTAGGTTTACCTGAAGTCACAAAGCAAAAATGAGGTGAAATCTGGACCTAGGCCTAATACCCTGGCCACATTACCATGTTGCTTCCTCCTTTTCCTTTTTCTTCTTCTCAGGCTCCTATTCTCTTCATTTTATAGTCTGCTTAGGACATAACAAGTGGATGGAATTATCAACACTATAAATTATATACTGCAAGTTATAGTTTTAGGTTTTTAGACAAAATTAAGCAGAGGGGGATGGGACAGCTAACTTAGAGTGCCAGACCTAAAGTCAGAAAGTCTCATCTTCCTGAGTTCAAATCTGGCATCAGATACCACTAGCTATGTGACCCTGGGCAAGCCACTTAACCCTCTTTGTCTCAGTTCTTCATCTATAAAATGAGCTGGAAAAGGGAATGGAAAACCACTTTAAGATCTTTGGCAAGAAAACCCTAAATGGGGTCAAGAAGAGTTGGAAACAACTGAATAACAAAAGCAGAGAGAATAATGAGTTATTTGTTGTCATGATTAGTTGTTTTTTACTTACTCTTATTTCCCATAGGCCTGGAATGTAGGAATGAATCTTTTAAATGAAAATTAATAGCAGATCACATTTATATAAATTTTAAGGCTAGAAATTATGAGGTAGAAAATACAAGTGTTTTTCCATAGAAAATTAAGCCAGTAAGGGGCAAAGATTATTAAAATTTCATTTCATTGGTGTACTTTTCATCTTATTATTTTCTAATTATCATAGTTAATTTTCCCTTCATTTTAAAAGAATTCACAGTCTTTTCAAGTTCTTTGGTCATATCTTCAAAAATTCATAAACCTTGTTTCCTTGATAAAACCATGAATTACTAGAACCTAGAAAGGTGTAATAGAAGTTACTATGTAACCTGGGAACTGAGTGCTACTTTGTGTGAAAGTTAACCCTTGGAAAACAAACCTGTACCTTTAAAAATCAGGAGCAATGACCTCAACCAGACGCTGCACCTAACACTATGAAATATTCTGCCTGTTGTTTGTTTTTAACAAGGAATCAGCAATAAACAGCAACCAATCCCTTTTCCTCATTATCCTGAGCAGAAAGCTTCTTCCCAGTAACTTTTCCCCTATTAATCCAAGTTCTGCCCTCTTGCCATATTTACCCTCCTTCAGTAGGCTTTCAAATATGTTAGAAGGAAGAAAAGAAAGGAAAGGATAGGGAAAGAAGAGAGAGGAGGGGAGGGAGGGGAGGAAAAGAAGAAAAATGAAAAATTTATTAAACATCTAACATGTTCCAGGCTTATGAAAAGAGTCTGCAAATATTATTTCATTTGATACTCATAACCCTGGAAGGTAAGTACTATTATTATCCTCATTTTACATGTGAGGAAACTGAGGCAGAAAGAGTTGATTGATTTGCCTAAGGTTACATAACTAGTACGTGAATCCAGATTTGAATTGTAGTCATTCTAACCCCAGGTCCAGTGCTTTATCTACTGCATTATCAGCTGCTTCACTTATCTAATTAGCGATCATCCTGTTTACTCCAAGTCTTCTCTTTTCCTAATTAAACAAATCCAGGCCCTTAAATCAGGGCTTCTTCTTAAACTTTTTTCCACTTGTGACCCTTTGTTGCCCAAGAAAATTTTATGTGACCCCTAGGTATAGAATTATATAAGCATAAAAATAAAACATTTACTGATAAATCATAAATTTGTGATCCCCACATTCAGTTACAAAACCCCATATTGGGGTCACAATCCACATTTTAAGAAGCTCTGCCATAAACTGAACCTTGCATGTAGTAATTTAAAATTCCATTGGTATTCTGGTCACTCTGAGGCTTAAGAACCATCAATCACCAGAATTATCCAACATCAAAAATTATCAGAAATATAAATATATGAGAAATGAAAACATTCAGGAAGTACTCCTCTATATCCTTTATAACCAAGAGGGTTGAAGAGAGAGAATTGGACTCTGGTGTCTGAAGGCCTGGGGAAGATGTATGGATCAATGAACAATGAATCAATGAATGAAAAACCATTTCTTAAGCACTTATTATATTCCAGACTCTAGACCAAACTTTGGACATATTAACACAAAAAGCAAAGTATTCCTTGCCTATAAAGTCCAGGCTAACTCTCTGGAGGGCCTCAGGAGCAGTAAGAGTTCGAATCAATTAAAGTCCTTGATCTTTAGGAGGAGAAGAAAAGGAGGCAGGCAAGCCACCACGCGGCTTGCCAAAGATGAATCCCGGACTCTAGAGTCCAGAGCCTCAAGCCTCTCTCCTCCTCATCCTGCAGCGGAGTGACTCTGACCTCTCTCCCTCAGCCCTCCAATCCTTGCCTATGATTACCTCACCATCACACATTCAGCAAACACCAATGGTGAGAAAAGCCAATATATCACCATCTCATCTAAATATATGTATATATATTTACATTGAATAGGTAATTAACCTTAAGTGCTCTGCTATCTGATTCAAGTACACGTTTTCAGAGTTTCATCCCTCTATACTTGCCTTAACAACACTTATATTCTAACAAAAAAGACAACACTTACAGGGAAGTAGTTACCGGGAAGGTGTGTTTTACTTTGGGAAGGCACAAGGATTATATGATCATTCCAGGAATGATAGCATTGATTTTCATTAATATAAGGATAGAAATGGTAGTGATGGTACACATGCTGACATGACTTGATGACAGCAGAAGAACAGCATGTTAGATTCTTGCTGTGGTTAATTACAGACAAATTTTTAGTATTCAGGATCCCAGGGTAGAAACTAAAGTATCCAGGAAGCATAACAAGAAGAAGTGCCAATATTATTTTCCCTACTTAATAGTACTAATCCCTAGTTAATATTACTAGCTCTTCCTATGTCACCTTGAACATTACCTCCTTAGGCCCATTTCCTTAAATTAAGCGATTAAACTAGGCTTTCAAAGGCCCTTCAAGTGCCTTCATAAACTCTTGAGGGCAGAGATTGTTTCATTTTTGTTTTGTACTCTCAGTACCAAAGATACTGTCTGGCATATAATAGGCATAAATGCATGTTGACTTGGCTATTTCCATCAAAATTGACTGCAAGCTAATTTTACAAATATAATAAATTTTTATAACAAATTCTCAAACCAAGAGAGAAATCACAAAAAAAAAAAAAACAAAACACATTTGATTTGAAAATTGGTTCTGTTCTGTTTCAGAAATCATTTTACATATATAATTTTTAAAAGGACATTTAGCTCTATTAATTCTGGCAAAATGGTCATACTATATACTTTCTTCTTGATCATAAACACATATCTGTCCTTAAGATCTATATAAGGTATCTTTAAAATGTTACCTAATCCACAAGATTTTATGACATGCTACATTTGAAAATATTTTCCCCTTCTTTAGATTTAGTTTTACTTTCCCATTCTATTTGCTTTCATATTTTGGCTTAAAAGATGGGGAAAAGGGCGAGAGCTTCTCTGCTCTACTCTGCACAGGACAAAATGAGAATGAATTATCATGCTGTAAATATATTCAAATTGACTCAGAAAAAAAATATGATATGATATGCAGATAACTTGTTAATTAACCCATAATTTAGGCACCCAACAGGTTAAAAGCATTAAAATCTCTACAACGTGAAGACATAGTCAAAGCTGCTTGCTCAGAATTCTTAAGATACTACCACCCCCTCCAAGCTTTTTCTTTCCCAGTTCTTCATCCACAAAAGGATGTATTAATTTGGATTTTTTTTTTTATTTTTCAATTTGTACTACTGAAAATGGAGGGAGGGATATGTGTACAGAGTGAATATGCTATCAAAGAATTCTCTTTAATGGATTATAGAGGAAAGCTAGGAAATTTATTTTCATAATTTTTTCAACCGATTTTCCAGGATTAGAAAGCAGATTCTAAAATAACAGGAGAATGAGATCTCTACTGTCTTCTTTTTATAAAAAGCTATCTTTTGAAATGGTTGTCATCTTATCTTTAAGTTTATTTTTCTTATCTGTTTTCAACATCCATGCTCAACAGCAAACCTCTCCCACTCAGTGCATCCAACAATAGCATCCAACCACAAATGCTGAAATTGTGAAGGGGATAATATGCTTATGATACCAAAACAGCAGGGGGCTCTGCCACCTCCACCTCCTTCTGAAGAATGAAATTAATACAAATTATGTGAAGTGTTGAGAATAGGTCTGTTCAGATTTGTTCCCATGCAAGAAATGGCACTAAGAAGGAGGGAAGGTACAAATTCATTTGAACACCTGTTATATATGTTCTACTTCACTTTCTCTTGTTTTCTGAATAGGAAGGCTGGAATTTGGGGTTTTGTTTTTGTTTTTAAATTTGAAATGATGGAAATATTCAGAAGATAATTCAGAAGATGATAAAATCAGGAGTCCAAAAGACTTTTAGTGTTTCCTTAGAGGTTAAAAAAAAAAAAAAAAAAAGATCCAAAGGAAACCAGGAATATCTTTGAATTAAGAAAACAAAAGCAAAAGTTAATTTTTATTCAGGTTCCATTTAGTTTAAAACTAAAAGTCTTGCTCTGATTAGGGAGAAAGAAGTTACTTTTTTGAACGTTGAAAGGTGGGTTCTTAAGTAGACAAAGAAATCATATGGAAAGAAAACTGGAACTGCACTGAAAGACCTTAATGCAGACATTACTAGCTATGTGTCATTCTCCAAGACCTACCTTTTCTGTACTATAAATTACCTCATTCATAAAGGGGAAATCATAATGCTGCTTCACCTGCATCAAAAGGAGATGTGAGACTTGAATTCACATTCAGGAAAGTATTCCCAAAAAAGTAAAGGAGCAAATGTGATTCTAAAGAAACTTTATTTTACATAGTGAAATCATATGCAATAATCAATTTTCCAACATTTTAGAAAGAATTCATTCACCCAGCAAAACCTGACTCATTATCTTCAAACTCTATTAATTGGATTACAGGAAGTGACCACAAATGCTTATACTGAGTGCAATGCAAGTTTCAAAACCTTTCAAACAAGACTATTCCATTTATTTTCCTCCTAGAGGATATCACCTCATCATTACAACAGTAATGTAGCAGAGTAGTTTGGCACTTGGCTAAGTGTTGTGGATCCCTCAGAAAGACTACAGAAAGAAAAAAAATTAGACTTTGCAGCAGGCTTATATCTTAGAGAAAATGAAGGAACTAAGAAATCACAACATTGTATTCACAGTACAAGTAGGAAAAGGGAAGTGTAGAAAAGGAAGTTTAGGAGGGAAGTTGGGAAGCTTTCTGTTATCCAGTTTCACTTATAATGCAAGTTCCTTTTCAGAGACCTGGCTATTTTATGGGTAATTTTATGAATTTCAGCTGCTTTGGTTATTGTTGCTGGTTTTATTTTTTTTTCTATATCTACAGGAATTAGTATTAAATAGGATGAAAACCATATTTTTCATTAAGAAAAAAAAATGACACAAGAATAAGACATTTATATTTTAAATGTGACCATTTTTTGTCTTTGTAATTTACTTCACAAACTTTAAAATACCCTGTCATGTACAATATACATAGAAAAGCTCTATGAATCTTTTTAAAAGGGACATTTTGTTACATTTTGTCTCCCATAGCATAAGAACAGAAGAAATGTCATGAGTCAGACCACTGGCCTATCATTAATATTCTAGTAGTGGTATCAAGGGGCATTGTAACCTAAATATCTTTAACTTTGCAAAGCAACATCATGAATAAACATCCACATATTTATTTCAGGTAACATATTTATATTTTTCAGACAAGTATCATTTCTTAGTATTTTGTGTAATTTTGCTATCAGTAATGTGCTTTTTCACTTTTTTTAATTTTTATTTTTTCACTTTTTCATTTTTATTAAAAAAACAGAATAAGAAAAAAGAAAAAACAGGAAAGGAATACAAATCAAAATAAAATGAACAAAAGAGAAAATCATCATATACCCAGCAGAATCTCATCAGGGAGAATTCAAAATGTATAACAATGAATTACCAGTTCAAGAAAATATGTATATTAGTAGAAGAAATTATGCTCATGAATGTTCTTCTTTTCTTTTCTTCCTTGTAAGTTGTTCACACACCTTTTATATATACTTTATTCTTTTTTCCCCTTTCATTCCTCCCCACCTCCCCCAAACAGACCATAGTTAAGAAAGGAGATATAGATACATGGATAGATAGATAGATTTCTGCTGACTTTGCTTTAATTCTGCTCCTTAAATTGCCTTGCTATTATTTAACCTTCCTCCACCCCATGGATCCCTCCCTTATTTTCTTCCTTTGCTTCCCTGTATGTCCATCCAATCCCCCCTTATTTTTTAAAGATTTTAAAGGAGTGCTATACCTTTCATTGCTTATATGTAGTTTTGCCTATTGAACCCATGGGTTATTTTAAAATGTAAAAAGCATTTTTTTTAGTTCTTGGGTCATACTTTCCCCAAAACACACACACACACACACACACACACACACATCTAAAAACAATATCCATACCAACACACATACACAAGAACAACAACAACAGAAAGTGGGCTAGATTTTGGCCTGGGGACTTTAATTTGCAAACCCCTGATTTGTTCATTAATTAAAGAATACAAAATAGCACAAAACCAAGAGACAGATTCCTAGGATACACTATTAGACATCTCCCTCAAAATTGATAATAATGTATTCTTTTGGTCTGGCCTTTCAAACAGTTCTGAACCCATCTAAATGTTTAAATATATATCTCTATTCTCTCTAAGTTAACCATAAGGATTTTGTTTTTCTAATATTTAGATGAAATATATATCCCTCATTTATATAACTTATAAAGCACCAATCTTTTCTAATACTGTGCAAATTCTTAGTATATTTTCTTCCATATGCATTCCATAAAGGCCTTATCCAATATGCATCAGACCTTCTGATTCTTTTAATTTAATGGCCATTAATTTAATTTAATGCCATTATAGTTCTATGTCTGTCTGTTATCCTTGACTCTCACTACATAATTAGTCAACTTCTCTTTCTGGTCATTGACATTCTTAATAATGTCTTTTTAAATTGAAGTTCTCATGAACAAATTATTGCATGTATTATCCAGACTGGGTTATGAAATTGGATGGGCAGCCTAAAGACCTGAATAGTCAATAAACTTGTCTTGCACAAATACTGCTTATAAACAATGAGTTGAACCCAAAATGAAATAGGATGAGATCAGGTTGGATCACATTAGGAAAACTGGGCAGTGCATTCTGTAATTTCAAACTATTTTTGTTCTGCTATGAAAGTCCAACTTTTTAAAACTAATATTCCTACAGTTATATTGTCTGACTGCTTGTTTCCAATTGCTTTTAGGAGCATAAAAACTGCATGTGACCCAAACAACTATGGAAAAATGCAGTGATTGCAGATAGGCTGTGACGTATTATCATTAATAATATATTTGTCACAAACACTTGGGAGAAATATTGATATTACAAGTTTCCTGTTACATATATATGTGTGTATGTGTATACATATATATATATGTATACACATACACACACATATACACACACACATACACAAACACATTTGTTGAAGCAATTGTGATTAAGTGACTTGCTCAGAGTCACATAGCTAGGAAGTATTAAGTGTCTGAGGCCAGATTTGAGCTTAGGTCCTCCTTACTTCAGAGCCGGTCCTCTATCCACTGTGCCACTTAGCTGCCCCTTCTATTCTAATAGGTTAACAAAATTTATTATTAAGTACAAATAAACAAACAAACCCACAATTATCATATTTTCCCATACTTATCTAATAGAAATATAATGTACATCTATAAAGATCAACAACACAGAATATCATTAGAAGGAAAAAATATTTTATTTCTTTTTTAAAAAGAACACCTTTTGTATTGTTTTAATATATGTTAAAAATGATAACCAGGAGAAATGAAGAAGCCAATTTATGTAGATATAAGGCACATATCAAGCAGCCAAAAGAAATACTTATAGCAAACACTTCTGATTGGAATAGGACTATTACAATGTCCGGCTCATTTTTTCTCTCTTTCTCTTATGCCAGGATATGGTCAATGATCCAAGAGATGAACTCAGAAATAAGTTCTTTTCTCCAGACAAGTTGTAAGCAGTTCAAAATTTGCTGCTAGAGAGAGATAAAAGACTAGATGGAAATCACCTAGAAGGGGATTGGATGTAAAGTTGTCTTGAAACTCCAAAGCACATCAGAGCATAAATATACCTCTGAGGTTCTACCTTCAAGTTAGGAGATACAGAGTGAACTAAAACTAGTCCAACCTAGGAAAACATCAAGGTCATACTGAGAAATCATTGAAATGTCTGAAGATTTATAAACAAGGCATCCTTTTTCTTGGCTTCTCTAATTTTTGCTCTAAATTGAGCACATCAGTGTTTCAATTATAAAGATATAATGTTTTCCCCAAAACAAAACCAAACCAAACAAAAAAAAAATCCACAGGATGAAAATCTATATAAAGACAATACCTTATTTCCATTAATTTTAATGGAGAAAATAAGAATTTTCCCTGAATTTTCCTCTAAATTAGTCACCCCAATTTTTATCCAAATAATGAATTCATTAAAAAAAAAAAAAAAAGTTTATTTGGAGCAACTAGGTGGTGCAGTGGATACAGCACCAGCCCTGAAGTCAGGAGGACCTGAGTTTAAATCTAGTCTCAAGCATTTAACACTTCTTAGCTATAGCTAGGAAGCCCAGTGACTCTGGGCAAGTCACTTAACCCCAACTGCCTCCGCAAAAACCAAGAAAAAAAAACAAAAAAAAACCTTTATTTAACAGTGCTTATGAAAAGAGAAAAAGATTGTAAAAAGAACATAAAGAGTTAAGGAGAAGATGATGATAAACTGTATGAATTTATTAAGTATCTACTATTTGTCAACAATTGCTAAGATATAGTGATACAAAATCAAAAAGCAAAATAATCCTTGGTTTCAAGGAGCTTTCATTATGCTGGCAAAATAACACATATAAGAAAATACAAAATATATATAAGCACAAAATAAAATCAGGAGCAAAGCATTAATAACTGTGGCCATCATGAAAAGTCTTTTTTAGTGCATAACACTTGAGTCAAGATTTGAAGAGAATTAGGTATTCGAAGAGACAGAGATGATAAGATTGTTTCAGGCCCAGTAGATGGCCTATGTAAAGAGAGAGAAAGGAGCTATGATGTCATATAATGGGACAATAACAGGTTCTTTACAATTTTCAGTATGGACTTTACAATCTTAATTTCTTGAATACAGGTAAACCAATGCATTATATAAGATTTGTCCGGATTCAATACAGACCCACTAAAGAAATACAAGACTAGTAATAATTTGATCTACTACTATGTCTTATTCATTTTACTTTGGTAAATATATTTACCCAGATTTAACTCAAATATGCCACTTAATTACTGAGAAGATATTGCAGATATTCAATATTTGTTATGTGTGTATGTGTTTATATATACATACATACATATATTTTATATATAAACATGCATACATATGTATTTAGATAAATGGGTAGTTGGATAAGTAAGCAGGTAGGTAATTCACATTACACAATAGAAATCATCTAATTCACTAATATTATTCTGTGGATATTCCCAGACTACACAATTTTCTCTACTCTAAATACAAAATTACCATTCCAAGGATGATAGAGGATTAGCAATATCTAATCCATTTTGTGAAGCTATAATTGGTCTCCTTTAAGTCTAAGAAGGCCCCTTGAAAAGGCAAATAGGTGTTAGATAGAAAACTAAGCATAGAATCAGAAAGACTTGAGTTCAAATCAAGTCTCAGATACTTATTAGTTGTGTGATCCTAGGTAAGTCAGTTAACATCTGTCTACCTCAGTTTTTTCATGTGTAAAAAGGGGATGCTAGAATAGTAGCACTTACTTCACAGGGTTGTTATGAGAATCACATTAGTTAATATTTGGAAAGCACTTATCACAATGACTGGCACACACTAAATTCTTTTAAAAAATATATTCATTATCTTTCTTCTCCCTCAGAGATTAATGATGATATGGTTTCATCTCAGTTCTGAACTAATGTAGCATTCTTATTTCTACAACTAGGCTTCAATATTCAGTCTGTGCTCCAACAGACCACTATTTCATCTTCAGGAATGGCAGTCTGGACTTATGGTAGTATATTTTCATATCAAGCTTTACTTGTTTTTAATAATTGAATAAACTATATCTAATCAATAGCCAAGATTTTGCCATTATACTCATGCATTGACATAAATAATCTAAGGTAGGAGTCAAGGAGAGATAGAGATACCTGCTTTATGGAAGTATGTGTCTATAAGGGCAAGAAGCAGTCAGTATAATGAAAAATAGATTAAAATGACTATTATCCATTGTAATAAAAATCCATGGTGTCCATAAAACAACAGAGCTTATTTTTATGGTCTATTCATTAATATTTATGCTTAGTTATTTTAATAGTATGTTAAACTTTCCTTGACAAATAAAATGGAAAGACATACTATATTTTCTTTGACTTAGTTAAATACATAATAATCCATGTACTACTATCTAACAGGTAGTAGTTTATTTTAATTTTAGGTAGACTAGGTAGGAAAAAATTTTTTCCCTTGAGTACTACTCTTAAAAATATCAAATCCAAAGAGTGATTATAAACACCACATGTAACTCATGTTATTATTGATTTTATGTTTTGTTACACTTTAAATTTTCTTTTTTTTTTCTGGACTACAACTTTTTTTTTCTTTTGTGCCCTAGGCAAATGAACCCCTAACTATAATGGTTTCGTGACATTTGACTTATTTGACATATCTGAAATAAGAGGGAAAAGGTTAAGAGGGATTCTCAAGAAAGCAGATGTTATAAACTTGTGACACAATTTCATCAAGGCCAAAATCTTAGACTACTTACATCTTGGCCTAGTGTAAAACAATTTCCCAAGAGCACATACAACACAGGGTAATAGAGAGACAGAGGGAAAGATATTCATACATCTGGAGTCATACTGCTGGGTTACAAAGGGTTTCACCAGGCTTACTCCCTCTTTTCTGACATATATTCGCAAACAGCTTAATGACTCCACTTTCCTTATTGTGGTAACATGGAATAGCATGAGTCATTGAAAAAGAAGTCCTACTTTGTAATTTTATCTTTGCATTACAGGCAGCCCCAAAGTGGGGGAAAGTATATCAATTAGAGGTGTTGGCAGAAGGCCAAAGTAGCCTAATGTCTTCACTTTCTTTATAATAATGTAACCAATCTCAGTTGCTCATCAATGAATGACCAGAGCAAAACTATTCTTTTATGCATCAGAACAAGAAGTGCTATAAGAGCCCCCAAAATATTTTTTAAATGTTCTTATCCTTGCTGGAACTTCAGAAGTTACAGCTAGATTTGTGTGTGCTATATTATGAATTCACTATTCCCAAATGTTCTATGTTAAAATAAAGTGTGTAATTCCAGACTTCTCTCCATTGACCCTTAGCTTTGTTGAGTCAAAACCTGCTTTCTTTTCATGTCACTGACTTCTGAATTCCTAAAAAACAAAACAAAACAAAACAACAACAACAAAAAAAAAAAAAAACCGACATAAATCTAGAGTAGCTAGTATAACATCTATTTCACTAGGCTCTATCCTAGAAAGCAGAAATACTATTACTGTATCTTTAAAAGTCAAACAGAATGTTGTGGAAATAGTATTTAATTGTCATTTGGAAGAGGCTATTCAGAATAATGATTTAAAGAAACTCAAGATAATGTTTTCTTTCATGACTAGAAAGTGGCTGGAAGAGAACTTTTTCCCCCCAATAAAACTATTGTAGCCTTTATCTTGTGAACAAGATGAAGAGGATTTATGGGAAGAGACTTTATTTGGTATCCTGAATAAACTAAATTATTTAGGATTGTATTCTTAGAAGTGAAGTTACATGTAGTTACAATGAATGTTTGAGATAACTCTGACTGTAATCTTTCTCACAGATAAAATACAAATATTATCTATATCTATTTTGATATTTATGTCATTGTTAATAAATTATAATTTCAGTTACATAAATTCAGCAATATTTATTTATCCCTAGCAGGTTAAAAGATTATATATTTGTATATGAATAAGTATTATAGAAGGAGGTTTTCTGGCTTATGAGATAAATAATATTTGATAAGGAGGGAGTTCTGGGTTTGCTTATTTAATTAAGAGAGACAGTAAAATTTTTCTAATTAATCAAAAAAAAAATGCTATGCGTTAGCCTGGATGTTGGGGCTATAAGCATGCCAAGAAGTCACTGAGATATGAAGTTCATTAACCTGTGTAACTTTGATGCACAATCTCTTTATATTTCTCTTGAAAGAAATTTCAGATAAAAGAACTCTATATAAACAAAACTTTGATTTCTATTGCCAGTCTCTGTTGCCAATCAAACCTTCTCAGTTTCAAAGTCTACATTAGCTTCTTCAATCCAGGGCAACTATCTTTCCTAATTAATCATTTTATTCTATCCAAACAATTTTACACAATAATAACTCACCCAATTTGCTAATTAATCCTTAAATATTTTTTTCTAAAACTTATGATTCCCAACAGAGACCATAAGGTCACATCCCTAAAATAGGATCTCTTTAAATGAAATAAATATATAGGTATTTAATGAAAAGAAATTATGCAAAAATCACATTATCTATTCATCTATCTCTCTATCTATCTATCTATCTTGGTATAGATAGAGATTACTCCTACTAAAGAAAGCCCCTTCTGCCAGATCAGCAAATCATCTGCAATTTATTATAGACTTGCACCTAGGGTCAATGTGAGGTTAAGTGACTTACAAAGGTCACATTTCAAGTGACTGTCAGAAATAGGACATGTATATAGGCCTTCTTGACTCAGAGGCTGGCTCTCTTTATAACTCCATTCACATCTCCAGAGACTGTCTTGATAGTTCATATTTATATGTAGTATTTAGCACAGTGCTTGGTACATTGGAAGTGTTTTCCATACATTAATTCTCTGACTATGCCCCTCTCCTTCCTTACCTCCCTTCCTCTCTCTCTTTCTCTGTTTCTCTCTGTATCTCTCAGTCTTGTCTTTCTCTTTGTCTCTGTCTTTCTGTTTCACACACACACACACACACACACACACACACACACGCAAACTTCACAAAGTCCTACTCAATTCCTCTTCATGGCATAAAGGAGACTATGTATTCTTGAAGGCTATGTCATTAGAACAAGGCTTTGGCAGCTTCTACTGTCCTGGAAATGCTTCCCGGATGTTAGCAGCAATAGATCATGTCTGCTTTCCAAGAACAAGTCTACCTAGGCATAGAATGGCTTATCATTAGTAGACTCTAGGTAATTATTTCTTTAGTCAAGCCAACTCATGTACCAATGAAAAATACAAAATATATTTAAATCTTTTATGATCCTCTTATAATTTTAAAATGAAAAGAGTAAAAGAAAAGGGCACTGAGGAATTAAAGATCATAATTTTTAGACTATATATAAACATTGATTTAACTATCAATGTATTCAATAGAAGGTCCTTATCCAAAAACTAAATGAACCTATTAATGGAGAAACCAACTCAAAATAATCTTGATATTCTCACTATAAATTAAACTAAATGACCAAAGGAAGCTGTAGTTAAATGGAATGATGGCTCATAAGTTTCCAGTGATGGGACAGGCAGAGTTGACTTTATTATGTATTCAAAATCAAAAATAATAATTTCATGAGATACTTGCCATTTTGTATAGCAATGCTCTTATGGAAAGCATTTGCAAATAGATCACCATAAAAATCATTCTAGTCTAAATACTAACATTTGATACAAAGGAAAAAAGAAGGTAGAAAATTCCACATTCAATAATACTTCCAAATTAAAGCAATGACTTCAATAAAAAAAAAAATGAACATGAAGAAAGACAGTAAAAAGATTTTAGAAATCATGACTCAAGAAGGAAATAAGGTATCTAAATATTTATAGACTATTCAGCAGCATCTTATCTATTTATCATCAATATGTTCTTCAAGAAGAAATTAAGGAGATACTCTAGAATACTAAAATTTTATCAATGCATATTGTTCTTTCCATAGATTTTAACCCATACATGCCTTCTAATCTAATTCAGCCTTTGATTATATGCTTCCTTTAATGTTCCACAAGGATCTACCTAATGTGCTAGAGACATTCTTCTGGATATCTTGGCATTGCATGGATAGCAATGGAAGACACAGATGCAAACTCTTCACTAGTAATTCTTTCTAGTTACATGGCTGTTCCACCTCTGTTTCTAATCTTATACCTCTGGTGATATGCTTTATAACATTTCTCTTCATTGATGATATATAGTAGACTATTCACTGCCACCATGTACTTTATTATTGCCCTATGAGTGATCCACAATTTAATTCTTTGGATATTCTAAGACTACTATCCATATAACATCAATAAAAGAATATTGTTTAAAAGATAGACCTCTTTAGTTATTTCTTTTGTCTCTATCAAGTTTCTTTATTGTCTGTATCTATTTTCTTTTCCCTTTAAAAGAGTATAGGTAGTCTGCTTTTTTTTTTCACTCAAATTATTCCCTCCTAGTTATCCTTTTTTTCACTTAAATTACTTCCTAAATATCTTTACTTTTATTAATATTTATTATGCTTGCTGTTCTTAATTCCATAACTTTATGTATCTTGATCTAGTTAACTATTTCCTAATGAACATTTAGGTAATTTCTAGTTTGTTTTTGTTTACCATTGCAGTTGCAAAAAGAAATACATCTCTTTAGGCATATGTAAACACACATTTTTCCCAGTACCATCACTGCTACTGGAAGACTGGTGGTAAAAATTATCTTCCCACACCTACCTGTACTTTTGAAGAAGTCACTAGAAAAAAGGCAAATAGCAGTTTCTCAAATATTGAACATTTCAGCCATGATCAAGATTAACTGATTTCACTCAGTCAATTACTAGAAGTTTCCTGAGTTCTATTCATCCTATTCAGTTGTTTTTAAACCATGACCCACACTGTTTAATCTCATTTTTGGATTATTTTCTCTCTTTTCTTATTCAGATTCAAGTGTTTTTATGTCATCAACATTTCATTCTTAAAAATATTCCAGCTCTCTTGAACCTACTACTGGATCACTTCAATGAGAAATAAAGCTACTTAAGAAAATACACATAATACACATAGAAAAACATCTTGGGTAGACAGTCTAATTAGGTTGTTGATCAGTACATATAGGAATAGCTAGGTGACACTATGACTAGAGTACTGGGACTGAAATCAGGAAGATTATCTTTCTGATTTCAAATCTGGTTTCAGACACTTATTTAGCTATATAACCCTCTATAAGTCATTTAATCTATTTGCTTCAGTTTCCTCATCTGTAAAATTACCTGGAGAAAAAAAAAATAACAAACCATTCCAATATCTTTGCCAAGAAAATCTAAAATGGGGTCAAAAAGAGTCAGACATGATTAAAAATAACTGAATAAAAAGTGCGTGTATGTTTTACAAGCACTGCATATAGGTAATGACTGGCCCAAAATCAGGGAGGAAACAAAGAAATTGAATTTGCAAAAACTACAATAATTTTAATGGTTCTAATCTCTTCCTCACGAAAAGAAAAATGTTTTAATAACAATATTCTCCAAGATAAAGGTGTCAAACATGTGGTCTCTGTTGCCAGAACCAGATGAAAATGTAATTGGGAAACATTTAACAAAATAAATAAAACCACAATAGAACATAGATGCTGTTAATATGTAGCTTTCTGTCAATATGAGATCAATTGACTTTCTATTCTATTTGAATTTGATACTACTGTGATACTTTATGGTTCTGAATGATACAATATAAAGAGTGATACTCTGAATTAAAAGACATCACAATCTTCTAAGAATCAAAATTGCATAGCTCAAAGGCAATAATGTAAAGGGGGGAGGGGGAGGACGTGATAGAGTAAGCTACTATAGCTTATAACCAATGATGAATTACACACACACAGGAAGGGATATAAAGGATATCACTCAGGAAACAGGATTATAAAATAAGATATACCTTGTACACATTAACAGCAACATTGTACAATGATCAAGTATAATTGATTTAGCTTTCTTAGCAATACAAAGATGCAAGACAATTTCAAAAGACTTGCGATAGAAAATGCTATCTAAATCCAGAGAACGAACTGATGGAGTCTGAATGTAAGTCGAAGCATACTATTTTCATTTTCTTTTTCCCCCCCAGACTTTTTTTTTTCTCCTTTTTATCTGTTCCCCACAATATGTTTACTGTGGAAATATGTTTAACATGATTGCACATGTATAAACTACATGCTATTGCTTGGCTGTCATGGGGAGGGAAGAGGGAGAAAAATTGGAACACAAAATCTTATAAAACATGAATGTTGAAAATTGCTTTTACATGTAATTGGGAAAAATAAAACACTATTACATAAAAAATGAAAACAAGACATGCATATTGTGTAATAAGAATTAAAGATAACAAGTGGATGCTAGAAAACTACTCTGGCAACCATGATTTTTTTTTTTAATAAAAGACAACTTTTAATATATGTTAAAGCTTCTGTACAGAGATTATAGGAGTACATGGATAAGACTACACAGGATATGAAGGCATAAATAGATTGTAAAATTCAACTTACCAACTGGGAAGAGGATTGGTGTTATCTCATATACTACAGCTACAGAAAACATGATTTCATGGCATATCTGGTCATTTCACTGTAATCACAAAGGGAAATAGCAAACAGATTAACGTGAAAATTATTGAACCTTATATAGTCACAGAGATGAAGACTATTATGAAGAACCCAACAAGATCTCTCAAACTAAGTCCATATATGTTCCACTATTTTATGACTTCAATGAGAAAGTGAATATAGGACAGGATATTGAAAATTTTGTTGGAAAATATATTTCAAGATCCAGAAATCAGAGATCAGAGCCTTGTAGACTATTTAGTACCCTCATTCCTATACAGCTTAATTTTTTTTCAAGAAGACAGATGGAAGGTACTAGCAAACCAAAAAATGTTATCATTAAGAAAGGAAACTGATTTTATTTTAAAAGACTAGAAATAAGAAGTTTATATAAAAAGTACTTATTTGCATATATTTACCAAAACCTTATTACCTAATGTATTTTTCACATGACAATGATCCTTGAATTCAGGGCCTTGAAAAAAAATGACTTTATATAATTTCTTTTATGAGACAATCATCATATAATTATTTTCCTTTTATTTAGTTGCCAGAAAGGTTTGAGCCAAAACCTGTATTCAACTGCAGTAAAATAACTCATCATAGGTGCCAGGTAACATTTATTTTTCTGATCTTTATTTGGCATTTTTTTTTCCTGTTCCATTTTTAACGGTCTTGTTTTATATCGTTTAATGTTATAAACTGATTAAAAATTGCTCTAGAAAGTATAGTAGTACAAATCCTAAGTAAATCAATTTTGTAATTAGCAACATGAAACTCCTTTCATAAAATGAATAAAGGTGTCTTTTCACAAAACCTAAATTGAAAGCATTGAGGTTTTTAATTTTCAACAAAATAACACAGGATTGGTCAACCAATCATATTTTGCAAACCAATATAAAATGGTCCATCAAAATCTACCTCAGTTCTTCCTCTAAGAAAACTTAATTGACATCTCATCTGTATTGCAATTAGGACAAGGAAGGCATTGTATACAAGAATGATCTCAAACTTAAAGTATACCTCCACAAAATAGAAAATATTTAGCAATGGCATAAAAGCATAGGATAATACCAGTGAGGCCAGATATTATTAAGAAAAGGAAAATTTGTATTAGTTACAGAGGGAAACTTTTCTTTTTCCTTCACTCATACAATGTCTTATCTTCTGTAGCCATATTTTCATAATAATAATAAGTACAGATACCTAACTAAAGAGGAGGAACTTTATCCTCGATCTATTGCATTCTTCTTAATACATAGTACAATGCTGGATACCCAGCATATACTTGAAATAAACTGAGTGGAACCACATAAATCTGAATTCATCTCATTCAAAATTCAGCACTTTCAGAAAGTTTTTTTAAATGTTTATTGATGCTTTTTATTTATACATCAGAGTCATTTCTGGCAATACTCCCCCTAGAATTAGAACAAAGAAAAACAGTTAAGAAAAAAAAAAATTGACACAGAGAACTTATCACTCAAATTTCAGTGTTCTTATTTTAATTGTTTAAATCACTGTGTATATAGTTACTCTAGGCAGGCTTATTTCACTTTGCCTTAGTTCATAATCATTTCCCCATATTTCTTTGAATTTCTCTTTACTACTTACAGAAATATTCCATTATATTCATATTAGGCAGGCAGTTTATTCAGCCAAATTTTCTAGTTCAGAAAGTTCTTAAAGAATTTTCAAGAAACTGCTATTCTATAAAATTATAGTGATTTTTTTTTAATAATATAAATTGGTGTTTTACAATGTTTTATTCACAGGGAGAATGATAAAAGTGGACCAAGAGTAAGAAATCCCATGTACTCATACAACATTGAATTTATTTTAAACTCTCTATGTAATATTGCAGCTGAAGTTTAATTAAATAATATTCAATTATTTTTTTAATTGGATGTTTACTTTGTGTAAGACATTGTCCCAGTTACTTTGAGAGATATAAAGATAAATATGGCATAGTCTCTCTTTAAGACCTATATAATCTACTAAGGAAGATAACAAGTATACACATAATTAACATCTGATTAATATCTTAGGAAAGATACAAAATTTTTTTAGTTCTTTTGGAGTATGAAGTCTTATACACCATCAGAGACTTAAAGGTGAATGCAATCTTAATGATCTCTTTCTTACAGTTAAGGAAACTGAGATGTGGAGGGATTAAAGTATTTATAAAGATCACATGATTAAAAGGGTCAGGGTCAAAATTCTAATCCATGAACACTTTCTCCAAATCTAGAGTTCTTTCTTCTAAAGCAATATTGTTTCCCTTATGTGGCAGGAAAAATTCATTAAAGGAAATTCTATTGAAATACATCTGAAAGGATAAGTAGGATTTCAATATAGAGATATAAGGAAAGGGCATTTCAAGTTGGGAAAGTGGGATAAGCTCCAAAGCAGAAAATGTACAGAGGGGTAGTCTAATTAGGCTAAATTATAGAGCTAATGTCTTACAGTCCTAAGGGACATTATAAGAAGGACTTATGTGCCACACAAAGACTATGGCTTCAAATCAGTAGGTTACAAGAAATAACTAAAAGTTTTTCAGCAAAGGATTGATATTATTTTGAACTGTGCTTTAGGAAGATTAATCCAACAATAATTTCTAGAATATATTAGAAAAAGAAGAGACTGGAGTTGAGAAAGATGATTTTAAGGGGTTTCCACAATAATCTAGGTAAATGATTCTTTTAACTAGGAGGGCCATAATGATAAAAGAAAAAAAGAGGAAAGATGTTTTGAAGGCATATTATTAGCAAATTAAGGGGAAATATTATGACTAAGAAATCAGGGCTCAGAAGACCAGAGTTCTAATCCCATTCATCACTTACAAACTAGGCAATCTTGACAAAAAATCACTAAGGTTTTCCAACCTCATTTTCCTTATCTGTAAAATAAAGGTAACGATGCAAACCCTGCCTACATTCACTAGACTGACAGGAGAATTAAATTATTTTGAAAGTATTAAAATATTTTGAAAACTGTGAAGGCCACATATAGTGTTTTTAAATGAATATTTAATGATTAGAAAAAATTAAAGCAGAACAAAATTTCAACAGGATTCTCCTCATTCACTATCGATTACAAGAACCCTTTCTATGCAAAATAAGTGATTAGCTTCATATCTTTATATGAGGGTTTACATTTACTTATTTTCCTCCCAAAAGATAATTAAATTGAGAATAGAATATATGTTGTTTTCCCCTCTGAATAACTTTCTCCTCTAGGAGTACCCTTAAGGTTTGATTTATAAAAGAACTAAGAGGCATGATGAATCCTTCTTGCTGAAAGTAAAAGGAAAAACACTTCACCATTATTCACATTTCAATTGCTTTTATAAGTTTCTACCAAGTGGACACCAGGTCCTTGTCTTGATCAATGGAAAGGATCTTTCAAATCCACCCTAACCATTTCTCTCTTCTCTTTCTATTTACAAGAAGTAAAATACTTCCCCCAAAAAAGGAGGGGTATGTGTGACATAAATAAGGAAGGGGAAATTAATTCTGTTAAACATAATAAATTCCCATCTTAGAATAGCCTGAAAATGGTGAACTCCCTGAGGCCTATTAATAACAGTATAAATGTTCTTGTGAAATCAGTGAATATATTGTATTGAGCTTAATTATATTACCTATGTTTTTTCAGTATTTGACATACAGAAAAAGTTGGCTACTTCCATATTATAGGTGCTGGTCACTAAAAACTGCTACTGTTCTTCAGATTCACTCTGTATTAAAAACATTCATGGAAGATGATACACAAATGATCTGTGGGTCAGATTTGGCATACTCTTATTGTCTGGTAAGGCTGAGAAAGAATGAGTTTCTGTACGCAAAGGAAGCCTTACCTATAATCAAATATTTCCATTTTCAATAAAGAGCTAATACAGTCATGAACTCTAATTTCCTGGACCCCACCCAGCCAATATTTCTATTGAGAAAGAAATATAATACTAAAGTATATAATGAGAGACAACAGGCCTTTGTGATCTAGGCCAAATTGAGGGACTTTAAAAGAAAGCTAAATGATGAAGTAGATAGAGCTTAGGCCTTAAAGTCAAGAAGACTAATATTTCCAAAGCCTCAGAAGCTTTTCAGTTATGTGATGCTGAACAAGTCACTTAATTCTATTTGCTTCAGTTCTCCATTTGAAAAATAAGCTAGAAAAGGAAATGGCAAATCACTTAAAATATCTTTGCTGAGAAAACTTTAAATGGGGTCATGAAGAGTTGGATACAAATGAAAGATGATTCAACAACAATAAAGATTAAAAGGTGTTTATCTCTATCTTGTAAAGTCCAGCTCCTTAAATATCATCTGACCTGCTTAAATAAATGATTAAACAATTCAAAACATTTATTAATCACTTAATTTATGACAGGCATTGTACTCTCCACACAATGAGTGTTTATAATCTATTTGATAAACAAGAAATTATATGTGTGTGTGTATTTCTTTGTGTATATATATATATATATGTATATGTATATTATGTATATGTATATATGGATGAATATCTGGATTAATGGATGGATTAATGGATGAAGTAAGCATAAGCACTGAACAAAAGGAGGGGATCAGAAAAAGTCTTTATATAATAGGTGACCCTTGAGCTGAGTTTTGAAGTTGATTTAGAAATTCTCAGAAATTCTAAGAGAGAAGGTGAAGGATACCATTCTAAACATGAGAAAAAAGCCTAAACAAAGGCACAGAGGCAAAAGATGTGATGTAATGTACAGAAAGGGAATAATAAGAAGGCCCATTTGGCTTGGAATATGAAGAACATGATAATGAGTAAGGAGAAACAAACCTGTAAAACATTTTGAAGGGCAATATCATCAATGAAATAGTAGGATGTAATTAACAGTAGCATAATTCCATTACAGCAAATGTTTTGTAGACCATGATTAACTATGACTTATCAAAGAAGACAGAAATAAAAATTATTCTCTAAATGTCCCCAGTGTTGCAAAGAAAAGAGCCTTTCTTTATTGAAAATATGATTTCAGGCCTGTATCTTTTCTGAAATTTTTACTTAGGGACTGAGAACTTAAAGTATAACCTGCATTCAATCTTGATAGGAAAATTTGAAGTAGGACAATTCTTAAACAGGAAAACAGAAGAAAAATATTGTGTAGCTTTGTGCAGCTGGAAAAAAATAGCAGCATATAGGCCAATCCAGAATGCAGCTAGAAGGAAGAAAGTGGCCTTTTTTTTTTCTACAAAGGCTTCAAGCCAATTATAACCATGAGACAAAGTCCACAATGGTAACAGGTTCTGCAAATTCAACTGCAACTTGTAAATTTGGGTTACACACCCAAATCAAAAGACAATCTCCAAATCTGTCTCCAAAGAGAGTTCTGTTGAACACAGGTACTGGTAGCAAAGTCAGTATTGTTTTGTGTAAATGCGAAGGTTACTCTTTCCATGATGCACTGAAGTTGTGCAGTGGATAGAATACTTTTCCTGGTGTCAAGAAAACCCAAATTCAAATCTGACCTCAAAACACTAGCTATTTGAGGCAGATCAAGTTAATTAATTTTATTTGCCTCAGTTTCTTCAATTGTAAAATGAGTTAAAAAAGAAAATGGCAAAGACTAGTAAATTTGTCAAGAGAACCCTAAATGGAATCAAAACAGCCATAATTGAATGACAACAACAAACTCTTTCCACACTTAATCTTAAATTACATTTATGTCCTCTATACTTTGGTCTATTTCAGTATTTTGAGGCTTAAGGATACAAATTCAAGAACTAAAAACATTCGTATAAAAGCATAGAACCTTATTCAATGTCATATACAGAAAAAAAAAACATTCTTGATAAAAATGAAAATATATTTATTGCATATTCCAACATGTAGTATTTATATATACATATGTATTTATGTGTTATGTAACATATAATATATATGTAACACATATAGTATGTATACATATATGAGAGAAGGGAAAAAGGAAAGGAAGGAAAAGAAAGGGAAAAGGAAGTAAGGGGAGAAGTGGAAAGAGGAGAGGAAGAGAAAGGAGGGGAGGAGGGAAGGAGACTTAAAGGGAGACAGACTGAGTTTAAACAGGAAGATGACGAAGTTTAATCATCTCATTTAGGAATTCATTTGTCTTTTGCACAGATATTCTAAGTGGAGAATAACATATTTGTTAATGTTATTCTCCCCTCATGCTTTGATAAGATCATTTTAGAGTCACTCTAACACTAGAAGAGGATTAAATGGATAAAATTCATTAAATCTCAGGAAGACTGGACGCCTTTTGTAAGAAAGCATTTAACAAGAATGGTTGACTACCTACTTGTCCCCAGAGGGTACACCAGGCCTTAGGCATCAGCACTTTTCTTTCTTAAAAGGGTGGAAGCTTTACCCCAGAACATTGTCTTGTAAAAGAATCTGTTTTCTTTTAAACAGAACTATATAGTCATTATGTGCCACACTGGACCAGTATGCTGAAACAGGCCACGTGCACCAGAATACAGTGGATGCATATTCAGCAATGTGAGGCAATTATTGGGAAAGATTGTCACAGTTTCTGGGTAAGTGAATAAAGCAGAAGGGCTTTTTTTTTTTTTTTTTTTTTTTTTTTTTTTTTTTTTAGCCAAGTTGTGTTGATGGCAGCGCAAAACTGGACGCTTGCTGAACTTTGCACCTTTTCTTGAACCTCTCTGAGGGAAAGCTTTCTATGGAGAATACGGCTGGAGTTTTGTTTATTCGGCTTTTTTCTTGAAAGAAAATGATGTTATTTTAACACGCGGAGGAGGGGATGGGGGGAAAAAACAGAACATTTCTTGTAGCTGCTTATGAACTCAAGAGTCTCCTGAGCAAGTCTTAAAGAGCAGAAGGCAGGGTTGATCTCATGAAGCCACCAGGACTCCTCGCTCCTCCTGAGCGCTTTCTCCGGAGTGCTCGGCTTCAGGTCCCTATCTCGCCCCTCGAGTTACTCCCACCCCGGACCCTCCACACAGTGGGCGCAGACCCAAACGCCAGCGAGCAAGCTTGGGAACCCTCTCGGGGAGAGGGGTGGGGCCGTGACTCACGCGCCGTCGCGCTCCCGGACTAAGAAGCGGCAACTCCAGCTGTGCTTGGTCGGGGACGGCTCTGGTAGGGCGCATGCGCTCTGTTTGCCTTCTCCTCCTCCCCCTCCCCCTTACTCCCTCCCCTCTATCTTTCTGTCTATCTCTCTCCCTCTCTCCCTGCCGGCTGGGTGCTGAAGTTGGGCGGATGGCAGCCAACCTGCTCCGCTAGAGGACCAAGCAGCCCAGTCTTTCCCCCCGGACCTTTCGGTGCTGTGCCCACACCTCCAGGCGGGTGGGTAAGACATTTCCTTTAAAGCTGAACGTTGCTAAGTAAATGGCATCAAAATGTCTGCTTTATACCGATGGATGGAATTTAAAAAAAAAAAAAAAAAAAAAAGAGGGGGAAGAAAAAGAGGGGGCGGAGAGTACAATTGCAAATATACCGGTGGGGCGGGGGAGCCTGCTTGGTGCTGGGGTCCCCACCGCTACTACTACTTCTTAAGGAGGGCAGAGGGGTGAACCGAGGCTCTGGCTTGGGAAGTTGAATCTTAAAATGTTGCTGCCATTTCTGGCTCTGCCCGTCCCCTTCCTAGCTGGTATGCGGACATGGGGTGGGTATCCTGGTTTTTCAGGGAACCCCTCAGTTGTGTCCCCGCTGCTCTGTGAAGCGATGCTGCTGCTGTTACTGCTTATGTGAGGGCTAAGCCGACGGCAGTAGCAGCAGGCAAGGTTGCTATCATCAGGGAATGGGGCAAAAGGGGTTCGGGGGTGGAAGGAGATGAAAGGAAGTGAGAAATTTCATACTGATTTTTATTCCTTCAAAGAAACAAGAGTGGAATTAGAAATGGCAAGCAGACAAATAAGCTGAGTATGTTTGTGTGTTTTCTTGATCTTAACCTTAAAGGGGAAAAAAAAAAGCAAAAAACAATGATTCCGTGGAAAAGGTGTTTAAGAAAAGGGGGTTTTGTACAAACGGATGCCTTATTGCAGTGGTGAAGTATAAGGTTTTTTGGGTGATTCTTTCTCTTGTTCTCTTTAATAAAAGAAAGGGGAGTTCATATGTATATGGCATGGAATAAATTTTATAGAGAACGGCTGCAAGGAGGGGGGTGAGGATGAGGAACGCCCACTAAACCTATAGCCGCTGCTCGGGTGGGTGTCTTGGAGGCATCCTTGTTGTATATCATGGTGATTCTTTTTATTAATGATGGAAATCATAATTTAATAGCTATCTCCTCTCAACCTTTCCTCTTCTCCCTCCTTCTTCGTTTGCTGCGGCAGTAGCAGGGTGCAGGGACTTGGCCGCTTTCTCCTTCTCCCTTACCTCCCTGTGTCTGAAAAATGTCGGAGGACTTGAGGATGGAGGAGGGACAGGCACTGTCCAAGGGAAGCCGCAGATGGTTAGCTTGTTCTTCACAAGCGGGAGCTCTCTCACAGCACATCTCCCACAACCAGCAATAACTTAGAAAGAGATCCAAGCTCATAGAAAGGGTAGAGAAACCCTTGGCAAATTTGTACCCACAGTGAGTGGACCCCACCCAAAATTCCTCCCCTCCACTACAATCTAGAGGCCAAGACTTCTGGCTCATTTGATAGAACCTTAGAATCTTCCAAGGAAAGCTGAACCTTGCTCCTCACAGAGTTTTCTTATTCTTCCAACCCTTCAAAATACTACTCATTTCCTAAAGATCCCCCCAATAAGATTTGTCTCCAGAACTTTGCAGTTCCCCCAATCCATCTAGGGTGGTCGTAGTGGCATGTATATTTCTCTTGATTTCTTCCTCTTGGGACATATACCACAAGTAATAAAAAAAAAAAAAAAAAAAGAAAAGAAATCCTGTGGTTTGGTGGCAACATAGAGCTAACCATTCCTGAGACTGGAGTTTTTTTGCATTTGAGGCATTCATAGTATGCCTGGGTTTTGTTTTTTGTTTTTTGTTTTTCAATTTTTAGACCATAGATTTGCATTTGCAAATGCTTATTTGTGGGGAATTGAGAAATAGTTATTTTGACTTTTTATAATATAACATTTTGTTCATCTGGACTTAGATTTGCTACCAACTTTTCAAAATACTGTATTAAATGCCACCTGTTAAGTGTATTAGAAGCATCTGAGAAACCTTATTAGGTAAATCATTTTATTTCAGAAACATTTATGATAGATGAAATGCAAGTATTCATGATACCAAAATTCAGTAATATGTACATATACATGTGTATATATAGCCTGTTCTTTTGAAGTATTATAACTTAAAATTATTTGGATGAATGAGAAGTTTTGTCTACTCTTTAGATAGTTACTACAAAAAAAATTTTCATCTGTGTGCATGACACTGAAAAATGTATTTATGAAAAATGTGCTTAGGGAAAGTCAGGTTCCCTCATTTTTAGAATGTTTAGGTTTTGTGGTATGAACTGTTTCTTAAAGAAAGTATGTCCTCTTGACTCTTACACCTAATTTCAGAGAATCTAGTGTTTATGAATTCATAATCTAGAAGATTAAACTCTTCCTTGCCCATGGTACAAATATTGTATGGGTATGAGCTTTGCCAGCTCTCACCTTGTTTTAATCCCTCATCTGTATACGAGTGTTTATCACTATGAGAAATAGACTATGACATGGGAAAATGAATTTGGAAGCTCTCTCCAATTTCTAGACCAATTTGCTTTGAGTTCTCTTAATAGTGCCTATTTTAAATGTCACTTATTTAAGTCATTCCCCACTGGGTAGGTAATAAAACATAGTTTTTTAGGTTCTTGGTACTAAAAGCAGGTTTTTGGTACAAAAGGACAGGCTTCCATCTCATCATCAAAAGAATAAAGCATTTCTCAAGCATTCTGTGTGTACAAAGCAGTATGTTAAAGGCTGTGAATGAAAACAGAAAATTAAGAGTCTCTGCTCTTAAAAAGCTCACACTAATGGGGAATACATATGGAAAGTTTCAGTTGCAGTCAAGTGGAAAGATCCCATGATCCCTATGTATACAGCAGCAAAGCTGTCAATGCTTCTTCTTTGATGTCACTTTTACTGACAAAATCATATCAGTTTTTGATGTTAAATTATTTGAAAGTGCCAAGAATTTTTGTGGCAAGAATTCTCTTTTCTTGGTCTTCAATAACTGTTACTGTAGCACCTGCAGAAGCAGGCTGCATCTCCACAGGGGTTGTATGACTGAGGGCACTGAGTTGGAAACATTGCTCTTCACTAGGCTCTTGGGTTCAGGCCCCTGAGTTGTCTTCATTAGGGTCAGAGGGGAGATGGTGGTCAAGGTGATTGGTGTCAGTGCTTTCAGTTGTCTGACACATATGGCTTCCTGTATCTTCTGAGAGTGCCTTGCTGCTTCAGGTAGGCTGGCTTGTCTGCCATGTGGGTGGTAAAGGGTTGGGTTGGCTGGCCCTTTTTCTATAGAAGTTGTTTCCAGTCTTATGGGTGGGGGATGGGTAGATGTGGTGAGGTTTAAAACAAGACTTATGGTCTGGGAACTGTTGCCACCCCATATGTTCCTGTGCCTATCGCTTTGATGATATTTGACCAGCAATTGTCGCTGGTAGTAATGAGAAAGGCAGCCCCACTCCCCACAATGATTTCTCTTCTCAATCATTAATGCCTTCATTGCTTTTAGAATAATTTAAAAGTGGACCCTTTTTTTCTTTTTTTTTTCCCTTTTTACTAAAGCCTGAGGGATTAAGACCAGAGGTGGGGGAAGTTGAAGAAGGGAAGAAATCCATTATACAATCCTACTCACTTGAGTGCATTAAAATAAGCAGAGTGGCCGTAAGTTGTCCAAATCCCAAATGTCCACCTTCCAATTTGCTTCTTGATCAAGGTTGAGGTTCAGTTTGCCTGAAAGAAAAGAAAATTAGAACCACATCTATAGGGAACTATTTACACTTTGGAACACATGGGACTTCTTAGAAAAGAAGATGACACCTAGGCTAGGAGGAGGAAGAAAGAGGAGAAGTGTACAAGAGATAAAAGCAGAAGAATCAGAGGCAGAGACAAGATGCTGGAGTAAAGTCAGCCTAAGTCCTCCCCCAAAGGCCTCCAAAAACCTATGAATAGTGATTAACAAAATTCTTGAGCATCAGAAGCCACAAAGGGACAGAGTAAAACAATTTTTCACTTCAAGATAATTTAGGAGGTCATTAGGAAAGGTCTGTTGCATCAGATGAGAGAGAAGCAGAGTCCAGTGCAGACTGAATCTCAACAAACCTAGAGCAGATCTGTGGTGACTGACTCAGTAGCAACAGCAGTGGTTTCTAGACTTCTCAGTCCACGGACAAAAAGGGGATAAAATAACTGAACCGAAGAGGATTATAAGGGTTCCTTTGCTGTTAGAAGCAGGACTCTGTTACTTTGCCTATATGTAGATTTGGAACGTAATTCTGAGGTTTGGTTTCAGTACAAGGAGGAGTACTAGCATCGAACAGCTTGAGGCCACAGAGGAGCAGGAACTCTGGTTATAACTCCAGGTTTGAAAAGAGTAATATGCACACTTCTTCTTAGATCATATTACCTTTGAAGATTCAAAAATTTACAGATCTGCACAAAAATTTCTAAAAAACTACACAAAAAAACCTGATGCTTGGGACAATGCCCCTTCTACTTGGGAAGCAGAGCACTACATTAGCATAGAATTAAAAGTCAAGAAATAGCAGGAAATGAGCAAACAATAGAAAAAGAAATTCTGACCATTGAAAGTTACTATGGTGACAAAAGAGATCAAAACACACACACACACACACACACACAAAAAAAAAAAAAAAAAAAAGATAACAAAGTCAAAGATCCTATATCCAAAACCTTCAAGAAAAATTATTAATTGGTCTAATGGAAGAACTCAAAAATTATTTTGAACTTCAAGATAGGTAGAGGAAAAATTGAGAATCATGAAAAAGTGTCAATATCTTGATAAAGGAGATACAAAAAAAGATTGAAGAAAATAACACCTTAAAAAACCAGAATAGGCCAAATGGTAAAAGAGATTCAAAGAACCACTGAAAAGAAGAATGTCTTGAAAAGCAGAATTGGCCAAATGGAAAATGATAATATAAAAATTCATTAAAGAGAAGAAGTCTTTAACAAGTAGAAGTGATAAAATGGAAAAGGAAGTACAGAAAGTCACTAAATAAGATAATTCTTTATAATTCAGAACTGGGCAAGTAGCAACTCAACTAATAACCTTATGAGAAATCAAGAAACAATCAACAAAATCCGAAGCATGAAGAATTGGAAGAAAATGTGACTTATCTCATTGGAAAAACAATTGACTCAGAAATAGATCCAGTAGAGATAATTTAAGAATTTTTGGATTACCTGAAAAAAAAAGTCTAGATATCATCTTTCAAGAAATTATCAAATAAAATTATCCCAATATTCTAGAACCAGGAGATAAAGTAGAATTTGAAAGAATCTATTAGGCGGTTATCCTTTTGAAAGAGATCCTAAAATGAAAATCCCCAGGAATATTGTAGTCAAGCTAACACAAGATTCAGCAGCTTCTACATTAAAGGATTGGACAACTTAGAATATGATATTCTGGAGGTCAAAGGAGCTAGGATTACAATCAAGAATCTATGCAGAAAAACTGAATATAATCTTTCAGAAGGGAAAATGGATATTTAATGAAAAAGAGGACTTTCAAGCATTCTTCATATAAAGACTAGAATAGAAAATTTTATTTTCAAATAAGAAGGATTAGACCTCTCCTCTTCTATCTTATCCTGGTGTGAAGATGACTCTTGATTTTCTAAGACGACAGGCAGGAAATGGAACAAAAACTCTGTTAAGTTCTACCATGCTGGAAAAACTCTGGTTATGGGCCAATGAATGACTTTTTGTTGTTGTTGACCAGACATCAGGGTAGCAAAGTATTCTGAGATTCACTATCAAAAATATCCTTCACTGTCTTATAAGACAGGAGAGTACAATCTGTGTTGTGGAAGGGAGTGTCCACTTTGAAGAAAACCATAGATTCTTAAAGTATTAAAATATGAGATACTATGTAAATATGTGATAATTCCTTGAAAGAACTCTTTTCCACTATTAATTTTTCTAGGTCTATGAAAAATATCTCCTTATTTAATCTCATAAAAAGGAAAAGGAAATAGAAATCACAACTCTAAAGTTTTAAATCACAACAAAGGATTGGTCAGCTCACCACTGGTACAATCATTATGTAAAACAATTTGGAATTATGCTTTAAAAAAAGTTACTAAAATGTTCTTTCCCTTTGACTAAGGCATTCTACTTCTAGGCTTATACTGTAAGGAGGGCATAATTTAAAAACAAAACAAAAACAAAAACAAAAAAAAAACAACTCATATTTACTGCAGCTAGTTTTGGAATAGCAAATAACTGGAAACAGTGAAATTCATTGATGAAGAATTAAATACCAGAGCATTAATATAATGGAATATTATTATGTAATAATGAACAATGGCTATAATGGGAACATCTCTAAAATGATAAAAAGTAAAGTAAGTAGAATCAGGAAAATAACATATACAAGAGATGAAAAACCACCAGCAACAACAAATAAATTGAAACTGGATGCTATAATTACTACTAATAATATTAATATCATTTTTATAATGTGTGCTATGTGATAGATACTATACTGAATACTTTGCAGTTATCATATTTGGTCATCACAACAATACCCACCAGGAGGTAAGTGCTATTATTATCCCCATTTTACATATGCAGAAATTGGGATAAATAGGGTTTAAAGGGGAATAGGAGAAAATGCCTTCAAGGGATGATTCTTTGAAGAAGGGGGGAATATGGATTTGGGATATTACTTATCATGGTGGATTTCATTGATTAATTGTTGCTTAGCTCTGCTGAACAGTGTGTGTGTGTGTGTGTGTGTGTGTGTGTATCTTCTTTCTTATTTGCTATAAGGAATGGTTCTTCAAGAAGGGGTAAGCGAAGATTTATGTTGGGAAATGATGTAAAAAAGATTTTCAATAAAAAGAAAGAGAAAAGAAAAAGCAAAGGAATCTTTCTATCATTTCTAAAAAACTTTTCCCCCACCAGTTTGCATCTACTTACAGTAACAGTAAGGGCATCAGTTTGTGTGCATGCAGAGACTATCAAAAATGCAATAAATGAACTTAATGTTACATGACATTAAAAGCACTGCACTCTATCTGCTTACTAGGATAAGTGTCAGGGATGATAAGTACATATAAATGCATCCTTGAGTTTAAAAAAAATTCATATCATCTCCAGGATTGTCTCATTATCCTGGACCATCTGAAACATTACAAATTTCTAACAGAGAAAAACACAAACTTTTACCATAGAGGCAGCAAGATCATTCTACATGTCACAGTGACTAAGAAAAAAAATCATTCAATACTTTTAACAGCCAAAGAAAATTATTTTGCCAAATTAATATCATGAAAGTTTTTTTAATATTCTAAACAATTTTTGCTTCATAGAAAATACATGCTTTTATTAACTATATCAATTTTAAGTACTAAGGACTGTTTTTTTTTTTAATCTAATTCTATATGAATTCTCCCTATATTGATCAAGAAAGAAACTTGGAGAATTCTTGACATTTTGTGAGGACACTTTTAAATTTAAACAAACAAATGTAGACAAGCAAAAGAAAGCGCTTTGTGACACAGAACAGAGCTAACTCACTCTAGCTGAGCCAAGACACTGGCTCAATCGGTACAGAACAGAATAAATAACACTAAAGTTTGGAGACTAAATTAGTGTATTAAAGTTGCCATGACTTCTTAAACTGGCTGCTATTATACCTATTTTAACTAATTTGTGAGGGCCTTTAGAGGAAATCCAAAATCATTAAGTATTTGATTTTTAATATTGTTCTTTTGTATTTTTAGATATGAAACTACATTGAGGAAGTCTAAATTTAATAGTTGACAGACTTGTCTCTAACCAGGGGTTGTGGTAAAGTAGTTCTCAGTCTCATAAAAGTTATAGAAAGAGGATTAGTAGTTATAATGAGTCATAAAATTTTCTATCCATAAATATGAATCTTTTATTTGAATGAATTTATAATTTATACAGTTATAAAAGCATATCAAGCTGGAATTTTTAAAAAATTCTTTGTCTGCAAGATCTCAGGAAAAAACAAATCAGATTCTCATCCTACACATTACCGGGAAACCTACATATGTTCTAAATAGCTAAAGTTACCTATAGTTTAAATGGCTACTTCTGTACTCCTAATTAACATACCTCTCCAAAAAAAATGTCAGGAATTTAGTATATTTTCACCAAAGGCTAAAATGTTTAGAAACAGAAAGCAACTATAAAATATGATCATTTTCAAAAGTTATTTGAAGGGCAGCTAGGTGGCACAACTGATAGAGTATTGGCCCTGAATTCAGGACCTGAGTACAAATTTGGCCTCATAAACTTAAAACTTCCTAGCCATGTAATCTTGGGGCAAGTCATTTAACCCCAACTTCCTGCCAAAGGAAAAAAAGTTATTTGAAGAAAAATAAAATTTTAATTATTATCCAGTGAGTTTTAAACATATCTAATATAGTAAAATCTCCTTAATTCAAATCTACCTACCCAGAATTAATAATACTTTGGAGATCTTTGGCTAAAGTTACCTATGAGGAAAAAAATTGCTAAACAAAACATTAATAAAAAAAAAAAAGATTGCAAGGGAAATGAATAGTTTAATTACCTGGGGGAGGGGGGGATTTTAAATATCCATTATAGAAATAAGTTAGGGTGCTAATTTAAACTCATTTTCATTTATCCAAGCAGGGTCTTGAAGAATATAAAATTTGTAATATTTTGCTAACTAAATTTGATTTACCATCTCATATATGCATGTAAAGAATAAAACTAGTCATTCACAAAGGCTTTTCCTAATAAGTTTGAGATCTTACTACAATTTCTATCCTTGTTGACAATTTATTCTTCAATATTGAGTTACATAATGACTGGAAACCCATAATTTTTTGAAGGTGGATTTTGGCTTCTAAACCAAATTATAAAATGAAATTCTAAAAATCTGAATTATTAATTAATATTTTGTATTTGAGAATATATCAGCTCATCTGATTTGCTTCAAATTGAATATAGTTCTCCATGGAGATGTTTACTTTTATATACTGGGTAATAGGCGTCTCAAAATCCTATTCTGGTTGTTTACTGGAAAAGACTAGTAATAAAAGTCACTGGGTAATAGTAGTACACTTTTACAAATACATACTCAGAGCAAATGATGATACAGAATTCTGTAATTTAGAGCTGAAAAAGGATCTTTGATCTTTTCTATCATGATTCCATCACTTTATAAGTGAAGAAATTGAGACCTAAAAAGGCAATGTGACTTGCCCAAATTCAAATAGATAGGAAGAATTGAGATTTGCATCTCACCCTTCAGTTCTCTTGACTTAAAATTCAGCACTACTTTACTCTTCCTCATTATTTTATTCTATTTATTTATTTTTTGCTGAGGCAATTGGGGGTTAAGTGACTTGCCCAGGGTCACATAGCTAGGAAGTGTTAAGTGTCTGAAAACATATTTGAACTCAGGTTCTCCTGACTTCAGGACTGGTACTCTATCTACTGGCACCATCTAACTGCCCTGCTATATGTTCTTTTGTTCTCTGCTGTATACTTTATTTTTTTCTTCCTTTCATTCTTCCTACCTTCCCCAAGCAAGCCAGTTAATTATGGGATATTTATACATAGTTACATACATATATAACTACATATATATGTATATGTACATATATACCCACACCCCATACATATATCTTACACACATACATACACAATATACATTTACATATACACATAGACATGCATTTAAAACAAGATTAATATGGTTGACATATAGAGTACATTTCTCTCTTAATTGAATCTTTCAGTTTGACTTTGTCTAAGATCAATGATTACTACCCCTACTTTTTTTTTTTTCTAATAAATTCTACTCCTGGTCATTGTTATTGTGTCTGTATATATCTCTTATTTCTATCCCTCCCAACTCTTCTACTTTAATTCTGCTCCTTAATTTGCCTTTATATTACTTAATCTCCTACTTTCTCCCTTATACCTTTTCCCTCTCTCTTTATCCCATTTCCATTAGTCTACACCTTTTCCCTTCTTTCTGGAAACCCCATCCTATCTTTCTGTTAGGTTAAGGCTAAATGTTTTAAGAAAAGAGAGACAATTAAAAATCCAAGGAACATAATTAAATCTACTTAAACAATCTGGAAAGATCTTTCCTATTCTGCCCAGGCTGAGTTGACATAATTCTCTGACTACAGATATTTCCATTGAGATTACCTTCAGTTTATACTAAATAAGTCATATATGTACAGTTTTTTACTTGTCTCCCCCATGAGAATGTAACCTTCCTGAGGGTTAGGACCATATTTTTGCCTCTCTATTCCCAACACATAACCTAGCATATGGTAAGTGTTTAATAAATGTTTGTTGACTGACCAATGATTGGTACTGCTCTAATTTCACTGGATCCTCTCTTCTCTGTTATGTGGTCCAGGATGACATAAATTTCCTCTATTAAGTCTATCTCCTACATGCCAGTATGAGATTCTATACTGAAATGTTCTGCCTATTCTAAATAGGCATTCCCTGACCAGCCTTAATTCCAGGGCTCCCCAACCTCCAAGACAGAAGTAACCAACCTACTTTAAGCCAATGATCAATAGTCATCTTTTAGAGGACTTTATTCCTGTTTCATCCACCTCCTCTCACCCTCAAGGTATTGAACAGTTTTTTTTTCTTTTTTTTTTCAGACTTTAGCCAAGAGAAGGGAAGGGAGGAAATGGGACTGAGAAAGAATAGGAGAAAAAGAATGAAAGATAATTGAGAGGGGGGGGGAGAAAGAGAGAAAAAAAGGGAAGAAAGAGAACGTGAGAGAAAATCAAGAGAGTGAAAAAAAAGGAAAGACAGGAAATGAGAAAAAGAGAGAAAGAGACAAAGTCAAAAAGGCAGAGAGGAGATAGAAACCTAAAGTAATATAATCTTATGCTGCTTTGAGAGGCATAATATCTAGTGTTAAGAAGGTAAGAGTTCCACTGTGGTCTGCTATGATTAGACCACATTTGAAGAATCACATTCAGTATTGAACTCCTTTTATAAAGGAGGCAACATGGTAAAGCAGAAAGAGAAATTAATTTAAGGCTAAGAAATCTGGATTTGAAAGCTGGCTTTGCCATTTAATACTTATGTTACCTTGGGCAAGGATCTACTTCTCTGACCCTCAGCTCCACACCTGTAAAATGAAGATAGGGTTAGCTAGCCTCTAAGATCTTTTCAAACTTTATTTCTGTGATTCTATGAAGGATATGCTGTGCAAAATATGGAAGAAGGCAATGATGAGAAGCATAAAGATCATGTATGAAAGTTGAAGGGTCTGAAGATTTTTCACTTAGAAGAGAGAAGACTGTCAAACAGGAGAGATGTTTTTAAAGTTTTGAAGGGATTGTCATGAGAGCAGCATTAAATGTGCTTATTGTCCCTAGGGATGAGAAGTTACAAAGAAAAAAAAATTACATTTGATATAAGGAAAAACTTAATGATAATTAGAGCAATCAATTAGTAAAACAGAATGGGATGCTTTGGGGAAGTACCAGAGGCCGAATAACCACTCTTTTTTTAGCATTCCCATAGAGGGGATTCTTGGGAGGGCATGGATTGAATAAGACCAGGAATTCTTAATTTTCAGTCTGCGAACTTATTTAATATTTTGATAACTATATTTCAATAAAAATAATTGCTTTCCTTTATAATTCTTTTTATTTTGTTTTATGCTTTTAAAAAACATTTGGAGAAAGGATCTTAAGACTTTATCAGACTGCCAAAGCAGCCCATGACAAGCAAAAAAATAAAGAACCCCTGGACTACATGGAATTGGAGGTCCCATTCAACTCTGAGATTATATGATTGAATCATAGCTCAGGTTACTCCTCTGAAGAGGTGTGCTTTCAAAACTCCAGGAGTTCATATGAAACTTTGCTCATACAATATCAAAACTATTGTGTCCTTCCCCCCCAGAAAAAAAAAATTAAATCAGTGTTTTGTGTCACACAAGATTTATGGGAAAAAGTGTTGGGGCTTTAATTGACCCCAAGCTCAATCTGAACCAACCATGTGAATGAACAGGAACAAAATAAAAGAAAACATGATGAAAACTTGGATTGCATTATAGTAGAACTACAAAATCTATACTAAAGAGTGATAGCTCCTTTGGCCTGAATACCAGACAGAACATGTCTGCAGTTTTATGTCCAGCTCTACGTTTCTGAAGCATATAGACAAAGTAGATGGTATCCAAAAGAAGGTAAAGCAATATCATGTGTGGAATAATTGAAATCACTAGAGGCTATCAGCTAAGAGAGGATATTTTACATGCTAAAGGAAAATTGATATGATATAAGGGAATAGTCTTCAAATATTTGAAGGAGTTTGCAAAAGGAAATAAGAAGAGATTTATTCCCTATTGCTCTGGAAGACAAAATTAAGACCAATAAGTAGAAGTCAAGAGGCAATTTGGTGTAATAAAGACATATGAGGTCTTGGAGTCAGGAAAATGGGAAATTCAGGACCCACTCTGTCATAAGCATTTTTCTTCCTGAGCTGCTAACATCTTCCCCTCAAAGAACACCTTCCATCTACTCAGTTTGTAGATACTTAAGTATTTATATCTTGTCTCCCTCATTAGTATATAAGCTCCTTGACAGTTTTTACCTTTCTCCATATCTACAGCACTTAGAACAATACTTGGTATCTATCAGACATCTACAAATGTTTAATTTGACTTGAATCATAGTGTCTCAGGCAACTATTTTAAGTTTGTAAATTGCAGAAAAATTGCTGATTACATTCATAGAGACAGTTCTGTGGAATCACAGATCTGGTTAAAAAGGTACAAATTATAAAAAAGCAAATTCTTGCTCTTCAGAGATGAAAAAGACTACCACACAAACTATTAAATTCCTTATTATGTATGTTTAAAAACACAAAATAAAACAAACTCTTAATATATCAGGTTGAATTATAGCAATAGTAATTGTGTTGAGTCAATAAATATGTTAATATCACATCTGAAGTACCCTGTACAATTGTGATTACCACTTTTTAAAAAGGACATAGATGAATGGTATGTGGTCAGAGGAAAGAAACAAGGATGTGTCTAGAAATTATTGTTTGATAAGTGGTTGAAGGAAGTTATTTGTAAATCTATGGAAAAGATGACTTAGAACTGTTTTCTAGAATTGTGTGATTATCATATATGAATCTATTCTATATAACACAAAAAGTCAGAACTAGGATCAGTAGGTAGAATTCAACAAGAGGACTTTGGGGGATTAACCAAATAAAGAACCTTTTAATGATTATAGCTGCCAATAAGTGAATGGCTTGCTTCTCCAAGTAGTAAGCTCCATGTTCCTGGAAATCTTTAAGCAAATATTGGATATCTGCCAGGGATATTGTGAAGGGGACTGCTAATTTGGTTGGGGAGGATTCATTAGCTAAACCCTTCCATCTCCAATATTCTATGATTATAGTAACAATACCACACAAAAGTGCTATACAGTACTAGTATTTTACAAATTGGACCAAAATCAAGAGTCCCTGTAGGATGCCTGCCTTGCTATAATCAGTCTGTTGCAATCCAGAAAGGCAATTGGCATAGGGAGAAGACCAGACAGGAAACTAATAATTTAAAAGAAGAAAAAGAAAGACCTGAGGTCCACACATACACAAAATTGGATGGTGAACCCTGGGTATTACCAAGTTGGAGAAAGCAGGTGAGCCTACCTTTCCCCAATAATATTTACTTCCCTCAAACTATGATTTTTTTTTTCTTTTTTGCCTTCAAGTCTCACTTGAAGTTCACTTTAAACTAATTTTACCAGTATAAAACCATTGGCAGAGCTGAGAGAACAGAGAAGCCGTGTGATTGCCTCAGGCCCTGTACCATCTAAGGATAGCTGGGAATCTTCACGCTCCCAGAAGTGTGAACCATAAAGCTGTATCTGTCTGCCTTGATCAGGGTTCTTTACCTTTTGTGTATCATGGACATTTTTGGCAATCTGGTGAAACGTGTAGGCCTCTTCTTATCAGAGAACGTTTGTTGTCTGCCTTCATAATGGAAGAAAATGGCAAATTTCAATGAAAGGTTAATTAAAACGAAGTATTTTCTTCAGTGTAAGGTCACCTACCTCCTAAAACCTTGGACTCCTAAGTCTGTAGGTCTCAGGTTAAGAATCTCTGGTGTAAAGATTTATAAATAAGCCATTCCTTTAAGAAACAGTTAAAATTTCTAGTGAGATAAATATTACAAACCCTTTCCCCACACACTATTCATCATATGTGTGTATGTATATACATATATGTGTAGGTGTATGAAGTGCTGAAACAGATACTCTTTTCTGCTTTTTAAAATGTAAGTATTATCCTAAGTGTGTAGGAGGAAAGGCTTTATACACAGAGACACCTGTAAGTTCAGCCCAAGGTGATTTATAAAATCAGAAGCTCATTTATCCTGTGCCCAAAAAATCGGGATGAATTTAAAAGATCTGTGACAGTTCAAATTCTTCCTTTGGAGTACCTAACAGTCAACTTCTGGCTCTTTATAGATATAGGGTACTAGTGTCTTTTGAATAAATTAAGTCTATGGTCATTCTAAAGTTGTATTTTAGTAACTTCATTTAATAACTTCAATGCTTCCTTCTACCTCTTGCCTTTATTAGAGCTGTCACAATGATTCTAGATCCAAATGAACATAAAAGGAATTGACATTTGTTTGTTACTTTTGCTAAACTATCCTGTGTTAAGAGGGGAGGAGGGGAAAGAACTAAAGTCAATCTACCAAAGAGACAAAGAGAGGAAACCAAAGTTCTAAGTACAAATTGGATAATTGTCCTATTTAACAAAAGGTTGACTGTGCCAAAATCTACAAATAGCACCCAGTAGCTATGTCTTATCCTAGCTTTGCATCTATCATACTAAATAATTCAATTTGCTGCATATAGTAAGCATTTAATCATAGATGTATTTTCAAATAGATGTTTTACATAAACATTTGAAAAAAAATTGAATCTGTTTTCATCTTTTCATCTCTAACAAGGGGAAAAACTTGCTTCAGACTTCAATTGAACAAAAAGTGTACCTAAATTATTACTTTTCTTTTATAATTTTTAAATTGAAATGAATTAGAATCCTAATATTGGAAGTACACATTGAAATACAAAAGAAAAAAAAATTGGGAACTGATTTTTTTTAAAGAAGACAAGTAATTGGTCTAGCTTGGTTATTTTAGGAATAAATAATACAAGCTATAAGAAACTTTAACTCAATTTATGGAATCTTTATTTCTATACAGAAGCCTCAAATTCAGTTTTTGAAGAAATTTCAATCTAGAGTTTGTTGATTAATCTTAATAAAAATGTGGAATTTCCCCAATATAATTATAACATGTCCCAAAAGTTTTAGTGCAGGTTTAAACCATTGAAACTTAAACTTGTAGTGAAATCATAATATCTATAAGCTCATAAAGCTTCACTAGAACTTTTGGGACACCCTATATTTATTTATGTTCATTGCTATTGAAAACCACAAAAAATATCCTTAAGCTATGTTAGGGCAGGTTCTCTTGAGCCTTATTTTTTAAAGAGTATAGTAATGAGGAGTTAGCTGAATAATCTTAGCCAAATTTTCAATAAGAAAGCATAAAGGAAATAAATAGCCAAATGAAACATAAAAGTCAAGTAACTGTAATGAGTGGAGGACTAATATAGAGACCGAATTTGTGTTTTTATTGGCATAGAGAACTCTCAGATGAGAAAACTGTCTGTGCTTGTTGGGACCCTTCTTTCCCATCTTAAAGCATTGCCTAGAGTACCAGTTGCCTAGGTGTTAAACTTAAATAGAAGTGGGGGTCACCAATTTTATACATTAGAGTCACTGAGGGCCACATATTTACTTAGTTTTAAAATGTAATGTTATCTATGTTTTATTGTGTGTGGGCTTTTTGTTAAAAAAGGATAATTGTTCTTTAATTCAGAAATTATGCCAGCTGAGTATCATTAGCACCATATAGTACAATTTGAAGCTCTTGTATTTTAAGTACTGATCTCACATTTAAAACACAGTTATAGCAAGGGGTATGTAATCATGATACCACAAGGGGATATAATTATGGTATGTGGTTGTTTCTTTAAAAATATTGAAGAATTTAGTTACCACAAGAAAAATCTGGTCCAACTTTGTCCTGAAGGCAGTACTAAATATAAGCTCTTCTTATTTAGGATCATATTTATGACCAATTCAGTTGTCTTTCCAAATGAGAATTTTTTGTTTAAAACTTAAGGCTTTTTGTAGGATATCCTAAAATCCTGCAAGGTGTGAGAGAGAGACACAGACACAGACACACAGAGAGAGATAGTCATACAGAAACAATGCAGACAGAGAAAGACAGATAGATACACACACACACACACACACACACAAGGAGAAAACGGGAGGGCTACATTTCTATGCAGTAGTAACTTAATGACAGAAACATCTGGTCAGACATCTGATTTATTGTTCTTGAAATCTGGCTATTCTATTTGTGCTGAGTATGTTTCAAAATGAGTGTGGATCTATGGCAAAAGACAGTAATGGATGGAAAGTCAGTCTTAAAGTTAAGGAAACATTCCTTTCTCTTTGCCTCTTGGAATCCCTGTTTTACTTCAAGACTTAGTTCAAGATTTTCTTTTTATGAAGCCTTTCCTGATGTTAGTGCCTACACTTTCTAAAGTACCTTCTTAAATACATACTATGAATTCTCTATATACTTGTATATGAATAGTATATCTTTCCTCCCTCCCCCTTAAAATGTAAACTGCTTAAGGGCAAAAACTTTTATCTTATCTTCACAAGTAAAGCAAGGTGCCAGTCACCAAGTAGAGTGCTTGATAATGCTTATTGATCAACCCATCCAGTCAATCAGGACAAAGTCAGTTGTAGAGTGACATTAAGTAAATAACAACCTTTTAGTGTTTCAGTCAACTCTCCAAGATAATAAATTGTAGATATTTTACCTAAAATTCCTTTTGCCAATAAAATCATAGGTCTGGAAAACCTCCCTCAAAATGGATTTATATCTCAGTGGATTCATTTTCATTCCTTACTGTATCTGCTTCTTGCTACTGTGAAATCTAATTTTGGCTACTGAGTATGCAATATTTGAGCTAGTAATGCCTTAAGAGTTGTCATTTCTTTTTAGGGAAAAAAAATACTAATAATAGCATTGATATATCACTTAAAGGTTTAGAAAATAGTTTACATGCATTATCTCATTTGTCCTTCACACCAACTCTTTGTGGTAGGTATTTTTATTCACTTTTTACAGATGAGGCAACTGAAACTGAGAAAGGCTGAAGAACTCATAAAACTACTAAGTTTCTGAGATGAGATTGGAACGGAAGTCTTCTTAATTCTCTACCTGGAAATCTAACCATTGTATCACCTAGCTGCCTAAGAAATAATAAACAAGAAGGAAAGATATATTAAGGATTTGTGGATTAAGGAAGATGTAAAATCCAAAACAAGGACTGAACTAAAAAGCCAACGCAGTATGGGAAAAGCCCAAGTGAGGATTAAGATTGGGCACAATAGTATATATCAACCCCATTAGTCAAGGTTTCCTAGTTCCTAATTAAAGAGTGAATCCTTGTGCTCAGACATCTTCATTTCATTCTTGTGTCCTTCATCTTCCCCTTCAGAATGGCTTTAAAGTTGAAGGCTTGTTACATATTATTTAAAAATTGTTCTAAGTAACTGATTGCACATTTAAGATACAGTTAGCTATAGAAAGAAGTATGTAATCATGATACTGCAAGGAAATATAACTATGGTATATTGTTGTATCTTTAAGAATGTTAAAGAATGTAGTTACATCAAGAAAAATCTGGTCAGGATCATAATATAAAATCATCTCTTAAAGTTCTTAAAACTCTTTACAGCCTGCCTGCCCCTTTTCTATTTCTCCAGCCTTAATATCTATTATTCGCTTTCACATATTCCACAAATTAATCAAAGTGGCCTCATTTAATGTTTCTTATAATTGTCTGTTAATCTCTTATTATATCTTACCTGTGGTTTCCCCTCCTTCCTGGAATTCTCTTCTGTCTCTCTTATGCCTTTTAGAATAAACTCAAACAATAATGTTCTATGTGAATTTTTTTTCCGGATGTCCTGATTAGTCTTTCCACTTACTAGTATCTTCCTACCTTTACCCCCCAATAACAATTTCTTTTTCCTTTCATATAGTTGATCTATGCTTATATATGCACAAGCTCTTTTCTCTTGGTAGGTTAAGCTCCTTGAGGTCAGAAAATGTTTCATCTTTGCTTTTGCATTCCACAATGGTCCTCATGGCATAAGGCATTTAATAATTGTTTGTTGAATGATTGTCTGAAAAATTTAGTATAAAAATGTTCAAAATCTAATATCCCTTTTGCTGTATTGTGCAAGAAAGCCAGTAATCATTAGAATGGCAAATGAACTACTTAATCAATTAGTTGAACATTTTGCTGTTTAAAGAAAAGAAACTTCTCTGCTGGCATTTGTTAAAAATTATTACAAGAGGGGGTTTAAAACTGGCTGTCAATCAAAACAGGTGCTACCTCTATACCATTGGGGTTTAATTGATTTCCACTCTCTCCATCTTATAAAAATGTACTTTTTATTAAAAAAAAAAAATGAAAACTATGAGGATAAACACTAATCACCTTCTAAAATTCAATGGGAAAATTGGGACCTTTGAAATGCAAACAAAAGTAACAGTGACATTTTCCAATAGTCTTTTTTTTTTTTTGGGGGGGGGGGAGAGGAAGAGAGACTCCATTGTAGAAATATAAACCACTGGTTAAGGTTAAGGTTCGAGAAGGAACAAACAGGAAGTTTAAGTACAAATAGTAGAAAGGAAAGAGGAAATTGATATTAAAACACAAAGCAGAAGATTAGTAGGCTTTTAAAATTTGCCTTTATTTCTGATGACTTGTTGCATTTGTAATGCATAGTAATATTCTGTGCTGCAGAATGAGAAATGTAGGAGACTAGTGAAAAAAAGTTGTCACTTAAAGAAGTTCATTAAGTGACTGAAATGTCCCCAAACTGCCAATAGTTCTTTCACTGTAAGATTTTTTTTTAATTTTCTACTTGGCATAGTGTTTAGCCTTTAGTCTTCTCCATGAGGGTCAAAAGTTGGAGACAAGTATTAACTGTTTCCAGAAGAGTGATATGTGCAAGAGGCAACCCCCACATTGTAGAATCTCTAAACAATGCTAAAATTTTATTGATTCTGATATTATTAAAATGATGATATGAGCCAATATTAAAGTCATTTCAAACCAAATGAGAAAATTCAAAAGTAAAAAAAAAAAAAAATTTGGCTCATTCAAATATATGTTTTGAGGGTGTTTTTTTTATGGAAAGTTGTATTTTATTACCTCTAAAGCAAGCACTAAATATGCATATGTAGATTATAACTTTACTAAGACTTTTAAAACACTATAAACCTATTTTAATAATAATGAGGTCTTTTCTGGTTTACTACTTTTTACTGTTGATTACCATAACTTGAGTTTTAGTTGTTTATCCACTATTCTAAAAATAGTAACTTTTTTTTTAAAGCTGCAAAGAATCATTCTATTTGATGAGTGACAACTTTTTCATGAAGAACTATTTTTGTCATAGAAATGCTCTTGTTAATGTCAAATTTTAAATTTGAAGAAAAGATTATATACCACTGGCATTCATATCTTTAGGTTGAATGGATTAAATTAAGCAATTTACTTTTCATGTTTCATTTTATATATGTTTACTTTCTTAAAAGCTTTGTATTGATGGAAATATCTTCAAAAGTCATTGGAAGCTTCCGTAAGATAAAATGATCTCTGCATCACATAAGACACTGTTCATTTGAAGGCTGGCTGTGCTAGTAAAGAGAACAATAGACTTAAAGTGTCTTAAAGAGGGAAATGATTAAGAAGACCAGTTTTATTATTATATTAATATAAAATATCTTACTATAAAAACCTGTTAAGTTTCACATAGTCTTCTGTTCTGTGTATGCTAAAATCCCCATATTGAAATTTTAATTAAAAATAAAAAAATAACAAATTAATGAATTATTCAAGGTGTAAGAGATAATAGATATTTTCAGCAAAGATTTTACTCTCACTAAACTCTGTACTACTAAGCCTGTTTTGGGGGGAGTTCTGTATTCAGTTATCTTATTTGAAAAAGAAATAGCCTTTTACAATCATTCTTCAATTTGGTTTTCCTTTTTTTTATTTGAGAGACAATCAGAGTTAAATGACTTACCCAGGATCACACAGTAGTATGTGTCAGATGTCTGAGATAATTTCAACTCAAGTCCTCCTGATCCCAGAATAGATGCTTTATTTACTGGGCCACCTAGCTACCTCTCAACCTGCCCTTCCAAGTCTATTTACAATGTTCCTTTTAAGATACTCTATATCTCAAACCAATCCACTTGATGTCTGTTAACAATATTACATCTGCCCTATTTATGGTTTTACGCAAGAAATCTCCTGGGATGCTTGGACTATTATCCCTTCTTACTGCCACCTCTTCAGAGTCCTAGCTTCCTTCCTTTCAAGGTGGTTAATGATGCTTTTCCAAAAAAAAAAATTCCTTTGGATTTATGTTGCATACACTCATCTATGTATATGGATAATAGCATCTATCTCTTAGTGGGGAAGTCAGGAGGAGAATTATAAAGAGCTTAGCACAGTGTCTGGCATATAGCGATTTATAAATGTTAGCTATTATAATGTGCATTTTGTTTCTCCTTCCCTCCCAAATATAAGTTTCTTGAGAGAAGGGGCCTTTTTTTTTGTCTTTGTGTCCTCCAAACTTAGCACATAGTAGATCTTTAATAAATACAAAATGTAATGGATTGTTCAGAATATGCCTAGAGAAAGTTCCAGAACTATATTGTTTTAAACACTGATTGAAAGAATTGGAGATGTATATTCTAGGAAGTAGGGAGAATGTTTGTGAGAGTGGGATATAACATAAATGCTATATTTAGATATTTGAAAGAACCTTCATAAGGCTGTGACATTAGACATTCTATGTATTTCCAAATGGTGGATCTAGGATCAATAAGTAGGACTTAGTGGAAGACAGATTTTACTAACAATTGGAACTTTATAAAACTAGAGTGAGGGGCAGAGCCAAGATTGTGGAATAAAAGGTAGAAACTTGCCCAGCCTCTTCTCCAAACTGCTCCATATTCCCTTAAAAGACTCTAAACAGTTTTTAGAGTGTCAGAAGACCCAAAAAAAATGGAACAGAATATTTTCCAGCTGAAGACAACTTAGAAGCTCAGCAGAAAAGATCTATGACACCAGGGTGGAAATATAGCATGCAATTCTGGTGCAGGCCATACTAGCACAACCCTGGACCCAGCCCCAGCCCTGGCCCAGGTTCCCCCTCCCCTTTCCAAGTCTGACCCCTGTATCACTGGCAGTACTGGTGGCTTCCAGACTTCTTAGCCTAAAGACACACAAAGAGGACTTGGAAACTCAGCAGAAAAAGTTTGTGCAACTGGGAGGGGGGAGGAGGGGTGTCGGGAATCCCAGAGCATGAGCCCAGCATGCAATCCCAGCACAGGCTGCACAGTTCCCAGCCTCAGCCCCAACCTGGACCCCAAAGTCAGCAAGTTGGGACCTCTGAATCAGCAGCAGTGCTGAAGGTTTCTAGTCCTTTCAACCCAGGAACACGAGGGAGGACTCAGGTGGTCAGCTGAGAGGGTCTGTGGCAGCAGGGTGTGAGTCTGGTGTGCAACCCCATGCCAGCCATGCTCAAGCCATGCCAGCACAGCCCCAGCCCCAACCCCAGAGGTATTATTTTAACACATTAGATCTTACACTAAAGGGACAGGGACATTCCTAACAGCTTCCAGGCAACTTGCTTGTGGTTAGATTCCTAGAAGAATCTCTGAAAACAATTTCATAAAACCCCTATAGCTTGGGATAGGGCACCCTCCATCCTGGAAACAGAGCTCTACTTTAACAAAGAGTTATAAGCTGAGTAATAGGCTAGGAAAATGAGCAGACAACAAAAAAAGTTTCTTGATCTCTGGGGCTAGTTAGTTGCAGCTGGAGCCTCAGAAGGAACTACAAAGACTTTCACCTCCCCAAACATCAAGTGTGTGTGTGTGTGTGGGGGGGGGGGGGGGGGGGGGGGGGGGGGGGGGGGGGGGGGGGGGGAGGGTGATTTTGGGAAGACACAATGAACCTTAAGTGATTGGGAATTCCAGGCCAGTCTGTGCTGTTGAGACAGACCCTGGATAAGAAGCAACCATTACCTGGTAAGTGCAGAAACAGCAGGCCAAGGGCACTGCTGGCTGTGGGCATTTATAGGAAGGTGGAGTTCTTGGTTTGGGGTTCTTGGTCATAGTGGAGAGCTAAAGAGAAACTTGAGTCTATTCTGTTTCTTCAAATAAAATAAATTTGGAAAAAATAAAGTAAATATTGTTCTTCCTTCATTATCAAAAAAAGAGCCTCTTCATCATCTTTCAAGAAATTATCAAGAAAAATTTCTTTGTTATTCTAGAACCAAAGAGTAAAATAGAAATTGAAAAAATCCACCAATCACCTCTTGAAAAAGATCCCAAAATGAAAACTCACAGAATTATTATAGCCAAATTCTGGAACTTCCAGGGCTAGGAGAATATATTGCAAGCATTCAGAAAGAAACAATTCAAATATGGTGGAACCATAGTCAGGATAACACAAGATTTAGCAGCTTCTACATTAAAGGACCACAGAGGGCTTGGAATATGATATTCTGGAGAGCAAAGGAGTTAGAATTGCAATCAAGAATCACCTACCCAGCAAAACTGAGTATGTTCCTTCAGAAGAAAAGGTGGTCATTCAATAAAATAGAGGATTTTCAAGCATTTGTGATAAAAAGACCAGAACTGAATGGAAATTTTGATTTTCAAATACAGGACTCTGAAGAAGCATAAGGAAGTAATTGGGAAAATGACACTGCAAGGGACTTAATGAGGATTATGTTTACATTCCTACATGGAAGGATAACTGTAAATCCATTAGAACTTTCTCATTATTATGGCAGTTAGAATGAGTATATATAAACAGAGGGCACAAGTTTGAGTTGAATATAAAGGGATAATATCCTTTTAAAAATGATGAAATTAAGGGATGAGAGAGGAATATACTAGGAGGAAGGAAGAAGTGGAATGGTGCAAATGATCTACCATTAAAAAAAAAAGAGGTAAGAAAAAGCTTTTACAGTGGAGGTGAAGAAGGAAAGAAGAGGGTGAGTGAGTGAACCTTATTCTCATCAGAATTGGCTCAAAAAGGAAATAACATACATATACCATAAGGGTATAGAAAGAAATCTATCTTACCCTGCAAAAAAAAAAAAAAGGAGGGGAATCAGATATGGGAAGAAGGGGAGGGTGATAAAAGAGAAAGCATATTGGGGGAGCAAGTGATCAGTAGTAAAACACTTTTGAGCAGGGACAGGGTTAAAGGAGGATGAGAATAAATGGGGGGATAACAACAGTATTTGTAAAAACAATTTCCAAAGCAAGTTTTTCTGATAAGGCTTCACTTCTTAGACAGAAGGAACTGAGTCAAATTTATAAAAAATAAGAGCCATGCCCCAATTGATACTTGATCAAAATATATGATCTGTGCCCAAAGGGCTATAACTTCATGCATATCCTTGGACCTAATAATACCACTAGTGGGCATGAAAACAAACAAACAAAAAAAAAAAGATTTGGAAAAAAACATAAAAATGGAGTGAATTGAATTGTTTCATAGCTTGTTCCTCATTACTGTATGTATTTGAACATTGTTTTTGTTTCTATTTAAGCATTATTGTTGCAAAACTCAACATAGTTTATTACCTAATTTATTCAAAAAAGATCATCTACTCTAGATTTTAACATAGCTTTCCTTAAATTACTAAAGTCAATTTTCTTGCTTTGGTTAACCATGGAAGACTAATAATTCATTTAATTACACTTTTAATAATGCCATACTTTGATTTTAAGAAAACAGAAGCTTTAGAATTAAAGAGGTATTGTTCATTGTAACATCTAATGATCCAGACAAAAGAATGAGACACTTGAATTAATTTGCTCTTTAAGGCCCCTTCTAACATTAACATTCCTTGGTACTAGCAACCTTACAAGCAAACTTATACATTGTTTTGCAAATAGCCTCAAACTCCTTTTCAAGGTTATTTGAAACCTTGGAAGACTGAATTAGAAATCTTTGAAAGAATCCAACAATCACCTCTTGAAAAAGATCCCAAAATGAAAGCTCACAGAATTATTATAGGCAAATTCTGGAGAATTCAAATTGATCTCATAGAAACGTATGGTATCATTTCATTTTTAATTGGAAAGTTATTCTAATTTTATAAAGTGACATAAATCAAAACTTACAAGGAAAAGAACAAAACATACTAACATGAGATGAAGAATGACTGACAGAAAAGATCTAGAGACCATACTCTAAATCAAACTGACAAGAAAATATTAAGAGAAAAAAGATAGCACTGGAGTGCTGCTCCAAGTAAAAGGATTTCGCTACATAATGGGGGCTAAAATATAAACTCAATTCTTCTATACATACTTCTCTGTGAGATTATTCCTTCCTCTCATCCCTGTTGTTTTGAAAATGTACTGGGAGGAGAGTTCTCTCTCTATTATTTTTAATCTTTATTTTTTATGGTTCAATTTCCTCAGACTTTTATGATTTGTGAGTTGCTATCCAATCTCAACTTTAATTTAGAAGAAATCTGGACTGTTGTATTTGATAAGAGGGGAAATAAAGAAAGGATTGTTATATAGGATGATAGACAAAGGTAACACACTATCAGCTACTCAACTCTTTGATACTGCTTCTACTAACAGCACAAATAATATTAGTATTTTTTTTTAAAGAAAAAAAGTGGTTTCAAAAGCAGTCAAACTGAAGGCAAATAAGGTAAAAGCAACTAGAGGGTCTCAATGAGATCAAGATAACAGAAAAGATATCAGAACTATATTGAGAGACAGAAAAACCTGAAAAATGAGATTGCTGAGCCCCAATCAGTGATGTTTAGAAAACAAAGCGAACAGGAGAGATGTTGGAGGTATAGGAGCATAAGATAATGCTGTTCTAGCCTGCTTTAAACAAATAATGCCTCCAGCAAATAAAAGCATATGACCATTGTGTGCCATCCTGGTCAAACCACTTCAAAAGTGGTAGTCAGTTTTTGATCCCACATTTCATAGATTTGAGATGACAACTATGTTGATAGTACTGGAACCAAATAAAGATTAGTATAGGGAAGTTGAGGATATCTTACTTAGGTAGAGAAGACTTAGAGGAGACATAACAGCTAACCTCAGGTATTTGAATGAGTATCTAGTGAGAGTAGTAGATCAGTTGTTCTTTGATTCCAGAAGGTAGAAAGAGGAGCAATAGGTCAAAATTTCAAAAAAAACGATTTCAGTTTCCTGACAAGACTTCCCAAGGTAAGACTTCCTAAAACTTAAAGCTTTCTAACTGTGTAATGGCTGCCTTACTAAGTATAAAAGTTTTTTTTTTTTTTTTCAAAAGACATTATGGCATAGTAAATAAAGTACTAAACTTGGAGTCTGAAAGACCTGTTTCAAATTACTGAATATGTGACCCAGAGTGAGTAACTCAATGTCTCATTTATCTAGTATGTAAAAATGAGAGAACTGAGTTACATGGCCTCTAAATTTCTTGAGTTTGAAATCTATGATTCTGTGACCTCTCTGACATTCAGATAGGAGCTGGAGAAGCTGTGTGGTGCACTGTGATAGAGGGGATTCTTCAAAAAATAGGAATAAATGAAGAGATAGTATAAATCAGTGAGGTTAGGGAACTTGTCACAAATGTTCTTTTTCAATAGTATCTTATTTGTGGATTGTTTCTCACTTCCACTGTTAAGTTCAGTGAATTTTAAAGAAAATAATAATGACATACAGCATTCTGTCAGTTATCAGTCAATATAGACTCTAATTAACCTAAGAACTACTAATTACATATTCAGAGCAGCATATAATTATAATATATTGTAATTCTTAACCACTTATACATATATGCATATCACATTTCATGCATATGCAATTTTGAATAAAGGCTTGTGAACTTGTTCTGCAAACCAAGCATTTCTGAGATTTTCTGACAATAGACAAACTATTCACTTATGCTCTTTGACAGTATGATGGCATGTTCTCATCTTATTATGTGCTTTGCAACCATTCTAACTCAATTATTTTAAAATGTAGATTTTTTTATGGATAAAGTTGCAATTTGGGAATTTGAATTATAATTTTATTCAATTATGCTGAAGTATATATTTAGATTTTTTCTTATCTTTTTCTTGCAAAACCTGAATGTTATTACATATAGTATGAACAATTTTTAATATTTCAGACTTTAGATAAATAAAATCTAATGTCAAAATTATAAAAGATAAAAAAACTAACATCCTAGTGAAAAACAAAAGGCTGTTTCATTCTTAAATGTTGCATTAAATGAGTGTTGCAATTTGTGAAGGTGCATTTTGTAAGTATTTAATGCAATATGAATTTTAATGTGATATATACACATATACATATATATTCACATATAGATAGATGTAGTTTTGATTTCTTTTATAAGTTCAAATTATTATTTTTATATATTTTTAAGAATAAATGTTTTCTTTTTCCTTTGCATTTGTATAAAAGGAAAAGGTATATTTGTTTCCTTTTTGCATATTAAAGAGATACAAAGATGTTAGCCACTTGTAGGTTGGCAGTCTTCTCTATTATCCTACTTTTCTAGGTGGCCAAAAAGATAAACAAACAAAATTTTACTGAGACCTGAATCCCTGCACAGTATTTTAGGGATAGCATTCAAATCCAGGTGTTCAACTCTCCAGGAGTGGTCTTCTAGTTACTCTGCCTTTAGAATTTTTTTATAAAATTAGAGTCAAGTAAAATGAATTTTAGGAAGAGTAGGAAGAGGTACAAAGTTAAGCAATTACCTCTGTAGTACTGTATTTATGATGGAAAAAGCCCTCTGATCCTATACATACATTCCCACCATAAGTTTCATTCCTTTATGTCTGAAACACTTGATCTTAAATAGACATAAAAATGCAAGTAGCTTTTTAAAAATGTCTATTAACTGCTACTTATCACTCCTAACAAGATTCTCTATTAACTAACTGAAGGCAAAATATGGAGCATAGCATAATGAGGGGAGAGGAGCGAGAGGTTATTGAGGAAGGATTCCGAACACAGCCACTAATAAGGAGAAAAAAGGCTCCCTCTTAGGATATAAAGGGAGATAAAGAAGGTGTAATGTCAAACATTGCCTTAACTTTTATCCAACTATATAACCTTGGCAGAATTGTCATTTTACAAGATAATTAAGTCACAAATACCAGGGTAATTTTGTGGCATCATGCCATTTCAATATATAGTTATATTTATGAGGACACAATTCATAACCTGCCCATTCCAACTTTTCCAGTCTTCTTATATCATACTTTGCTTCAGTGGCAATGGCATCCTTGTAGTTCTTTGAACAAGACAGTTCATCTGCTGACTCCAAGAATTTTTCACTGACTGGCTGCAACACCTGGAACTCTTCTCCCAATTCATAGCTTTTCCTTGCTTTTTTGAGGTCTCAGTTAAAACCCTACCTTCTGCAAAATTCCTCATCCCTCCCCCAAATATTATTGCCTTCCCTCCAAAATTACCTCCAATTCATCATATATATATGTTATGTACAAAATGGTTTGCATATAATTTTTCCCCATTCAGAACTATAGGATTCTTGAGAGCAGTAACTATTTTTTGTCTTTCTTTGTATTATCCTAACTCAGTTCAGGCCTTGGCACAGAAAGGCTTAATAAATGTTTGTTAACTTGTTGAGAAGTCTGCCCAATTCAGGGTATTTATCCCTTTCTTACAAGTGAATGAAGCAAATTATCACTGGGTAAAATTATGGTACCATATTCCAGTGGTGCTCTTTGCGGCCTATTTCCTTTCTTTGGGCAGAAAGTAGCAAAACATGTAGAAACCAAAATGGCAGATTCAAGAAGTCTTTTGTTATTTTAAAACCACAAGTGAAAAAAGCCGTTACCTCATATAACCAGGAAAGTAGAAATGATTTTACATTGTTTAGTAGCTTTGGTCAATTGAAAGATTGCCAGAAAATAAGCATCAACTGAGAGATTGTTTTGTAGTACAGCTAAACTCTATGAGCCCCAAAGTAAGAGGCTCTGGGCAGGACATAATTTAACTTGAAATACAGACAACAGCAAATAGACTGCCTAGATCAAACTCACAGAGAGTAAGTAACCCTCTGGTCCTGCAATAAGATGTGACCATTCTCTCCTCTTCCCATTGGCCTCCCATTGGTTTCTCTCATTTGATCCTTGAGAGCCATGAATTGAATATTTGATAAATATTTATTTAACTTCATCTGTGTTGAGCAATTATAAAATAGCTCCCCTTTTTAGTAGGATAAGGTTGTTTAATCAGTCATCTAGCCCCTAGAGAAGAATGAATGAAAGATTTGTGAAACATTCTGGAAAGCTTGGGAAAAACAAGATTTAGATAAGCCTATAACTGAAATTATAGGTATCTTATCACTTTTAATAGAGTTCAGTTCATTTTTCAGACATGTCTGACTCTTTATGATCCAATTTAGGGTTTTTTTGGCAAAGATAACAATTTCTTCTCTAGCTCATTTTACAGATAAGGAAACTGAATCAAATAGGGTTTAAGTGACTTGCCTAGGGTCGAAACACTTGGAAGTGTCTGAGGCCATATTTGAACTCTGGAAGAGGAGTCTTTCTGACTTCAAGCCTAGATCCATCCACTGTATCACTTAGTTCTCCATTTTTGTAAAGTAAGGATATATAAAGCAGTAACCTAGCCTCAGGAGTAGAATGAATGAAATGTTTGTGAAACATTCTGGAAAGCTTGGAAAAGACACAATATTTAGATAAATCATGGTCTCTATCTTCATAAAGCTTATAGTCCATATGGGTTCATGAACCATAGTTCTCTAAATTAGGATAGAGAACTTCTAAATGAAGATATCCTTCCTTCCTCAACAATGCAGCTTTGTACCTCCTTAGTCTTAGAAAGTTGCTTAAAGGTCTAAAAAATTAAATACCTTGCTTATGGTCAACTAGTTGATGTCCAAGGCAAGATGTAAACACTGGTCTTCCTCATTCCAAAGTCTGAAATCCATCCACTACACCATTCTACCTCTCAAGGAAGAGAAGGGGAGATATAACAATTTTTAAAAATGCCAAGTAATACAAAAGGGATCTAAGAGGTATAAGCAAAAAGTAAAGAGTGTTTAATGGATTGTTACAGAATGGCAGTATAGACATTGGGTTTAAAAAAAAACATATGGAAATCCATTAGGAAGAAAATGTTGGACTTCTAGTCATAAAGATTAATGGCAAAAGAAAGGAAAAGTATATGATGATATGGTAATGATGATGATGATGATGATTAGGGATTAGGGGAAGGGAAACAGAAGAGAGATTACTTCAGTTTAGTTAGAACATAGAATAATTGGGGAAAATATAAGATAAACCTGGAAAGTGATTTTTAAATCCTAGGCAAAGAAAGGCTGATCTTTACTTAGGAATAGAGGAATGGTATGAATATGTGTTTTCATATATACACACACACATAGATGGGTGTAAGAATGAAGGTGGGAAGCAGTAAGCCTAGCAGTAATGTAAAGAACAAATTGGAATGGTAAGAAAATGAAGGTGGAAAGATTTAGAAAGAAATTTCAGTATTTTAGGCAAGTGGTCAAGAGGACCTATTTTAGAGTGGGGCCAAGAGAAATGAATGATGATTTCATTTTGCTAAGTGCTTCTTATGTACTAATCAGTGAAGAGAAAGAGAAGAGGGACTGATGTGAAGAATATTTTAGAGATAAAATATTTGAACTTGGTAAGTAATTAGATATGAGTTAAGGAAGAAAAGTAAACATTAACTTTTTAAAAAAAGATTTTGAATATAGGAGAGTAGGTGAATGGTGGCATCACTAACATTCTAAAATCAGAAGGAATAATTGGTTTGAGTAGAAAGTTATTCCCAATGATGATAGAAAGAAACTTTCCCCCTTCCTTCAGGTTTCTCCATGAAATATAGAGAAACACATTTATATTAATGATCTATTCCTGTGCTAATGTAGCTCTATTCCCTTATGGAAACTAGCATTTTGTACTAATCTGTAAGATACTGTATTCCAAAAATTACTCTAGACCAAAATGTTTTGAGAGTCAACTGTGAATAGCATTACTGCTTTTTAAGTCCTTTTTTTTCAATCATGCACATTCTCAATTGTAGGATTTGTATCTTAGAATAGTATCTTTTCTACAATTGCCTTGGTAAATTTTTGATACAAATGTTGCATAACATCTTCCTAAATAAAAATAATTAGTAGTAACTGTAGACTAATCAATCTAATTATAATAATGGTTATAGAACAAAGGTTATTCCCAACAAATTTTGACTTTCTTAAGATAATCTGTAGAGTATACAGCTGATTGTTTCTTGTCATCTTTTAAAAAAAATTTTCTTTTATATTTCTAACATCTGGAAAAAGCTAAGTTACCTTATAAGCTAAGGAACATTATCTGAAACAGAATAGTGAGCTAAATTGCAGATTTCAAAATATGTATGTTTGGTTTGATAACCGGAGTTTTTAGTGATAATAGAATTTAACATTTGTGCCTTTTAATGTCATTTTAATGAAATAAGCATTTGTGAAACACCTATTAGATGCCAGTATAACCCGTACCTTATAAGAGACATTTATTAAATTCCAATATAAGTATTAGAAGGAAAAAACAAAACTTTAATGTTTCTATTTCCCATATGTTGTTTGCCAAAATACCATTTCCACTCATATTATTCAATAAGACAAGTTCTAACAGACAAGAAGCCAGCATGAAGGCACATCAACTCTCAGCTAGGCACTGAGGATATAAAGACCAAAATTAAAATCAGTTCATGATCTCAAAAAACTCACATTCTTCTACATAGGATTTGGAATACATCATGTACACAGATAAATACAATATATAACTTGAAAAGGAAGGGAGCACAATCAACTAGGAAAAAATTTTAACACCTAAGTCTAGTTTTGAAGGAAATCAAGGTCTTTAAAAAGTGGAAGAAAAGAGAGTATATCCCAGGTAAAATGATAAGGAGAAGTGAGGTAGAATGTCTAATTCAGGGAACAACCAGCAGACCAATTTCCCTGGAATGTAGAGTGAATATAATAATAATAATAATAATAATATGAAATCAGTCTGGAGAAGTAGAAGCAATGTGGAACCACTAATAATTCTTGAGCAAGGGAATGAATAGATTTGCACTTTAGAAAGATCATTTTTGCAATCTGTAGAGAATAGATTGGAGAAGGGGAGAGATTGGAAGCAGAGAGAACAGTTTAGATAACAGTTCAGATTTAAATTGCAATAGTACAAGTGAGAGATGAAAAAAGCTTAAAAGGGAATAATTTATGTGTGTATATTGAGAGAAGACAATGTATGACAGAATTGTTAGTCAAATCCACAAAATCTGACAATGGAGTGAAGGAATGAAATGAGGGATAGTGAAGAGTTTGAGATGACACAATATAGCTGATAAAAATGGCAATGTATGTTTCTTCCCCATGACCAAAGCTTAGAGAAGAGAGGGTATATACTTATATAAAAAGAAGAACATGGGGAGAAGGACAAATAAAAGCATAAAGCCCCAGAAGGCTTGAAGGGAAAAAAAAAAAAAAGATTAATATATTTATGATTAATCAAACAGCTTTGAGTTTTTTTATCATTTATTTTTGGGTGAAATGTTAAAAAAAAATACTTCTCTGTTAGTTAACAGCTCTCAAGATACTAGAGTTTGGGTTTTTTGTTTTTTTTTTTAACAGATTTTAAAACAAAAATCACCATGGTATATCAATAGTTATATGATATATAAAGTCCAAGATCACCTTAACATTGGAAATTGAATGCATATGTTCTGTTTCTGAAAATGAGACATGAAGATCACAAATGTTTTAAGCAAGCCCAGAAATGAATCAAATGGCAAGATTTGAGATTAAAAAATGATTGTAGAAAGTATTTTGTTGTTTTAAGAAAAAGCTAAATATTCTTTGCTAGAGAGTTATTGTGACATCATTTGGCCAAATAGAAGCTGCTAAGCATCCCAGGGAAATTTTTCAGCTTTAAAAATCTGTCTGAATCTTATTATTTAAAGAGATTCCATTCAGAATGGAATACTCTCTTCCAGAGTAGGGTCAGTTAAGAAAGTTTATTAATTTGGAATCTACCCTTGGTGGTTTAATCTGTATTTCTTTAAAAGTATACACTAATAATCACAATATTATTAATGACCATTGATTGACAAAATAAAGATGGGACAAAAATCATAGAATACCTCAGAAAAGGTCAGGCCTCACTCAACTTAGATTTAACCTGCCTGGGAAGACAGGCTGTAACTGAAAGCTTATTAATTAGCCATTAATTATTGATCACCTACTCACCACAAAAGCATTGTATAGGTATATTAAGACACGAATTCTGTCCTAAATTTGCTCAAATCTAAACATGGAAATAACTCATTCATATATTTCTGTTGTATCCTCTCCTCTCCTCTCACTCAGTCAGTCTAGCTCAATCATGACCTACCAGGGGTCCTCAAACTATGGCCGGCGGGCCAGATGCGGCAGCTGAGGACGTTTATCCCCCTCATCCAGGGCTATGAAGTTTCTTTACTTAAAAGCCCACAAAACAGAGTTTTTGTTTTTACTGTAGTCCTGCCCTCCAATAGTCTGAGGGACAGTGAACTGGTCCCTTATTTAAAAAGTTTAAGGACCCCTGCTCAGACTATTGCAGCAATCTCCTAATTGATCTTCATACTTCACATCTCTCCTCACTCCATCTCATTCCCCATATGATTACCTAAGTAATTTTCTAAAGTTGAGGTTTGACCATGTCACTTCCCTGTCATCTTTTTTACTCCATAAATTCCAATGTCTTCCTTTTGCATTTAGAATCAAATATGAACTCTTGTTATTTAAAGTTCTTCAGAAGCTAGTTCCTTCCTATCTATCAAGTCTTCCTCTGTATTATTCCCCTCTTGACATTCTGTGATCTAGGCATACTGGCCTACTGTGTGCTCCTTAGTCTCACAGGTGCTGAGTGTGCTATTGTTCTGTTGCTGTCTCCCATGCTTACAATGTGCTCTTTCCTCACCTGTACTTTTTGAAATCCTAAATTTCCTTCACAATTCATTTCAAATACCATTTTATACATGAACTCTTTTCTAATTCCCCAAACTGTTAGCTGCTAGTGTACATGTTGTCTCTCCCAACTTGAGGAGAGGGATTATGGCATTTTTTTTATCTTTGTATCATCAGCACTTAGCACAGTAGCTAGCACATAGTGCTTAAGAAATTCTTATTGAAGATTTGAGATGGAAAATACTATCCATATCAAGAGAGAGAGAGCACTCTGGTGATTGAATATGGATCAGAGCATGATATTTTCACCTTTTTTGTATGTTAGTTTTCTTCTCTCATGTTTTTTTTTCCCCTTTTGGTCTAATTTTTCTTGTACAACATGACAAAAATGAAAATGTTTAAAAGAATTGCACATATTTAACCTATATTAAATTGCTTGCTGTCTTGGGAAAGGAGAGGAAATGATGGGGGAGTTTCCTTGAAACTGTCCTTCTTGACCTTTGGGGCAAGCCCTGAAACTTTCCTGGAACACAGTCTTACAAAAATGAATATTGAAAACTATATATGTATTTGGAAAACTAAATACTATTGAAAATTAAAGAGAGGCAGACGAGAGATAGAGAGAGAGAGAAACAGAGAAACAGAGACATAGAGAGAGATGCTTATTGATTTACTGGCCTGTGAAGGCAAGAGAGCAGTATGGCCCATTGGAAAGAGCATTCTGACCCTGGAAACAATTGACCTTCCTTCAAATTCCACCTCTGACACTACCTGTGTTATGTTGCTTAATCTCTCCAGGATTCATTTTCCTCATTTGTAAAAAAAAAAGAGGGTGGATTGTGATTTTATTAGTGTGGGGAATACCCAGGAAGGCATCCTTTTGCCCCCATGTATATCTGCAACTCATTTTGAAATTTATACTCTTATAGCAGTGTGATGCAGGGAAACCTAAAATATTCTGAGACCATTTCATGGGGGTCTCTGAGATCATATATATGTAATATTCAATATATTATAATACTAAGATATACATGTTTCAATTTCTAATACTATAAATATTGAGAAATGTTCAAGGATGCACTAGAGCTAGCTTGAATAGGCTCTTGACAACTGATTTGTTAAATTTCTGGTGTGAGCATTACTCAGGGAGTAATTTTATCAGTACTTCAGTCTTTCTCTGTCTACCCTACCTGGTTACTCAGAACCTCATTTTAACTACATCTGTATATCATATAAACATGAACTAATGATGAGAGGGAAGTCCTCAATCATTTTTTAGAATATAAAGGGGTCCTCAAGCCAAAGTTTTTTTGAAAATTTCCCGTTTTAAAAAATGATTGAGGCCCTAAACGGTTGTGACTTGCCCAGAATCACACAATCAATGTGTCTCAGGTCAAACTTTATCCAGTTCTTCCAGATTCCAAGGCAAGCACACTGTGTGCACACTGATTTTCTACTGCTTAACTATGAAGGTGCTTAATAATTATTTGTTGATTGGTTTACAATTTGTTTCTTTTGGTCTTAAACTGGACCTTGATTTCATTGGTAAAAGGAACTTCTAGGACTGAAACTGCTTTCCTCTGATGCAGCTTTTTGGAATTTAAGTTTAGAGGATTGCCTGGGGCATTGAGTGGTTAAATGATTTTGTTCATGTTAATTCGTCCATTTTCCTACTCTGTGGCTGTGTGAGTCTGTTTTTTTCAACCAAAAACAACATATCACCACAGACTGAATGCAGAACAAATATGAGAATCCAGACTTTTAAAAAAATGTAGAAATATGCAAAACAATATTATTCCTCATTTTTTTATTTTTGAAAAAATAGTCTTTCTCCCCAGAAAAATCTTATTTATGTATGAATTTATTACTATTTTTAAAAATTTTTAAAAAAACAAATATTTAAAAATTTTATCAGTTTTAATTTCTATTATAACAATTATCAGAAGATAAAAACTCTTGGGACTCAACAATTTTTAAGAAGGGAAGGGGGTGCTAAAACCTTGCAAGTAGTCTGAGAACTAATGTACTAGGTAGGTCAAACTACTTTTTGCCTATTATGGTTTTTATATGATTTATTTAGAACATTTTTGTTATATAGATAAAATTTAGCTTCTAAAGTATATATGTAATTTTCAAGCTACATGATTGAGCATAGGGCAGGAATTTTAGTCTTTTGGATTCAGTTCTATACTCTATCATGACATGAAAAGTTTCAGAGGCATAATTTTGGAATAATGAATCATTTTATAAATTAGGACTAGTACATAATTAATAAAAAGATGCTCATTTGACCTCTCACGAAGCAAAATTGAATCATAGAGCCTTTCAATTTTTATATTCCTCGTTCTGAGTGGGTATCCCCACCTGGCAATCCAATCTGGTTTAACAATGAGAGAATAAAATTATAATGAGTGGTGGGGTTATTCTATTCAAGGCTGGGGGATGTGACTTGTTTTTTGTCACTTTTACTCCTGGAACATTGAGCCCTGCCTTGGGCAATCTAGACAAAGTATCTATTCTTTCTTCCCCAACCACAATGGGTTGGAATTCACCTAGATTAGATTTTTTTCTTAAGCTTTTTCTAGTTGGGTGTGGGTAGCAGTTCTACCCAGATAAGAGGATCTGGATAAATTTCTGGACAAGGTCAGTAATGTCCTTAAAAGACTTGACTGTACTAACCTACAGAAATTTATTTCTGAATGAGGAAATTAAAAACACACACACACACACACACACACACACACACTTCAACCCTAGTTAATAATTAGCCATTAATATGAGAAGTAATAATTTCTTTCATTTACTAATAAACTTATTTGCCTGTGGATGTTTATGTTTTCATGATCTCTATATCCCTTTTTTGTAACATGAAATGAATGGTACCTGTTTTCTGTGAGATGAAATTAGTTGTTTTGTTTTATCTGGCCTACTTGATTTCTGTTGCATTTTTTAAAATATTAAATATAACACAATAAATTCAAATGATTTTTATTTCATAACATATTGTTATTCTTTGTCTTTATTATAAGCACTCACATTTCAAAAACATAAAATTGTAGAACTCTTGTTACTTTACTTGAAATATATCTTTCTTGGCCAAGTGGAATTGTAGGGGAATGAGGTTGCTCTGAAATTAAATGTTAATTGAGTAATTGCCTAATTGGACATTTACACAGTAAAAAATTTCAATTAAAACCATAAAATTTAGAATCGGGGAATGTTAGAGATGGAAGTAGTCTAACCATACCCTCACTGCCACTTTCAGATGGAAAAATCAAAAGTTCAGAGATGTAAATGATTTTCAGTGAATAGTCAAAAAATCTGGTGGTGTCAAAGTTTGTACTTTCTGATTGCCATTCTAGGAATTTTGTCTGTAAAATGAGGTATTTAGGCTAGATTATGTCTAAAGTTTTTTTTTTTTTTTCCTAGTTCTAACAGTCCATGAACATGACTCAAATTGAACCTCTATGATAGCTCATTGTTACAATTTTCAAAAGACTATACTGCCGAACATGAGAACACATACCAAAGAATTGTACATAAACTAATTTTGTTTCAACCAAGACAAATACATTTGCATCTTCACTATACTTGAAGAAAACTTAATTGTGTGTGAACTAAGTACTGTAATTAATATATTATTACATGAAACTATTTTGGGTGCTTGTAGCTTTTTCAAAGCATAAATATGGAGTTTTATGGTTTAAGAATTATTATTTATTTCATCAGAGTATTTGCTATAGTTGTTCCAATTGATGCAGAGCCTTACATTTTTATGACCAAATATATAACCTTCTTGAGTGTTGTACCCAAACAATACTACCAAGTAACCCCCTTCTGTTTACAAACTCCACCAGATTTAACTAAGCTATGAGATGACAACCATTAAGTCAATAGCCTAATGGAAAGGAAGTTTTTTTCAGTGAGATAGAACTATTAGAACTCCTGCCCCACAGACAGTCTTGAATTCAAGGTCTTTTTTCCTACAACTGTAAAGCATCAGAAAACTTTTGTGGACTAGTTTTGCATCTTCTCTTATGTGGAACACTTTAACTCTTCCTCCAGGGATATACAACCCTTTTATAAAAATAAGCTGAACTATAAAAGCATCAGTCATTCAGTTTAGAGCCTTAGATTATTGCAAAAAAGCAGAGTATGTGCAATCTCACTGGCAGTACAGAATGGCTGGCATGATTTCAAGGCAAAAGATGGTCCAACTAGAGCATAAGCTGCTATAGTTAGTGGTGCTTTTACTAGAGTGGATTCGAATTATTTTTCCTCATTTCCCCTTGGCAGCAATATGAAGTCTATCTGTTCCTGATAATTCAATGTTACTTGCTTCAGCATCATCCTCAAAAACAAAGCCATTATATTTATCCTCTTATCTCTCATGTAGATATTATTCAACTTTAATGGTTGAGAAAAATCACAAGTTAAGGAGAGTTTCAATTTGTTGCATCTGAATTCCTACTGAAAAAGTTTCTTCTTTATATAATATCAGATGTAAGTGAGAATCTGTTGCATGCAAAGCAGAGCATTTGTCTAGCTAGGAATGAAGGTGCCACAAGCACCTTAAATGCAAATGTAAGCATTTGCATTTTTAAGCCTGCCTAGTTAGTGCTCTTCATATTCATATATATTTATTTAACTTCCATCCTGACTTTTAAAAAAATAATATACAGTTATCCTAATGCATTTTCATAAGAACTTGAGCCAACAATTTGAATTTCTAATTTATTACTTATATGCATATATTAAGTACATATTTCTTTTGGTGTTTAGTTGTTTTAAGCTTATAGCAATTATGCTCTAAATTCTCTCATACCTCTCTCAGAGCCTTGATCATTAAAGCATTTTTTTTCTTGCTGAGACAATTGGGGTTAAGTGACTTGCTCAAGGTCACGTGGCTGAGAATTATTAAGTATCTGAGACCACATTTGAACTCAGGTCCTCCTGACTTGAGGGTTGGTGCTCCATCCACTGTACCATCTAGCTGCCCCTTAAAGCATATTTTTCAAGGAAATGGAAGAGGAAACTAATAGATAAAAATATTGTAGTAAGCAAACCATTGCTGGGAAACTCTCAAAGTCAGAATAATGTAGTAGAAAGAGCATTTGGTTTGAAACTGGTAGACAGTAACTCTAATATCAGATTTAGCACTTAATTGTATGCCTTGCCAAATCATTTAACTTGTCTCAGCCTCTGGTTCTGCTTTGAGAAGAAAGAGATAAAAAAATCTGAAAATAATTTCTGTGGTTCCATATCGAAAATTTATAATTTTTGACTACTTGTGAAGAGTTCCTTTGGCTTTATGAATTGCTATAGCTACTCTCAGCTAGTACTCCAAGTACTTCATTCACAGAACTAAACAGCTCAGAATTTGGTGCCCCTTCCCCGACTCTTGGAAGTAGCCAGAAAAAAGGCACAGTTTGAGGGATTCCCAAATCACTATTACATCAGATGTTCTTGTGCAAGGGTTTCTTAGGGTCTCTCCCCAGCTATCCCAAGGACTCATGATTGAGTGTTATACTGCTGAGGAAGGAGCTGACTCTTGACTTCTCCCTCTAGCAATAAATCAACTAATCATTTATTGAGTCCCAAGTATTTGATTAGTGCTGTGCTAGGATGGAGATGCAAAGATACTTGAACACTGTGTCCCTGCCTATAAGAAACTGAAAGTCATTGTCTCTTTCATGACCACAGATGCCTAACTTAGCCTGAGAGGTATGGAGGAAAGAAAGGGGCTGATTGCATCATTCCTCAACCCCATCCTATCTGCTTCCAGTCTAGCCTATTGGGCTCTACATCATGAATCCGATAGTCATAAATGGGATCATCAAATACAATGTTTTTGCTAAAAAATATTGTTCTGTCCTGTTGCATATACAAAATATCCCTTCACAAAAAGAAGATTCTGTATTGGTACAAATGCAGTCCCACTTTCTTCTTGGTGTTACTTTTTAGTATATTATCTATGATATATATTACTTTTTAAAGATTATTTTATTTTAGGGGTATAGCCTGTATTTGGAGGTTGGGGAAGAGGACCAGTCTATATTCAGACCAATATATAATTTTTTTTTTATACTTGAAAGCTATTTTGGGGGACCTGAAAAGGTCCATTGTGGATTGCCCACATCAATATTGAAGAGTGAAATTGTGTCCTTAAATACAAGACCCTTGGAAAGATGTTACAGTTTTAAGGAGGTTTTTTTTTTTTTTTTCTGGTTCTGGCTGATAGACAGCACCAATACAACGAATTCTGTTCTAGTGAAGTATTTTGTGTAACAGATGTGATCCCAAGGCCCTGTCTGTGTCACAGTTTAACCCAGGGTAGATGTTGTCCTCTGTATAATAAATATTAAAAAATTATCTGTACAATGTTAAGTTAATTTCATCCCATCTCATTCCTTGGTGTATGTGTGTGTGTACAAAAATTGGAGGTATACTTTAATTGTAAAAAAAAAAAATAGGCTTAGCTCTTCCCTTTCTTATTAGACTAGAATCTTCTGGTTGTTAAAGAGCATTTCTAAGCCAAATCACATGTAACACTGATAGCTTCTAGAACAGTGCATTGAGCATCCTGCAAAGCTTCAATAAATGTTTCATAGATAAAGGTCTATATACTCTGTAATCTTCTTGTCTTTTAAATTAGTATTAAATTAGCTGGCACTTCCCTCCATTTGACAGTGAAGATTGTCTTTTCTGGCTATGGTGGTTTGGGAGTTTAGAGAAAGCATTGTATTGATCTCCCTGTTATGGCAACTCTTTGTATCAACTAAACTTTTATATATATATATATATATATATATATATATATATATATATATATATATATATATATATATTTAAAATTTAAATGTAAAATAAAAAAAATAGAAAAACAAAACAAAAAAAATTGTCACGTGCCCAGCAGAACATCAGGTAGAATTTAAAATATTTAACAATAAATTCCACTTCAAGAAAGTATATATAATAATAGAGGACACTATATTCATAACTGTCCATTTTTTCTTTGCTTTCTTGTAGGTTTTTTTCGTTCTCTGCTATGCACTTTTCTTTTGTTGCTCCTCCCCACAGCTCCCCCAAGCAGGTTGCAGTTAAACATACATATATTTATGTACATATGTATTTATGTATCTATGTATATACAGATACATATAACTATACACAAACACATATACACCCTTACACATATATGTATATATAAACATATATATGACTTTGCTAATGTATATAGACATATATAGATATACATTTAAAACAATATTAATATGGCTGATACATAATGTAGATTTCTATCTTGATTAAATTTTTTTGTTTGATTTTGACATCAATGATTACTATCCCTATTTTTTCCTAATAAATTCTACTTTTGATCATTGTTATTTTGATTACATATGTGTGTGTGTGTGTGTATATATATATATACACACATTATATATATATATATAAAATATATATTTTATATATATATATATATATATATATATATATATATACACTATCTAAGCTAACTCTTTTACTTTACTTCTACCACTTGACTTGCCTTACAATTTCTTAACCTCCTTGTGCCCCCACCATTAATCCCTCCCTTATCTTCTCCCTTTATTCTTATCCTTCCCTATTCTCATCCCATTCCCATTAATTTATACACCTTATCCTAATGCCTTAAACCCATTCACCCTTCTGTACTCTACCTTATCCTATTATCTTCCCTCTTATTTCTGTATGGATCTTGGAGGGTGCTATACCCTTTTTGGTTTGTGGGTGGGTTTTCAGAACTACCAGCCTTCCTCCTCTCTCTAATGCCTCTATATTTGTTCTTCTTCTACACTTCAGTCATAAAGTATAATTTTTTAATTTTCCAAGATGGTTTTGCTATTTAGAGTCACAGCTTTCTTTTGGACTACCCCATACTAAAGTCAGTCTTAGGCATACGATATATGTTTTCACATATAAAACATAAACAATTTGTCCTTATTGAGTCCCTTAAATTTTCTCTTTGATGTTGGTTTCTACTGAGTTCAACTGGGTTTTTTTGAGACAAAATCCTGAAAATCTGAAAATTAATTGAATATCTTTTTTTGTTGTTGTTCAATATTATACTTAATTTTTCTGGGTTTGACATTTTTAGTTGCAGGCCTAGTTCTTTTGATTATTGATATATAGTATTTTAAGACTTGCAGTCTTTTTTTGTTGTTGTTACTACTGATAAAGCAGCAATTTTTTATTGTAGCTGCAGCATATTTAAAATTTTAGTTTGGTGTTGCTGCTTGTAAAATTTTCTCCTTGATTTAGGGGTTTCAAAATTTAGCAATGATATTTCTATATATTTTCATTGTAAGACTTCTGAGGTGGTGAGTGTTGAATTTTTTCTATTTTTATTTTCCTCTCTTGTTCTATCACTTCAGGACAAATTTCTTTAATTATTTCCTATATTATTGTATCAAGATTCAATTTCTTTTTTTTTTTTTTTTGGTTATAGCTTTCAGATAGACCAGTTATTATTATGTTTTCTTTTCTTCATCTGTTCTCCAGATCTTCTGTTTTTTTTTTTTTTTTATGTTTGACATTCTCTTCTATTTTTTCATTCTTTATATTTTGTTTTATTATTTCTTGGTCTTTTTACAACTCCTAGCTTTTTCTTGCCCAATTTTAATTCTCAAAGAGTTATTTTCTTCTTTAAGATTTCCTTTTCTAGTTGGTTGATTTTCTTTTCATAGTCTTGTTTTTCTTGGTTTGTTCTAATTTTTAAAAAGTTTTTCCTCAACCTTTCTCATTTGATTTTTAAAGACTTTTTTGAATTCTTTTTGGATAAGTAGCCATTTAACATTGTTCTTTAGGATGGAAAGGATTTTTTTACTTCAGTGTCTTCCTCTTGAAAGCGAACCCCAGTCTTCCCTATAACCATAGTAACTTTCTGTAAATGTATTCTTTCTCCTCTGCCTGCTCCTTTTAAAAATATATGAACTTAATCTTGTAATCACCTCTAGTCCTGAGTTGGAAGTGGGGGCAAGGAAGATGGTGGCTCTGGCTTCAAGCCTTGCTTCAGTTCACCCCTCTAACCTCGACTCCAAACCAAGGACTCCATCCTTCTGAAAGTGCCCACAGTTACTGTTTTTGCACTCACTGGGTATTTCTCACCCAGGGCCAGATCCTAGCAGTACAGCAGGGCCCAGCACTCCTTGTCAGCAGAGGTTCACTCAATCTTCCTGGATTCAGACTCCAATTCCCCAAGATATTTAGAAGATGAAAGTTACTCTTGTACTCCCTTAGGCTACCTTATAACCCAACTAGTCCTAGGATTCCCACCCATCCATCCATCCACCCATCCACTTTGCTTTTTCTGCAAAATAAACCTGGAGGTATTTATACTTCACATTGGTTAATCTTCTATCCTGGAGTCCTTTTTCTGGGTTTCTACAGTTGTCCTAGGAAGACCCCTATTCTGCCCCAAGTCTTATGTTTTTCATCTGTCTACATTTACCTCAAGGTGCAATTTTGTTTTGTTTGTGGGGGGAAATCAGAAGAGTTCAGAATTTTATGACCTACTCTGACATCTTCCCATTATCCTCCCCATCAGCTACACTGTAATCTTGTAATCCTTTTAAAGGAGATTACTATGAATTCAGAGAAATTAGAGGTGATAAAATAATTGAGCTTTAGTCTGGGAAGTATTAATGTGAAGCTAATCTGTGAGTTTTCCTAGATGGATTTAAATCTTAGTTCCAAAAGGTCTTGAGTTTACTGAAACATTAAAAATGAATAAATTATTTTCATTATAGAAATGAAAATCGAGTTAATGAAAAGATAAAATCTGGAAGAGTTTGAACAAGAAAATATGATTAGAGAAAGCCAATAATAGTGAAAAATGAAGGAAGATAAGAGAAAGATGAAATCATTAAGCATTTATGTATACCATTAAGAGTACTGCTTTTGCTATATTGCGTTTATTGTCACTAGCTTCTCTAGTTAGTACTATCATAGAGATAGTGAAATGGGAGAAAGAAGTGCCCTTGATATTATAATGAAACTGATGATCTCTATAACTGAGTAGAAGGAAAGGATATGTTTTTGATGAATATTCATTATGATGTAGAATTTAAGAAACAATGAATGAATGGAGAGCAATTGGAATTATGCCCAAAGGGATATCAAACAAACTATGCATATCCTTTGTTCCAGCAGTGTTTCTACTGGGTCTGTATCCCAAAGAGATCATAAAAATGGCAAAAGGACAAAAATGTTTGTAGCAGCTCTTTCTGTAGTGTCAAGGAATTGGAAACTGAGTAGATGCCCATCAGTTGGAGAATGAATAACTTATGATATATGAATGTCATGGAATATTATTGTTCTGTAAGAAATGAGCAGCAGGATGATTCCAGAGAGGCTTGGAGAGACTTACATGAACTGATGCTAACTGAAGTGAATAGAACCAAGAAAAGATTATACACAGCAACAACAAGATTATGAGATGATCAATTCTGATGATCATGTCTCTTTTTAACAATAAGATTATTCAGGCCGATTCCAATATACTTGTGATGGAGAGAGCCATCTACATCCAGAAAGAGGACTGTGGAGGACTGAATATGCATTACAACATAGCTTTTTCACCATTTTGTTGGTGTTTTGCTTGCTTTTTGTTTTCTTTCTCATTTTTTCCCTTTTTGATCTGATTTTTTTTGTGTGCAGCATGACAATTGTGAGAAATATGTATAGAAGAACTTCATATGTTTAACGTTTATTGGATTACTTGCTTCTATGGGAGGGGTAGTAAGAAGATGACCATCAATATCAAGAAACAAAAGCACAGAGAAATAGGCTTGTTGATAATAGGATCATTGATTCGGGTCACATAGAGAATTTAGAAATTATCTAATCCATCTTCAGCAATTTGTACTTGAGGAAAGAGACCCAAAGAGGTAATATGAATTATTCGAGATTATACAGTTAGCAAGTAGCAAAGTTAAGATTTGAAGTTCTTCTCTGACAGGACAATTTCCTTGGGACTCACCTATCTCCCCTAAGCTTTGACTTTGAAATTTATATTTTGAATAGTAGAGCCTCTTCCTGAAATCCTTGAAGGGTTCCCACCTAAGGATATGTCATGTTTCATTTGCTCAAACCAAAATGTTGACTTTTTTTTTTTTTCAGAACCTTCTTTTTCAGATTCAAATGAGTACAGAATGAGAAGAATAGGATCAGTTGATAGGCAGGAGAAAAATGAGGTAAATGGGGGAAGAAAAATGGGAAGAAATGCAGAACATTAGATAATGGGCAAAAACATAGTTGGAAAAGATGAATAGATACATAGGAGGTGAAGAAAAGGGAGACAAAAAGATTTAAGCATCAAGGATAGGACTGGTTAATAAACCCATAGCAAGGAGTATTTTTAATGTAGTTGTAAGAGGTAAAGCTAGCATAGAATAAATGCCATCCTCTCTCTTAACCTCTTCCTATCTCAGTGGTATATGTGAAAATGAATTATCAGTGCCAAAGAGAAGCTCTTACAGACAAATTTTATTTCCTTACAGATCTAGTTCATTTATTAATACAGATAAACACAGAAAATAGATTGAGGCTTCAGTCCATTTACAAATGTTTTTGTAATCTAGAAGTGCACATATAGAGCAAATAACTGACATAGTAGTAATATAGATTCTGAAGGCTAAAAACATTCATTAATTTAAATGTCTTCAGAAGCTATTGCAAGAGAGGATTGGGTATATTTAGTATAGACTTTAAAATCTAGTAATCTCTTATATAGCTATCTCTGCATCTTTTCTATGAAATATTCTATGAATATTCTATAAAATAAAAAAATGTAATATAAAATTCTATAAAATAATTCTATAAAAAAAGCAATTCATCTGCCAAGTCAAGAGGACTGACAATATTGATATACTTGACTCTCAAAAATTTTATTGGCATGGTAGGATGATAGGAAACCACAGAAGATTTTTTGAGGAAAAGAATGGCAACCAGATCTATGAATAAGAGAGAGCATTCTTCAAATCATTTCTGGAATATATTGAAAAGAAGAGAGCTAAAGGCTAGAAATCTATGGGGAGGTTCTTATAAAAGTCCATTTAGGTGGTGATAATCTGGTATGGTGATGGTATTAATAAAGAGTATAACAAGGCCTAGTAACTGACTGGCTATAAGAAGTGAGGTAAGGGCAGCTCAATGGCACAGTGGAGACAGTGCCCAGCCTAGAGTCAGGAAGATTCATCTTGAGTTAAAATCTGACCTCAGAGAGTAGTTGAGTGACCCTGGGCAAGTCACTTAAACTCTTTTGCATTTGTTTCCTCATATGTAAAATGAGCTAGAGAAGTCAATAACAAACCAGTCCAGTATTTTTGCAAAAAAAAAAACAAAAAACCCAAAAAACAAATGGGGTCATAAAGAATTTGACATGACTGAAAACAATTGAACAATCAGGGATATGTGAAAGGAGAGGCAAAAGTAATTACATGGTTATGAGCATGAAAGACCAAGTAATAGTAATGCTATAAAGAAACAGTGATGTGAGAAAGAGGAATAAGTCTAAAATAAAAGAAAATGAGGCTCATTTTTGGACATTTTGATTTTCTAATTCCTAGTGATACATCCAGATGGAGATATCCTGAAAAGTCTCATTAGATTTCTACAACACAAGAGATACTGAGCCTTATGAAATCAGATGCCCTAAAGAGGACTCTAATCCATTAAAGAATATTTTTGTCCATATGAGCTAATTAAGTGCCTATTGTGTGCCAATTACTGTATTAGATCTTAGGGATATAAAGAAAAAAAATTAAAGTTTTTTTTTTCTTTTAAAACTCACATTCTACCTGGGTATCCAACATGCATGTATACATACAAACAAGCTCCTTATACATCCACTTTCTTTTTACATAGCCCTTCTTTTTTTTTTCTTCATAAGGATTATTTCTCTTAGCAAATTCAGAAGTTCATTTTCAAGATATTCCCACTCCGCCTGAATAGTTTTTCCCTGTACAACTTTCATTCATTGAATCCTTCTTTTCTTTTATCTGAACCTGATGAAATCTAGGGTAACATGCCAGACTTTTTGACTTTTCTGTTTTTAAATCATAAATTTTAAAGAAAAGTGGTCATTTCCCTTCCCTCCCAAGCCCTCGAAATTGCCACCATTTCTACCCTGGTGGTGAAGTTTTTTGTTCATAATCAAACAGATCCAAAATATAATGTTTCCTCATTAGTTCTTCCACATTTTAAAGAATGAATTTGTCATTAACCAAGACAAAAATATATCTGTGATTTGCCTGTTGTTCTCTATGCTATCCTCCCTCAATTCATAATACCCAAGTTTCCTCCAGCTTTTGTTCATTATTATCTCCTCATGAAGCCTTCCACTTATTCTGCCAATTTGTTAATGTTCTTTCCCTTCTCAAAGTAGCTAGTACATATTTATCCCTTTTGCATGCCACAGAATCCTAGTACAATATAAGCTACTTTAGAAAATGAACTATTTCATTTTTTCTTTATATCTCTAGCATCTACCTGAGGGCCTTAGAAATAGCAAATGTTGGTTGGATTCAATTTAATCATCAGAGGCTTGGCCACTTGATAATGGATTCCAGCACTAAAATAACTGTCTATTAAGGCATAGATAGGGTTACAATTTATTTCAGAGGAATCACAAATCTTCTAAATATTAAAACAAATTAATTTCCTTCATATCATTTATGTTTATGAAACTGTATACATTAATAAATACTATCACACCTGAAATATTGTTTAAGGAAATATTTTTTTTAAAGCCAAAGGAATAATTTTGGACACTTTAACTGAAAAATCATGAAATTCCAGGGAGAATTTGAATCAGGAAATTTAATCCTGAAAGACTGAGTGAAGAGTGTAGTGGAATTTAATTTTAGAATTCCTCTTTTATTTTTTTTTTCCAGTAATAGATGTGTAACTTTTAAGTTAACAAAGCTTACTGGCAGTATCTGAAACCATTCTAAAAAGCAGATTTATAACCACAGGGAATCCTAACCCATCTCTTCTTGTTAGCTCTGGATTCTGGGAAAGAAACTGTAACCTAAGGAAAGCATTCACAGAAAGTTGGATAAGAAGTTACTTATCCCTAAAAGGCAAGAAGAGATTGAAGTTGTTGTGTTAACTTATCAATGCTTCCAGGTGGGTGCTCTTTTGCCTGGAAGGTGAAGAGATCGTGATAGAATTGGAAAAGGAAACTTCAGCTGGATAAAGCAGAAAACTGGATAGGGGATGCTTCCCATTTGAAGGTAACTGCTTCCAAATCTACATGGAACCAGGATAGAAAAACACCTAAAAATCAGTCGCAATTCATAAATATTAGAGCTAGGTGAAACCTTAGCCTAAATCTGTCCCTTTAAAAGGAGGGGACAAGTCTGTAGATACTGAATAACTAAGAAGTACCAGAACTGGGACCCAAAGCAAAGTCTCCCAGGAGCAGTAGTTTTTTTTTGTTTTGTTTTTTTTGGTTTTTTCCCCAGTTCCCTACAACTGTCCTAAAGCTAGTGAGCTAAGACAGTAGGAAATTCAGCTGGGAAAATTAAGAAAGAATTAGTTTCAGAACACACAGATAACACTACATGTCCTTGATCTGTCTTCCCTTAGCTGTGCATATGCCAATAATATGTAATCTCATATTGCTATTCTACAGACAAATGACTCATTTGCTTCTGTTCTCCTTTTGATTCTGAGAGCCATAGCCCTGTTTTGATTCAACAGGATTTTTATTAAAGACATTTTTATGAATATTTCCTTATTAGTTGTAGTCAAGTATTAGCCTGGTTAAAAAAAACATCTATATATCAATGAAGGATCAATGTAAATAAATTCCAAGATACTCACTCCCAGAATATTGGCTACCAGATCATGTTTTATTTTGTTTTATTTTCCCATCCATTACAATTCATGAAGTTCCATCTACCAGACATGAAGATGTTTTAGTCTTTATTAGTAAATGCCCAACTCTAAATCATTGAAAATTTGAAGTTACTTGTACAATTTTCTCCCACTACCACCATCCTCAAAGGAATGACTATTCAGTATACTTTACACAGTGGTTCTCAAAGTATGGTCTAGAGAATCCTGGGAATCTCTGAAACCCTTTTAGAAGGTCTACAAATTCAAAAATAGTTTTTATTTCCAATATGGTAAATGTCTACAAATATAATCCAGATAAACAAAAACGCTTTGGAGAGATCCTCAATAATTTTTAATAGGATAAAGATACTGAAAACAAAAGTTTGAGAACTACTGCTACAGTATTGATTATGTCAGGTACAAAAAGGCACACTACTTGTATGTATTGTTTCCTCTTTTTATTAAATTACAAATGAAGGAAAATAGAAATCATTTGTACTTTATCCAAGATTCCCAGGAGTAAAAAGCATGCATCAGTGCCCTATATAAGAATTTTATGCTAATGGGTCCTCAGAAGTAATTTGGAAACGCATTTAAAAAAAAATAAAATGAAGCAAGAGTGAGGAGTTTCAAGTTGGGGACTAGGCATTCCTGAATATATTAGTGCTGACATGGCCCCAAGCATAGTTATTACCCTAGTATATTCAATAGCAAAATAAATACCTTTTAGATGTTTGTATTATTAAAAACATGCAAGTATATATTTATATATATTTTCTTTTAACTTATATAGATATATTTGCATGTATCCTTCAATATTTCTAGGATCCTTGATTTCTTCAATAGATGTAATTACCCTCTTAACTAATATAGATCATCCCTGGAGGGATTTAGGTCATAATGACATATCCTCTGCATTACTCTGCAGCTATATTGGTGATGGAGGTAATGAAAGAAGATGCTTCCAGCAGCCAAGATATCAGAAGAATAAAGGGGAATGAGACAAGGAAGGAAATAAGGCAATAGCTATTATTAAGCCATAAGTTAGGTGTTTATAAGGAATTAAGCAACTATTATGTGTCAAGCACTATGCTAAGTACTTTATATATATTATCTCATTTGACCTTCACTGCAAATCTAGAAAGTAGATATTATTATTATCCTTATTTTACAATTGAGGAAACTGAGGCAGACAGCGATTAAATGACCCAGATTTGAATTCAGGTCTTCCTAGTTCTAGGTCCAGTGCTCTCACCATTATACCACTTTGATATTTAGGTTTCTTAAAGCTGAGAAAGATGATTAGAATTAGGCTTTTTTGGTTGTTTTGCTGAGAGCTAAACTAATTAAAAGAGTAGCAGTACTTTGCTAATATCTGATTGAAGAAAATTCACTTGCCCTTTGTAATACAGTTTAAGAGAGAGGAGAAACCTTAAAGATTTCTGTTTTGTCTTTTACTTGCTTCTACGGATTGCAAAAGAAAGAAAAAGGTAGGGGACAAGTTTTGGAGATATTTTATTGGGAGTTATACTGACTGAAGGAGAAACATTTTTGTTGGGAGTTGGTTGGAAAAAGCAGAATGTGTCTCTGTGTGGAGCTGGCTAGAATGGTCTATATTACTCTTCAATTCTCAACTAAAATAACATGTACCTAAAATTGCAGATCCTAGATTTAAAGCTGGTGTTTCATTGAAAGAGTAATGACAAAGTTGTTGCTAACACTTTCTCAATATTTTATCAAAGGTAGTTATGTGATAAAAGCTTGTTAGTGCTTTGTTTTAGTTCATCCTTAATTTTTGAAGAGAACCAGAGACATTATGGGGTGATATCTTATCTTGCCTGTGAATTAGATTTAAGTGAAGCAGAGCTGTATAAAATCGTCAGTCTCATTCTGTCTTCCAGAGACATCAGAGTTCAGTAGCAAGACAAAAAGTCCAGATAGCTGACAATGGCCTGGTTTTTATTTATTGAGTATGCAAGGAGGACTAGCACTTCTAGTATGAGGGTTTGCTGATCCCTTTTCTGGGCTGTTCATCTAATTTTAGTGTCCACTCATCACCCAACTCTCACTTGTGGCTTCAAGAAGCTTTAACATGTGCATTGGCCATATTCCAGTAAAACTGTCTTGACAAGCTAAACCAGGTTAAGATTTAGCCTCGAACCTATTGGTGAATTAGGGGGATGTCTACTACAAGCATGAGTTTATAGAATAGTTGCATGAGAACAATTTATTCCAATGGCGACAAAAGTGGCTGAAGCAGGTTCTGTGGAGCACTTAGAGCTTGGACAAACATTGATATTGCTTTTCTGGCCTGATAGTCACAGCAAGTGACTTTTTCAGTGAGAGAGAGGTTAGGATCAGAACATATGGCAGAAATGTGATTTAGTTCGAAATGTAACATGTGATATGGACAGTTCCATAAAGAGACTCATAATATAGAGGCCTGCTTTCTATTTTTAGGTACCTGGTATATTCCAGACACATGGATTTTTCTATGCATGTAGCTCTTTGCTAGGTTTCTCTGCCTGTTTGTACCATAAATAGTACTTAGAAAGATGGAAGATTGCAATCTGGATTTAAGGGTAGACTATTATTGGTACTTTTGCTTTCTATTATATAAATAGTATTTTATTATTAGTGTGGTATTGGATTTATTTTTTTAAATGTTTACATTTGAGATAATGGTGTAATTGTCATAATTTATGTAATTGGGAAAAATATCAGAAGGAGTTCAGGTAATTTAATAGGAAGTAGTAGGAATGTATTCCTTATTCCTTTGTGCCCTCCCCATTCTGAACCTAGGTTATTCTTAAGATACAGAAAGTGAGTTATAGGAACATGGTTGCATCTAGCTGCATTTCATTCTGGGACTGCCAATATAAATGCATTGTTGAAATGAGTAAATCATCCCAGAAAGAGAAAGTGGAATATAAGCACAACAATAAATACCAAGCCCATGGATAATAACAGTGAATAGACCTGTGTCATACCTAAACTACAAATAAAATGTGTTGGTTTTTTTTTTTTTTTCCCACAAAGGTTAAGAGAAGAAAGTAAACTGCACTTGGAGTCAGATTTGAGTTCAGTTATTGATTTTGCTATTATAAATTGTATAACTTTTTCCAAGTTACTTATTAATCTCTGGGTAAATCTCTATTTCTTTATATGTAAAGGGGTTGGACCAAATAATGAATTTTTGGTCCAGTGTCCATGGATCCCTACGTAGCCTGTGGCTCTATTTCAGGGAGTACATAAACTTAGATGGAAAAAAAATCTTTAAATATAATTGATTCTTTTTATAATGCTATGTGTTTTATTTTATGCTTTTACATTATTCTAAGAAGGGATCCAGAGGTTTCAACTGTCCCATAAAAAGGTCCATGACATAAAAGATTAAGAATTCCTAAACTATTTGAGCTCAATGGTCCCTTCCAACCCTAAATCTATGATACTGTGAAATTGTCTTCCACTTTCCTGAGTAACTCTGTGACCTCCAACAGTTCAGCCTCTCAAAGACCCTACTACCTTAAAACTATGTTCTGTAAGCATGAAGTACAACTTTAAACCAAATGAATCTACATATTTTTTGCTGAGAGAGAAACCAGTCAAGAAAAAAAAAATCAACAATAATGTATTAAGAGCCAGCTGTATACCACATGTTCTAAATACTGGAAATACAAAGAAAGGAAGAAAAAAGCCCAGTCTAAAAGGAATTTCATTTGTTAGGCATACTTGTGGATAAACCAACTGACTAAGATGGAGTTGCAATTGAATTGAAATGGTGATAACCAAACTCTTCATAGAAGAGTTTCTTCTATGAAACTCTTAAACACTGAAAAAGTCTCTTGCATGCCCATAGAACAGGTAAAATGACAATAATGATAAATATTAAAATAAAAAATTTGAAGAACATATTTCTTCTGCCCAAGTAGAATATGACATTAATACTCAAACTGCTTCTATAAAAATCATGAGATGAAAAGCAGACTTTGGTATTTAAGCACACCAGCAAGAACAATACATTTTTCCCTGAAAAGAAGAAAATAACCCAAAGGGGATAATTTCAGCATGATATAGAAAGCTAGCCTTGGAGCCCAGGAAGAAAAATTATATTTTTACCTTCGACCCATACTAATTGTGTGACACTGGGCAAATCATTTAATTTATCAGTGACTCTTAGTTTCAGAGATAATACCAGCTTTTCCTCACTGAGTTCAATGCCAGTGAAATGACAGGTCCAATCTCATTACCCTAGTTCTCTCCTCACAGTCTAATACACAACCTAAACATGTGTGTTCAGGGTGGTTGAATTATTTCGAGGCTTTTGCAGTGGGAAAGTACCAGCAAATAATAGTCATCTTTCCAAGAATTATACAACACTCTGTGAAAAATAGATGTGTTGCAACAAATAGGAATTCTGGGTCCTTTCCAGCTCAAACTGAATAGCACATTTCTACTCATTTACCAAAATGTATAGATAGAATGAAATTCCATTTTTGAATATGTTCATGTGACAAATCTAGAAAGTAAAAGGTTTTTATTTTTAAAATCCTTTAAAAACAACTTGCAAAAGAAAATGTAATAAAAAAATATAATTACATATTAGTCTGTATATCTATGATTTCATTGTTTTGAGAATTCTCTTCACTAACTCTACCCATCCATAGCTTCTAATTTAGTAGATAAATATTAGAAAGCGGTCTGAGGACCAGTGCATTCAAGTACTTGTTTAGTCTGCATATTGTTATATGTTTTAACATAAGTGTTTTAAGAATTTTATATCTTTGTAAGATGGTTTTTGGAAATGAAAAAAATGCTTCCAATAAGTAGCCCATTAGTGACTATGTTTTCTAGGAATATTATATTTGATACTCAAGGGTTTATACATAAATGAGTTATATGCAATAGTAATTGTACAATATAGGTCATGATTCAGGAACAGCATGCTTGTGCAACAAATTTCAGAAACTGTTATAATATACATATTATTCTTTTCTGGAAGCAATGTGATTAATTAGAAAGTATTCTGATTTTTAAAAAATTAATTATTTTTGTCAACTTATTTTGTATTCAACAATTAAATTTGGTATCTAAATTATTCAAGAACAGATTTTTTTTTTTCAGAAATCAATAACCCTTTAATTCTTTAGGCTTTAAAATGCTTCATTTTTGACTAAATTTATTTTTTTTAATATTTTTTCCTAACTTTTTTTTCAATTAACAAGCATTTACTTTCCCTCTCTCTTTCCCTCAATGAGGAAAAAATAAAATGGCATTAATAGAAATTATAATGATTCTTTCACTCTGTATCAGAATTGAACTTCGATTCTCTATTGTAGAGAAGAATTCATCTTTTTCTGCTAGTTTGATTTTTATTTTATTTGTGGAAGCACTTGCCTTAGTTATAGACTTCAGCTCTGTGATTTTTCCTTTTTCCTCATTTGGTGTCTCTGTGACCTAAGAGAGCATGATGAAATCATAGGAAAAAAAACAAATAAACTAAAAACATAGTGGGTTCTCATATAATTCAGACTATGGGGATTGTGTAGTTAATCAGAGAAAGGGAATAAAGTCAAGAGAAAGCTGCTCTTGTCAAAAGAAGCTATGTGAATAAACAGCTCTTGAAAAAGATAGATTGAAATTTTGTACATTATCTGAGAAAACTTTTGTGATGTAAATTCCACAAAGACCTGAGACAAATATCAAGACTCAGATAAACTTTTAAAAATAATATTACTTGGTTATATGAAGTCAATTGACTTTTCCCCTCAGAGATGCCAATAGGATTATTTCTTTTAATAGGCTGTGGAATTAGTAAACAGAAATGAGGGAGAAGAATTACCTTTTTGTATTTGTTTTATACAACTAATTACCTCTTGCCTGACTGGTCAGACAAACAACTGTGTAGTGAACTATATTAATTTTAGAATCTCATTTCCATTCTTCCTTCCAAATCCCCTCCATATGTCTTCCCAGACTTTCTGAATATCAATTGCATAAAAGTAGATAAAAGACCAGAAACAAAGATGAAGTCTACACTCACAAATGACTAGAATATAGTATCCATTGAACCACTACCAAGCTGTTAATCACAACTAGCTTAATTGGTGTGGTTCTTTGTGATTTTGATGGCTACAATTATTTGAGTCCTTTAACTTATATATACTAGCCTATATGATAGGAGTTGGGGTTCAGGAGGGAGAAGATAGGATGCCAATCTTATATTCAATATTTAAAGATTTTTCCAGAATACATTTACATAAATTTATTTTCACACAATGTGAATGGGCATTGTTGGAAAATCAGATATTCCAAGTTATTTCCTAAGTGTAATAAGTAAGTCAATATAGAGGAGCTATTCAATAAGAATCCAAAGGAGAGAAGGAAAAAAAAAATGAATCTAATCTAAAGAAAATAAAAAGAATAAGAACTGTTAATGTAATATTTAAAGTATGTATGAATTTTAAAGCAGGCTGGTATACTAATATTTAGCTTTATTAAAAATATAATCAGAACTCTATTTTTGTTCCCACAGGCTTGTTCCCACACTAGACAGTCCTCAGTCTTGAGTCATGGATTTTACAGTCAGCCATATCTAACTATTTATAAAAAGATATTAATGACTAAACTCTTCATTAAAATAATTTCTAACAATAATCAGCAATTTAGAAGATTGTTCTTTATTTATCTTAGAGTTTATTTTCCATACTTAATGAATATTTGTTCATATTAGGAGCTTTATTTTTGAGCACATTAAAAGAGCATGCAAAATTATATTTCAAACTCTTTAATGGTGGCAATTTGATTTTATTAACTTTTTTATTTGGGAAGACACCTAGACTTATACATTGTAGAAACTATATGATTTCTCCAAGGTCACAAGGGACTTTTGTTTGGCTTCTGCTGCACTGTGTTCTCCTTGCTGCCAACCTTACTGATGTCCTTACTAAAATGTGACACCCAGTAGCAGACATAATGCTCAGTATGTAATCAGTTCTGGACAAAGTATAACAAGACTATTCTCTTCTTAGTTATGGATACTATTTTTTTCTTAATGCAACCCAAGATAAATCAATACATGAATGAAAAATTATTTATAATGCATTTACTATGTTCTAGATTTCCTAACCAATGAGGATACAAAAGCAAGAGCAGTTCCTGCTCTCAGGATGTTTCCATTCTAAAGGGCAATTTTGGGCTAGAAAGTCATAGGGATTATAAATGTAGTCATAAGGGATTAGATTGACACATCACTTCCAGGAACAAGAGAAGAGTTGGGATGATCATAATTTATAGTTCAAGAATAGAGAAAATAAAGATATGCCTATCTTAGTAAGGTAGTTAGTTAATGAGGAGTAAATGGACAAAAGGCAAGAAGTGCAGTGAAACTCTGGAAATGATCTGGGAGACCAATTAAGGCACAGAAGTTGTACTAGTTTTCTTGGCTGCCAGATCACATTGTTGATTTAGATTGAGTTTATAATCCATTAAGATCACCAAATATTTTTCAGTCAAACTGCTGCTGTCCATATTTAAATACATTTTAGTAGATTTGGCCTTATATGCTATCCTGACATCTTTTTTAAAAAAATAGCTTTTTATTTTCAAAATATATGCAAAGATAGTTTTCGACATTTACCCTTGCAAAACCTTGTGCTCCAAGTTTTTTCTTCCTCCCTTCCTCTCATGCCATCTTCTAGACAGCAAGTAATCCAATATGATAAACATGTACAATTCTTCTACACATATTTCCACATTTATCATGCTACACAAGAAAAATCAAATCAAAAAGGGAAAAAATGAGAAAGAAAATCAAAAAGCAATCCACATTCAGTCCTCCAAAGTCCTCTTTCTGGATGCAGATGACTCTCTTCATCATAGATCTATTGGAACTGGCCTGAATAATCTCATTATCAGAAAGAGCCATGTCCATCAGAATTGATCATCACCTAATCTTGTTGCTATATACAATCTTTGCTTGCTTCTACTCACTTCACTTAGCATCAATTCATGTAAGTCTCTCCAAGCCTTTCTGAAATCATCCTACTTATTGTTACTCTTATAGAATAATATTCCATAATATTCAGATACCATGACTTATTCAGCCATTTCTCAACTGATGGGCATCCACTCATTTTCCAGTCCCTTGCCCCTATAAAAAAGGGCCACTACAAACATTTTTGCACATGTGGGTTCATATTTCCCCTTTTTTATATTCTGTTTGAGATACCAACCCAGTAGAGACACTGCTGGAGCAAAGGGTATGGACAGTTTGATAGCCATTTGGGCATAATTCCAAATTGTTCTCCAGAATGGTTGGATCAGTTTACAATTCCACCAACAATGTATTAGTGTCCCAGTTTTCCCATATCCTCTCCAATATTTATCATTATCTTTTCCTGTCATCTTAATCAATCTCAGAAGTGTATAGCTGATGCAGTCTTTTTGAATATTAACGCTCATTGACATCATTCAGACTAAAAATCCAAGACCATATCTTTGAGGCACTAATATATGACTTCCATTAGAATTCAGCATCCAAATATTCAGCTATTTTTTTTTAAAGAACAAAATAAAAAAAAAACTATAAAAAGTTTTTCTAAAATTTGAGTAAGCTATATAATTCTTTTTTTTACAACTCATAGCATTTGACAATGTTCATGCCAAATTTCACTGATTCTGTTTCCACATATATCTCATATTTGCCCCCTTTTCTTCACTCATACAACTACCACTTTAATTCTAGTCTTTATCACCCCTTGCCTGGATAATTGCAACAACTCCTAATTGATGTACATATTTTTAGTGTCTCTGGCATTCCAATCCAATATTGTTGGATTGGATATTGTTGCCAAATATCTTCAAAAGTTGCTAAATTGATTTTCATAAGCCACAATTCTGGTCATGTTGTTTTGCTTCTTACAGAGCTTTCGTGGCTCCCAATTTCTTCAAAGATAAAACATAAACTCTTTTATGTGGTGTTAAAAGTTTTCCATTGTCTGACTTCTGAATTTTATTTTTTCCTCCAAATTCTTTGTTCCACCCAAAATGGCCTGTTTGCTTTTTTTTTTTTTTTTTTTTTGTATGTGACATTCTATCTCTTATCTGTGCCTTTGTTTAGTTTGTTCCCATGCCTGAAGAGAGCCTTTTCCCTCCATCTTTTAGAACCCTTACTTCTCTTAGAGCCTCATTTAAGTGCTGCCTTCTAATCAAAGCATATCATCATTCTTACTACCCTTCCATCAGTCCATTTACTTGTGTGCATACCACCAGAAATTACTTTGTATTTGCAATTAAAATGTTTTACTTTTATTAAAATGTTTAGTTGTTTCTCCAGTGATATATATATAAGCTCCTGGAAGTAAGGAATGATTCAGTTTTATTTTTTTATTCCCAGTGCTAGCTTAGTACCTAGTACCTAGTACCTAGTAGATATGTTAGCAAATACTCCTTGAATGATTGAATTAATGAATATAACATTTCTCTGTGTTACCAATCTGATAAACTCACATTTAAATATAATATATCTGGATAGAATCCTGATCATTTGCTTCAAAAAAAAATAGTGAATCCATACTTCAGAGGTTTAACTTTGGAGAAATGAGGAAAATGACAGATTTCTTTATCCTTACCACATATTCAATTGTGCTTTTGTAGAATATTAAATAATTTGAATAGATTACTTATCTCAACATGATAAAAAAAAATCAGCCTAAGAACTATCCTCTCTCAAATGTTGTATGTTTGAGTTTCAAAAAGGTACATATGAAATAAATACAAACAGGTCATGAAGGAACTAGGCAAAGTGTTATACAGATAAAATCCAAAATTGCCAGAGATAATCCATAGTTTGAATCAGTCAGGGGTAATTAGTGAGTTCTAATTTCTACGAGAACATGACTGAATGAATCAATGTTTAAAGTATTTATCACGTGTTTACTACATATAAAACTGTAGACATACAAATAAAGTAAGATAGTCAATTCTCAAAAACATCACATTTGAGTGGGGGTGAGTGAATACATATGGATAGTTTTAGCTACAAGTCAGAGAGAAAAGTCCCATCACCCTTAGGGTACGACAAAAATCTTTAGATGTCTTTTATATTGACAAAAATCATGGCTATTTAATTGTGTCAAGGACTTTGGTAGCAAGACTTTGTTTTCTGGATCTTTAGAACCTGGAGCAATTGCCAGGCTATATCTCCATAAAACTTGTTTTATCAGATAATGACAGGCACTGAATTCGAGGTCAAAATGATGGTGACTTGCCTGGCATATGCTGCTTCCTGCCTCTCCCTTGGGATATCTCATTATTTTTGCCAGGTTGACTCATCTAACTTGTGAGTGGCAATTGGTTGGCAGTTGATAGGGATAGCTAGACCTTCTCCATAGGAATTGTTTCCTCAGATAATGGCTGGGTGGGCCAGTCTGGAACTAGAACTGTCACTCTTAAGACTCTTGTGTCCATTGCCTTTTGGTGGCAATTGGTCAGCAGTTTTTGCTAGTGGTGAAAAGGAAGGTGGGCTCCTTTTCCATAATAATTTCTGACTTCATTGATAGCTGCAGAAGTAATTTAATAGATTCTGCTATTCCAAAGACTCTTTTGTTTAAGATCCTAGGCTATTTCCATCAAGATTTGAGGTGAAATATTGAACAAAGTGGTTTGACTTGCTTGATACATATTGCCTCCTTTCCTTCCCCTCAAAGTGACTTGATTGGCAATTTGTGTCTCTTCTAGCATCTATCATGATGCTCAATAAATCTTTAAATCAATGAGTCAACAAATATTTTTTTTTAATTAAGCACTTACAGTATTAAATGCTGTTAATATAAATACAGACAAAAAGATTATTAATGAATTATTGTGGACTTTGATTTAAAATTGACTTAAAACAATGTGAAAAATTACATAGTATTTATTTTTTTACTAAATGGTTTGGTTAAACTTCAAATTCTTTTTTTGTTTGTTTTTGGCAAGGCAATTGTGGTTAAGTGACTTGCCCAATGTCACATAGCTAGTAAGTGTTAAGTGTTTGAGGCTGGATTTAGAACTCAGCTCCTCTTGATTCCAGAGCCCTGCTCTATCCATCTTGCTTGCTATCTAGCTGCCCCTAAATTTTAAATTCTAAGATATTCTTCCCTGCAATGCCTAGAGTGGAAGTGGCATTATGTAAAAGCAATAGTTCTGCCACAACCAAAAATTTACTATGTTGTTGTATATGATATATAACATTGGAATTTGTCATTATTTTCCACATTGCTGGAAAATTAATTCTAAGCATTTTTCTAGAATTTCCAGGCAATTTCTAAGATTCACAAAATTATGTAGAGCACTTCCTTAGAGGTAAGTGGTGGAGTCCTATTCCACCTCCCCCTTTCAGAACAAGCTTGGTTTTATTACTATGTGACTGTTTCCTGTTGTCTACAAGCAGTATTTGGCTGCTGAGTCAAAATGTAGAGGATATCACAGGGGAGTAATTCCTGACTTTCAGGCCTCTTCTTCTTTGAGCTAAGATAACTCTGAAATCTGGAAAGCTGGAGGGGTAATACCCTTACTACTCCCCAAAATGGTCTCTCCTGTGAACACCTGGCCTCCTAGCAAGTCTTTGCAAAGATGAGGTTACCTACTGTTTCTATAGGAGCCTTTCAAAGGCTCTCTTTCATAAAAAGCCTTGTAAAATCTCAAAAGGCAGTTGGCATTTTTCTTCCTTTCTGGGTTTCAGCTACCAGAGAAGTTACAGTGACAACAGAACCAGCAGAGTGGGAAAGAGTCACCCACAGAGAGAGAAACCACCACGAGAAAGATTCTAGTTATCATTGATTGGTTTCTACTCCATGTAGCTAAATTGCAAAACACCTATTAAGCAGTTTTCATAAAGATGCTATTTAAAAATATACAAATAAAGTATGGATACAATCCATCAACAGAGATTTATGAAACACTTTTCCAAAATTTATGCCAGATACTGAGAAGAAAGGAACAAACAAACAACTCTATTTGCAAGAAGTTAACATTTAAATGGGGGAGGCAAGTTCTATCCTGTCAACTAGTTGTAAACATTCTAACATTGCTTCACATTTCCATTTTTGTTTGTGGGGACAAAATTTCCTGCTCCATACCTGATTTGTCTTTCTATTATGAGTCCCCACTTCCCTGAACTCCTCAGGCTGGGGTCAAAAATAAAATTGTTCCTTAGGAGACTTACATAGGTGTGGAATCAAAGGATAGTTCTGCTCCCCTGTTGAGGATATAAGAAACCCCAGAAAAATGGGCAAATCATGAAAGCAGTACAATTCCAGGGACTGGCCAAGGGCATCAGCCCCTGTGGCCTCAGCATAGGGGAGCTAGTCACTGTGCTTAATAGGCATGATACCTAGAGAAAGCATTTAATAAATCAATCAGTACTTGTTTATACACATAGATTCCCCCCCACCCCCCTACACCCCCCTCTAACCCCTCCCTCTCCCCTTCCCCCCCCTCCCCGCCTTCCTGCTAAGGTCTCCAATATGACTTTGAGACCTGTTTCTTCTTTCTGCTTTTGAAGTCTTGTAGTTATCCAAAATTCCAGTTCAAGCCTCTATCAGGGGTCCTCAAACTTTTAAAATAGGGAGCCAGTTCACTGTCCCTCAGACTGTTGGAGGGCTGGACTGTAGTAAAAACAAAAACTTTGTTTTGTGGGCTTTTAAATAAAGAAACTTCATAGCCCTGGGTGAGGGGGATAATCATCCTCAGCCGCCGCATCTGGCCCGCGGCCGTATTTTGAGGACTCTTGCATTCTATTCTCTTCAACACGAAATCACACACACACAGACACACACACAGACACACACACACACACACACACACACACACACACACACGATCAATGAACATTTACTGAAAACAGGATAGAAAGATAAATCAAGGGCATTAAATGAAATATATTATACTTCTCCCTCCAATGTTGTCTCCTGTGCTTGTTTCAGCTCCCTTTCTAATACAGGCCTACCTTGCGGGATCAGTTCCAGATCACTACAATAAAGTAATGATCACAATCAAGCAAATCATACTAATTTTTTGGTTTCCCCAGGGCACATGTTATGTTTATATTATATAGTAGTCTATTAAATGTGCAATAATATTATGTCTTAAAATGCATATAGCTTATTTTTTTAAAATGCTTTATGACTAAAAAAAAGAAAAAAACACTAATATCATCTGAACTTTCTCTTAGTCAGAATCTTTTTGCTGGAGAAGGGTCCTGCCTCAATGTTGATAGCTGCTGACTGAGCAGGGTAGCAGTTGTTGAAGGTTGGGTTATTTGTGGCAATTTCTTAGAAATAAGGCAATGAAATATGCTACATTGTTTGACTCTTTCTTTTCATATGAACACTTATAAGGTTATTAATTAGCCTAATTTCAGTATTATTTTGACTCGGAATGGAGAGGCTGGAGGAAAGGGAGAGAAATAGAGAAAGGCTCAATCAATAGAGCAGTAAAAGCACACATATTTGTCAATTAAGTCTGCCATCTTATATAAGCACAGTTCATGATGCTCCAAAACAATTACAATAACATCAAAGATCACTAATCACAAATCACCTATATATAGCGATATAATAATAATAAAAAAGTTTGAAATTTGGGCAAAATTACCAAAATGTTACATAGAGCCATGATGTGAGTACATGTAATTGGGAAAATGGCACTAATGGAATAGCCACAAAGTTCAAATGTTAAAAACAAAACAAAACAATGATATCTGTGAAGGGCAATAAAACAAGTTATATCTATACTATCTCCATGTCATAGCAGGAGTAGCCTATTTTATGAAGTCACTGACAACATAGAATCATACAAACTTCAAGCATTTAAGGAATGGTTGTATTTATACCTTTCCAGGGAAGTAGCATTTTTAGGGGGCATTTTTTTGCTTTCTCTCAACACAAGAAGTAGAAATCATTATAGAGAGTGCTTCTATTTCTCTTTGCTATAGGAACCAGACAATTGCTACAATGTAGATGTTATTCCCCCCTCATACACAATTTTTTCCCCACCATCTCTAATCCCACAGTTTATCTTTCAATCTTTTCACACTATTTTTCAAATTGTACCACTTTCTAGAGGATGTAGTTCTCAAAGATAATATAGTATCCATTACATTTTAAATGCATATGTTCACAGCATTGTGCTCAGCTTTTGGGGTTACACACAAATCATTAAAACACAATCCATTCACTTAGAGTCCATAGCCTATGCTGATAGGTAAAATGCATGGTCATACACACAAGGATAATTTATAACATGGCAGTAAATAATAATAGCTAATACTTATTTAGTATTTTAAAGCGTGCAAAATTCTTCACAAAATAGTATGTTATTTTCCCAACAGCCTTGGGATTTACATGCTATTATGATGCCTTTTTTACAAATTAGGAAACTGGATAGGAGAGAGATTAAGTGACTTGCCCAGGAACACACAGTTACTGAGTATTTGAGATCAAATTTGAACTCTCATCTTCCTGATTCAGGTCTAGTGCTGCTTTTAAGTATCACATAAGTGATGGGAAAAGTTTGTTAAAAATGTTGGCCTACAGGTAAATAAAAGTACATTGTAGCTAAATCATAAAAGTTCTTAAATTAAGAACTTTGGATTTATTTTATAAACAGTGAAAAAACATTGAAGTTTTTTGAAGAGAGCAGCAATATGATCAAAATGCTGTTTTAGAAAGCAATGTGTATTTGGTTTGAATTGAAAAAGCAACTAGAAATAGCAGTTCGGAGATTATTGGCAGTAGTTAATGCAAAAGACAGTTAAGGCCTGAATCAGGGTGATGGTACTAAGAAAGAAAAGGAAAATAGTTATACAAAAGGTACTACAAAGAAAGAATCAGTAAGAGTTAATTTGATATGAAACTACAATAACATGCATTATTAACACAAAATGAGAATCTATGTATTAAATTAGTAGAACATGGCTGATTAAATTATAGTTTAATAATGCAAATGCTATGAAAATATAGTTTCCTTTTTATCTGAATTATAATCTGGATCCAGTCTGAATAGACTTTCTCATAGCCCAATTAGCCAATGTCCTTATTTTGTCTCCCTTATCATCAAAGTTCAGTTAACTTGCTCTTAATAGGCAGCAAGTTACATGTTGTCTGTAAAGGAGGCCCCAGTTTGTGTATATTTTGTGCTCTCTTTCAATTACTTGAGATGGGACTTCCCTCCATTCTTCCATCATAAGCATTATACTATAACTTATTTCTCCATATTAACTTTTCTGAAGGGAGGCCATAGTTACACAATCAACCTTGATCAAAGATCTCTTTTAGCTGAGAGCTGTACTGGTTATAGGTTTACACAACATTTGATTCCAAGACTCATAAATTAATTGATTAATGTGGCTGTCATCCAACTATCACAAAGTATGGAGTAAAATCTGTTGCATCATATGCAGGTACAAGCAATGCTACCTACTTGTTCGAGTAAGCCTTTTTTTACAAATCTTATGGTACTTGAAATTTTCAGTAATGTGAGGCTAAAATGCTCTTGCCTTCTAAGTATTCTGGAAAGCAACTTGGAATCAACTTAAGAAATTATCTAAAATATCTATACTTTTTGATTCCTTTACAAGGAGGAAACAATCTAAAGATCTCAGTATACATAATAGCAGGAAAGAACTAGAAATAATTAAATGTTTCTTGATGGAGAATGACATAAATGACACAAATGACAACAATGAATAAAAAGAATGTTGAAAAGTATGGGGAGATATTTATATACTGATGCACAGTAAAGTAGGTAGAACCAGGAAAAAAAAAAACTCTCAGACCTTTCCAAAAATAAGAATTAATCATAGGATGTAAAGTAACTGCTTGTGTTTCTGTAGTCTAAGACACCAAGAATACAATAGGCTAATAACTCAATGAAATAACAGCAGAGAAAATTAATTATATAATGTGTTTCTTTACCATACTTTTCCCCACCTCAAGATGGACAACCTCCAGGATCATTTTGAATTTCCCTTACTTCTACTGCTGAAGTATGTCAGTGAATCTGTTCTACTAGTCTGTGGCAAAAAGCAATAGAACTCATATCTCCTCTCCTCTCTACCACTCTGTAGGAGGAATAGGAAAATGAGAACTTTTCTTTGTAGAGGGCTCAAGCATATTTATTTACTGTCTCTCACTCAGTACTCTGCCAAAGAACTAAAGACTTCACTGTGAGACACCACTGGGACTGAAAAAAAGAGAACTACCATAAAGATGAGGTCAGTTTTTTTCCCCAAGATTGAACTGGTGAATTCCTCAACATGTAAGATTTGAAGACCATTTACCATCAAACGGTGAAGTCACAAAGTAAGCAATAGGGAACTAAAAGGAGGGGCAACTGAAATTATTAAAGATCTCAAGAGGAAGAAAACTTAGTTTAAAACTTTGAGCTTAAACAGATAAACTAATAGGAATATTAATAAAAGAGAAGATGGTCTCATAGTCATCTAAACAAATCGAAACATCTCTGAACAATTGTTTCCAAAGGAAAATGAATCAACAGGAGCATTCTGTGGGTTTTAAAGAGCATGGAGCCACAACAGGATGTTCTCAGAGTTTAAGAGAGAAATGAGAATCATGAAAATAGATTTTATGATCTGAAAAGCAGAAAAAAAAATTAGCAGAACAGAAAATCTATAATCAAAGAAACAAAGCAATTAACTGATTGAGGATGCAAATACACAAAACTGAGGAACAATCTGGGAGAAGCTAAAAAAAACTATTAATAATCTTAATGACAACTTAAAGATTATATGTCTCCAATAAGAACATGTAAAGTCAAAATTGACAAAAAACAAAACAAATACACTTATACTGAGAACACCAAGACATGTAATAATTAGATTAAAAAATTTAAAAAACAAATAGCAAAATCTATGAATGACCAAGAAAGACTTTCAAATATAAAGGAAAAGAAATAAAAATAAAACCTATTATGCATCCATTAGAAACTGTAGAAGGGAATGGAATAATGAATTCCAAATAATAAAGGAATGCTGAAAGTTTAAAAAACAAGTTCATTCAACAAAAGAGAAACATTTAGCATTTCAGTAAAGAAAATCAAAAGTAAGATTATTTGCTTTGCAAAAATACCAAATAAGAGAAATACAAGAAATATAATATAACAATAAAAGATGTCATAAGTAACAAAATAAAATATTACTGAAAAATAAAGGGAAACACACACACACACACACATACAACCCTGTGAGTAAAAAACTAACAATAATCAAATGACAGCTCAGAGCCACTAAGAGATTACTTTCAAAAACTACACAAGGGAGCAAGGTTGTAAAAACAGAAATTGAAGAACCTGATGGTAAAGGAACAGCTCTGAAACATCAAAATCTAAACTGTACAACCCCCTGCCTAGTCATGAATCAATGTTGGCTTTTTTAAATTTTTTATGGGACCAAACTACAGAATAGAAGGGCACATAAATGAGAGAAGGGAGAACGAAGATAATGGAAATAAGTAATGTACTTTAAATATCAATGATAAATAATAAAGGGAAAATAACTTCTGTAATCTCTCAGGAAAAGGACCTATGGGAGAATGAATGAGATAGCCAAAGAATAATTTAAATAGGAGAGAGAATCATGAAAATTTTGATTGATTGAATGGAGGGAAATCCCACTGAACACTCATAAAGGAGGAGAGACAAAAATTCTATTATGGGAGAGAGGGATCTTATAATGAAAATAATTTGCAAGGTGTTTAAAAAGACTACATTTTCTTAGTGAATATGTACCTACATGGATAACACCCTGCCTCAGTAGAAGGAGAATCAGAAACTCCCAGAGCTGGAAGAATGAGAGGATATGAACTCAGAAGGGAAATTTCATGGCAAATGGAAGGATTTGGGATGGAAGAGTTCATGAGATATAAGGGGATAGTGATGAATAATTAGGGACACAGACAAATTTTTACCATAAGACAATGCTTCTTTTCTCTCTGTCTCCTTCAAGAATATGCCCCAAACTAAGATAACAGAAAAAAAAGGGGGGGGAGGGGAAAATTTTTAAAGCAATAACAGAAATTGTTTAGAAGAAAGAATTCAAAGACTTATGTGAACTGAGTAGAACCAAAATAATGTTGTACACAGCAACAACAAAATTATGTGATGATAAACTCTGATAGCCATGGCTCTTTTCAACAATGAGGTGATTCAGGCCAGTTCTAATAGACTTGTGATGGAGAGAGCTATCTGCACCCAAAAAGAGGATCTTTAAAAAATAATAATAATAATAGCCTTTTATTTTCAAAATACAAGCAAAGATAATTTTCAACATTCACCCTTGCAAAAATGCCAAAATGAAAAAAAAAAAAAAAAAAAAAAACCTAAGAAAACAAGGTAATGAGGAAATGGGTTTACTTGACTACTTAATTGAAAGGAAAAAAAAGAGCAAGATTTAGAATAGGAAATAAAATTAATAAACATAAAATAAAAAATTAAGCAAAAGTAAGGAAAGTTTTAACAGATGGGGAGGAAAAAGAGGAAAATATGGAAAAACAGTATTATTTTAAACTAGATTGAGTAAAAATAAACTCAAGAGAGAAAAAAACACAAAGTACTGTCTTCGAAACAAAAGAAAAATATAATTAATTGAAGAAAAAATAAAGAAAAATGGAAGAAAAGACAAGGTAACTATCATAACTTAAAATGTGAATGGATTAAACAATGTGATGAAAATTTAAAAGAATGACAGAATAGGTAAGAAAGTAAAATGTTATAATTTAATGTTCTTTTCTCTCCATAAAAAATACCAAACAACACATACCTACTGAGCAAAAATTAGCACAAAATAAAAACAAAATTTCCTCAGCCTCAGGTGAATCAAAAAGTAGAAATTGTAATTGTTCTATCAGAGAAAGAAAAAAATAAAAATCTGTAATGTAAAAAAGATATGAAAAAGGAAAGACTATTATGCTGAACAGAATGCATGTAAAAAAAAAAATTATTAAAATTGAATGCTCTAAATGCCTTAGCATCTAAACTCATAAAAGAGTGGAAGAGACATTAAAGTTCTTCACTCAGTTTTGGACAAATCTAACAAAAAAAAAAGTGAAATATAGATTAGAACAAATTGCTGTAAAAATTAAAGTTAAAAGACTTATTGGTTCTCCAAATGTAACTTTTTAATATCTCAACACTACATGTAAGTTTTATAAAAATTGACTGTGTATTAAGGTACATAGATATTGCAAATAGATATAAAAAGGCCAGTGTAATAAATATCATTTACAGACCATAAAATTATAGAAAATAATTATCAGTGCAGGGAATACTAGCATATGGACAAATATCAATGAAATAATAAATAATAAATGGGACAAACAACAAATTACAGGAACAATTATTAATTATGCTAAAAAGAATGATAATAATAAAACAGAATAGCAGATGTTCTGAGATACAGCTAAAGCATTCCTCATGGGGAAAAAAATTATACTTTCACAAGCATGAATTAACCAAATAAAAAAGGCCTGATGAACTGAATATGTGTTTATTTAAAATTAGGAAGGAATCAAACTTAAAATATGTACAAAAAAAATTAAACAGAGAAATTAAGTGATTTGGAAACCAAAATGACTATATGTATACACAACTAAAAGCTGATCCTTTGAAAAGACTAGCAAAATTGATATATGATTAGCCCATTCAAATAAGAAGTGGGCAGAAAATCAAATTAACAGAAGTTCAAAGGAATAATTTGAAATTATGACAAAACCTAGAGAAATAAAAAAGTCAGAACATTCTATTCATAAGTATATGCTAACAAAACTGAAAACACAAGAGATATAAAAATACTTTCAAAAATATAAAATGCACAAATTAACAAATGAGTAAATAGAACAAAACAATATTAGACCAATAAATAAGGCTATTTATGGAAGAACTATCCAAGGAAGAAACAAACAAACTTCAGGTCCTGATAAGTTCATAGAATTTTATCAAACTTTTAAAGAACCATACTGATACAATAAAAATTATTCTCAAAAACTGAGAAAGAAAGCATTTTATCACACTCCTTAGTGAGCTGTGGCCCCTGCATGTGTTTGTTTTCAACAAGTGAAAGTTGTGTGACAGGTAGACAACAAAAGTATGTGAGCAGCCCCAAAAAGAGCTTGTCAGAAGTGCTAGTCATCTCTGAATACCTCCTATATCTGAGGACAAAGAAACTACTGAGTAAATAAGAATATACTCCATCAATCCAAGTCTAATACATCAGCATTCCAAGAGTATAATTTCTTAATAAAAGAAGTCAAAATGTCACTTTAGGCACTGAGTCAGGGAAATACTGGCATTTTTTCAAAGCTTCACTCACTATGTCCACTTGATCTGCCAATGGCTTGAAATTTTGAACTGTATTAAGAGAAGCACAGTTCTAAGAAAAAAAAAATCATCCTGCTATATTTTGTCCTAATCAGATTTTTACTATATTCATTCAGCTTTAAAATATTCAGGTCTGGTGACCACAGATTAGGAAATACATAAGTAAAATGGAGAGTATTCAAGAGATTGCCACAAAGACAATGAAAGAGCTTGAATCTATTTCAAGTGAGAATGCTTGAAGAAACTGGAGATGTTTGGCTCATAGATGAATGAAAGCAGGGAACATAATATTATTTGAAGGTCAATCACGTAGGAAAAAAAGATTAGGCTTATTCTATTTGCCCACAGAATAGAGAGACAAGAATAATTAGTGGAAGTCATCAAGGAGCAAATTCATATTTGTAATTATGGGGGGAAAAAAATACCTCCTAAGAATTAGGACTATCAAAAAGAGTAATGGAGTGCTTCAGTGCAAGTTATCTCTCATTGAAAGTATTTAGCCAGAGATTGGATGAACACTTAGGAGGATGGTTTAAAAAAAGATTCTTTTTGGGTATGTTTTAATTTCAATGGCTACTAAAGGCCCTTCCAATTCTCTAATTCTCCAATTCTCCAATTCTGTGATTTAGCAGAGATCTAACACTTTGTTACTTTCAAATCTAGAATGCTATATGCTTGTTTTATTTCATAAATCGAAAATAAAATAAATCAACTTTAAAAGTAATGGTGAAATTTTCTTCTATTGGAAAGTGATTCTAGTTTTCTTATTAAAATAATAATTACTTTATTCCACTCTCTCAAGTGCTTTCATGGATTAATTTCTTTATATGAAAGCCATATATTTTCCATAATATCTCAGAGCTCCAAGTATTATCTAATCCAACCTATAACTATAGCAGAACTTCCCTTTCCATTATTCTCCAACAAGTGGTTGTGTGACCTTAAAAGGTAATGACTTGTTCCTTTGTTTCTTAGACTCATGCAAATTATATCTTAATAAAACAATAATTTTGCCCTATAATGTTTGACAAAATCATTCAGCAATATAACATATTGATGATCAGTAAAAACATTAGCAAAATGAAAAACCATTTATTAGCCATTGGTAATAGTAGCCTGCCATTTTCTGTTCCATTTATTTAAAGAAAATAGATAAAACCTAAATAGCACTTTAATTGCTCTTAATTTTAAGCAACCAGATTTAGCAAATGGAATCGATAATAATCACTAAACCTCTTCCATGATAGTATTTGTTTAGCTTTCAGAGAAAAAAAAAGATCGTTTATTTTTGCATGGCTAACATTCTAAAATCACTCTGAAAATGTCTGGACTTTTGTTTCTCAAAGGTTTGACCATTTATGTTACATACACATGGGTGAATTTTAAAAATTAACTTTTTAAAGGATTTACTCTCTCCCTCCTATTATCTCCTATCTACTATTAAAAAAAAAAAAGGAAAAAGCAAACTCTCATTGACTTTGACAATTTAATCTTCTCATTTTCAGTAACTTGGAAGGGATAAAATCATCTGATTAAGGAAGTTAGGACAAGTGTATGAGTGAAAGAGAGGCAGGAAGTTTAGACTACTCCTACCAGATGCTTGAAAGTTAATGAAAAGAGGAAGTAAAAATATATACTACAAGCCTGACCTCAGTAAAGTTATTTAACCTTTGAAGGTCTTAGTCTTCATATTTGTTAGTGACAGAGACAGACAGACACAGAGAGACATAGAGAGACAAAGACACAGAGGGACACACAGAGAGAAACAGAAACAGAGATGAAAATGGAGAGGAGAGACAAAAGAGAGGCAGTGATGGGGAAGAAGAGAAACAGACAGAGGAATAGAGAGGGAAAGGGGGAGAGAGAGAGAGAGAGAGAGAGAGAGAGAGAGAGAGAGAGAGAGAGAGAGAGAGGAGAGAGAGAGAGAGAGAGAAATGAGGGAAGAGAGAAGGAAGAAGAAAAAGAAAAGAAAGAGGGAGATAATTAGAAAGATAGAGACAGTAGCTTGAAGCAGTATCAGAGACAACAGATGCTTTAAGTTTTTGGATGAGAAGAGAGGTGATTGGTAGAACTAAGACACAAAAGAGACAAGAAAGATTTGAAACAAGAAACAGATGCAAGAGCAGGTCCTTGAGAGGATAGGTCCATCTCATTCTCTAAAACTAGCATAAAAGATTGGGATTATAGAGTTAGGTCTATACAATGGGGATGGTTGAAGGAGTTTATATGTAAGCTAGCCACCCATCTTAGTAAATAAGGTCTAAGTAAAGTGGCTTAAAGAGAGAGGAAATGGAATTGAAATAGTAGTATGAGGTGAGATAGGAATGTCTGGAGCAGTTATTGTCAGGAATGTGACGGATCTTGTTTAGAAATCTTGAAGTAAAAGTTTTGTGGTGTTCCCTGGGTGGTCTGTATGTAGCACTGCCACAGTGTGATGATGTTTGGGTTGTGAAGAGCCATGGAGAGAAGATGGATATTGATGGCAACTTTTTCAGTCTTGTCCCTTATGGATGAAATTCCCTTTTTATCAGTCACATATTTGATAAAAATGGCAACTTGTAATGGAAAGAACGCTTAGGAAAGATCTGAATTAAACTTCTTTCCCACATATAGTAACTATGGTCACCTTAGGTAAATACCACCATGGGCCTTCATTTCCTCACTTGTAAATAGGGATAATAATATTTATATTGCCTAATTCATAGTATTGTTATGAGGAAAGTAGATTTATTTTTCTTTATTTGGTTTTTGATCTACTTAACAGTTTAGCAACTGAGCCCAGAATTGTCCAAATTCTCTTCAAGAATATACTGAGAGAATTTTTAAAAGTCTGTATTAAAATATAGACATAAGATTTCTATAGGTCTCCTGACCTTTTTTTTTTTTTTTTTTTTTTTAGTATATGTGTGTTGGGAGGAGAGAAGGAATCAGATTAACTTAGTAAGGCTTGGTTTTAGTAAATCTATATGTATCCCCATGATATTTTTTTTAAGTGTTTAGATACCTTTAATTTAATTCATTTTAAAATGCTGCCTTGGCTTGCTTAAGATTAAGCTCTCTATATTTCATAGCAAATGGAATTGAGAATGCCTTGAGACCCTTTAGGAAATGCACAGTCAAAATCATTTTCATCATAACATTAAGAGATTATTTCCCTGTTAAAGTACTCCTTTTTCCAACTATACATCTGTATGAGATCTGATTTTGTATACATCAATCAACACAAAATAACACCATATATTGTATATAGAAGCAATAAGTCAAGCATTAAAAAAATTAGAAAAATGTATAAAGCAAATGTCATTCTCGATTTTTTTATTTTGGAAAATGTAGTTATTTTTTATTAAAATATGTTTTCTATGTAAATATGTAATGGGTTATTGTTATTTTAATGAATTAATAAATTATTTTAAAATATTACTTTTAATTTATAATAATAATAAACATTGATAGATTTAACATAAAACAAAAACTCTCTGGAATCCTCAATGCTGACGATCCTCTCAGTCAGGGGACCCCTAAGACCAAATCGTTTGAGAACTGTTTGTGAAAATCAAACTTTTTCCCTTCCTAAAAATCAGGACATTTATCAATCTTTAGCCTTCTGGAAGCTTTCTAATTTGCTGTGATACTTCCATGATTATTTTGTAGAAGTTCATCACGTTAGTATATAATATATTATGGTCCAGAAGTATGAGGTTATTTAAAGTTGCTAGGTACCATCTTAACTATTTTTAAAACTTCATTTACTCCCTGTTACCTCAGATGTCAGATATCAACAAAACTATTTACAACTTGATCTCTTCTTATTTCTTCAGTCTACTTACATATTATTCCCCTCTGTTCATTCTAGTATCCAATCATACCTGCCTTTTTGGTATTTCCTACATGTAAAACTCAATCTCTCATCTCTGTTTTGTACAGGCTGTCCTGCATCCCTATAATACAGTCCCTCCTCATATTGATTTCCTTGGTATATTTTAAGACTCAGATCTAGTGCCATCTTCTGTAGAAATTTTTTTGTCCTTTTATCTTATAGGAATTCTCCTCCTTTCCCTTTCTCTGTGTGCTCTCACCCTTGTCCTCAGCTGCTAGGGATTTCTTATCTAAGGTTATCTTGTGTCTGCCATATATATGTCTTCTTTGTATCTGAGTGTATATTCTCCCCTCTATTAGAATGAAATTTTTTGAAAACAAGGAAAATTTCACCATTCTTTTTATCTCTGAATACTTAACCTGTCACAGTTAGTACTTAATATTAATATTCTTTGATTGATTGACTCCTCAGCTATCTTTGGTTCCAATTCCCTTTTGTCCATATTTGTTCCATCTGCCCTAGGCTGAAGATCATTCTTCTTGAATGAAAAGATGGAAATAAAAATAGAAATCTCCTATTTCCAAATTTCCTGTATATGTTATTGATTAACATTATGCCATTTGACCCCAACAGCAGGCCTATCCTTTTCTTTGTTATTATTATTGCAAGTCAAATGTTCTTGTTTCTTTTCTTAGTTTTGGCATTTTTGTCTTAGTTTTCCAAGTATTTCTTAAAGATTCATGACAATTTTTTATACTCCCACTTTGTTGCATGTCTCTTTCATCTTTATCCTATTCTTTTCTTTGGTTATCATGAATACAAGGTTACTTTCTTCCAAGATTTGGTGACTTTGATTTGATAAAGAACAAATTAGTTCTTGAATTAAAATGATAAATATTAACCCCTCATCCTATTTCCCACCTGAAATTGGTAGGAAGTTCATCTTCCCAATTTAGTCTGTTTTCCAAAGTTGTTGGACATTGATTATTATGAATATATATGTCATCTCTAACTTTTAACTTTTTTACCCACTGTCCAAATACTAGTGCCTTTCCTGCTAAAATTACCTTATTTATATTTTATATGCACTTATTGGTCTCCCTTTGTAAAATACAAACCTCTGAAAGAAGAGATTATTTCATTTTTTGTCTTTTTAACTCTAGTACTTAGTACATAGTATGCACCTGATATAAATATTTGTCTATTGATTCTGAAAGAGAAATTGCATTAACAGAAACTAGGAATTATTTAGAATATATATATAAAGGGGAACTTTCATGGAGGGCTGCTGACTATGAACAAGGTTCTAAGTTTCCATCTCTAAAGATCTTTAAGAACCAATTAGTTAACCATCTCCTTTAAAGACTTTAGATGCACTTGTATTCAAAGAAAAGAATAGAATTAATTACCATCATAGTTCCAAATTACTCTTGTGGTTAAAAGGTATGTTTTCTTATCTTTAGTGTTATCTTTAAGTTAGTCAATAGTCTCTGGAGAATATTTTTATAATTATGGTATTCCAGTTTATCACTAGTTTGGAAAATCAATTCATATTGATTATGATGATTCAAGGAAACAAAGACTTTTTTTTTAGATTTGTCATTTTCCCATGAGAATACAATTATACTTCCAAAGAGTACAGCTATAATTTCTTATTTGGCAAATAAACAAGTAAAAGAACTCTTGGAACAAGTTGAGCGGCTAAGAAGTAGAAAGAACAAAAGCAGTTGAGTGATATGATTTGGTAGAAATATGTAATTATTAAGATATGAAATGAAAGATTCCTATGATAATCCTTTCCCATTTGCATACAAGAATAAAAAGAGGTGGTGGATATGGGGAAGAAATACAATAAACTTGAGTTAATTTTAAAGTAATAAAAATTACCAGAATTTAAAAATCACTCACCCAATTTCTACTTTGTCTTGTTATATGCAACAACTTTTAAAATCTTTATTGCAAACTTTCATTAGTTAGGCAGTGAAAAAATTCATATCCAAGCCATATTTCTTTGTATTATAAAAAATTTCATAGGAAACTTTGAGGTATTAGAAAACAAATGAAGAAGATGCCCTTTAACAGAGGCAATATGGTATAGTAGATAGAATTCTGGACCTGGATTCAGAAAAACTTGTATTCATATTCTGCCACTGACACTTAATTAGCTTTGTAGCCATGTATACATCCTGTAATTTCTCAGAGCCACAGTTTCTCTTTTTTTGAAAATGAGGGAGTTGGATTTGATGACTTTTCCAGTTCCAAATCTATGATCTTATAAATGGAGAATAGCTAAATAAATGATGATATATGAATATAATAGAATATTCTTGTATCATAATAATATACAAATTTTGGGAATTCAGAGAAAAGAGGGAAGAATTGTATGAATGACAAATGGAGAATAATATCAAGAGAACAATATAAACAAAAACAACACTAAGCAGCAGCTGAACTCATTAATTGCAATGAACAATCTTTGTTCAGGAAAAAATGAAGAAGAAATACATTCCTTCTCTTGGTAGAGAAGTCTAAGATGACATCTGTGGAAAGTTTTCATATGCTTGAAACCTAAGTTCTCCTTCCTTTGCTGATGGGTTTTGTTTTATTATTGTTCTTTGTTATATGGTAAAGTTCAATGATGTAGAACATGGAGAGTATATATTTAGAAATAAATTTGATAGTTTGGGGGAGATGGCATCAGTTTTAAATAAAAAGGATGATCCTTTTAGTCACTGATTCATTCTTTTTTCATTCCTTTTCAACACCCTAAATCAAGCTATTGTCAAGCCTTTTCAATTCTATCTCCACATTATCTCTGATATCTGTCTTCTTAATAGTCATACCACAATTACTCTAGTTCAGGTTCTGATCACCTCTTGCCTGGACTATTGCTGTAGCGTCCTATTTGGTCTCCCTGTCTCTGGTTTTGTCACCCCACCTCTCCTTTAATCCATTCTTCATATGTTTTCCAAATTGATATTCCTCAAGCATAAATCTGTTGGGCCATTTCACTTTCCTACTCAAGAAGCTTTAGTGGTTCCTTATACCCCCAGGATAAAATACAAATGTGTTTGACATTTAAATTACTCCATTTAGCATTTAAAACCCCTTATAATCTGTCTCCAGACTGATTTTCTAGACATTTCATTTATTCCCCCTCATTCACTCTGTTCCTGCCAAATGGACCTACTAACTACACCTTGAACTCAGCATTCTATTTCTCCTATTTATTTCTATCTATTTCTCTTCCTTTAGGCAAGCTTACTCTGTCCCCAGCCCCATGAATGGAATGTTTTCTCCCCTGGAATCCCTAACTTCTTTCAAGGCCCAGATCAGGTGTCATAGCTTTTAGAGATCCTTCATGACCTGCTCCTTCCCCTTCTACTCCACTCAGTAGCCATGTATACATCCCATAATCTCCCAGAGCCACAGTTTCTACATCTATGAAATGAGGGAGTTGGATTTGATGACTCTTCCAGCTCCAAATCTATGATCCTATAAATGGAGAATAGCTAAAAAAAAAAAGAAAAAAAATTTGTTAGTGATCTTCTCCATGCTTTCAGTATTTTATGTTTTATAATTGCTTTGTATATACCTATCTACATGTGTATATCTCCTCAGGAAAAAACATAGCTTTCTCATTATTTTGTTTTTGTACTCTGGCCTTGCCTTGAATACTGAATTAAATTGTCAGTATTCGATATATCATCATTACTGCCATCACAGAGTTTTGGAGACACCTGGTCCAAGAAAAGCCTTCAAGACTAAATTTTGTACAAATGAGTAAAATATTTCATTAAAAAATCAATAAACAGCATAATGGGAATTTTATATTCTCTATAACTCATTCTTCTGGCAGTGCTCCTGACTTCCCAATCTTTGACATTATTTTAGCTTCTTTCTCCTCTTAGAACTTCCCTCAGCTCCTGAGGATTTTTTTGCCCTAGCACATCCTTTCATAACGCTGGTTCTCTTTTTCAATCAATGAATTTCTTTTGGAACCCTTCATTTTGAATATGGGATCAGGCTAGTTATGTTTATTTCCATCTCAAATATGGTTTTGACTCTCTGGACTTCGCTACCACAGTTACCCTGCCCCAAAACTTTTCAGCTCTATTTTAAATGATATCATCCCCCTATTATAATGTAAGCTTTTCATGGGCAGGGACTATTTTGTTTGCCTGTATATGTCTCTACATCTCTTAGCACAGTGCCTACTACATAGTAAACACTTAATAACTGAATGTTGCCTGTTCGGTCTAACTAAAGATAGAATCTCTTCTAAAAAAAGTCATCTGCAAATACTTTTTCTTCTTGCCAAGCACATAGCACAAGACATACAGCCAATGACAATACCATTTTAGGGTACCATGAAACCATTAGAGAAAAGGACAAGAAAAGATGAAATGAAAATTAAAAACTCACAGAAAAAAAGGCCCCAAACAAGCAGACAAGAGTTTGGCTTTAAATTCATTATGGTATGTAATTAGGAGCATATATTTATAATGAAACCAAAAAGAAGACAAGTAGACTTGCATTGAAAGAGTTCTGCCATTATTTTCCAGTGGTTTCTCTTCACTAGCAACAATATTATAACTCCTACATTTTGACTCTTTTTCCATAGCACACAATGTACTATTTAAGGAAATAGCACCAAATATTTCCAAAAGATATGTACTCTGGAAGTGATATTGTATTAAAGGCACCGAAGGATTCATTTTTTAAAGTTTTTCCCCAAATGAAAAAGTGTGTGTGTGTGTGTGTGCATGCATGTGTTTGAAAGGGAGAAAAGAACATCATCAATGACAGAGCTAGAGATAGAGAGAACATCATCAAGTACTGTATATCTATTTTATCATATCTATGCAAATACTTTATGCACACTTCAATCAAGTATGTCTTAAGAATGAGAGAGTTATAGGAAAGTTTTTGCAGACTTCTCCTTTACCATTTAAAAAAAATAATTTATAGCTTGTTGAAATAGATCATATGTCTAAAGAGCAATAATCCTGGAATCCACACTAAGTTCAATTGACTCCCAGTTCATTGAATTCTCCACTGTATCATAGAATTCCGGTTTCCCTTGACCTTCACTTTAATAGATCAATGATCTGACCACATAGACCCAATTTTTGAAGTGGCTACTATATCCTAACATTTTCTATCAGTTAAAATAAAGTTAATTTCCTTTTTTTTTTAATGTTTTGTGGTGCTTGCAACCTCCATATTTTTAAACTCTGTTTCTTGAAGAAATTATTTATGATATTCAGGTGTGAGGCTTCTAAGTGGTCTATAAATAAGCTGTTGGCCTCCTTCATTTCTTAATCCCAAATCATATTTCTGAATATAGTTTTCATTCTCTTCCCTTATGCTTACATTCACACTAAAATTTCCTTGTATCAAAGCATGTGCTGATTTAATTTAGAGGATCTTGCCAAGTTCTTTATACAATTTCCTTTTTGTCCATACATTGGTACCTCACAGTTATTCTCATGGTAGACTATTTGCTTATGTTCTACTAAATAATATGAGAAAAATATACTGGAAATGTTATTTAGTGCTTTGGAGAACAAGCTGAAGTCAACTCCAACAATTTCTCTATTAAACTCAGGAATGAAACTTCCATTTAACCACAGCATATTTGTCTTCTTTCATTTAGAGTCATACAACACATATTTGTATTTAGTTTATTCTGGCTTCTTTAACCATAAGGAAAGGCAGCTGTCACACAAGTTAAAATCCAGTTGAGGAATTTAGAGTTACTTAGAATAGCACTATTGAAAGGAGTAAAAAGTCCAAGTTATCTTTCATAGTGTCTAGCCGTTTTTCTTTCTTTTGGTAAAGAGATTCTTTTTCTCTCTATTTTTTTGTGCACACTAGATCTTCTTGATTTCACATTAAAGAGTAATTAACAAAATGTCAATATATAGCAATTGTGAACAATTATCTTGGTTGTTTCTCTACCTCTTTTGATAATTCACTTTTTCTATTTTTCTCCCTACCTCCCCCCATAACTACTAATTAACACATATGATTTTTATATTAAAACTGCAGTTTTAATATTTGTAAAATTGAGATGAATGTAAATCAGATATATTTCAAACATCCATAGAGTTAGTCTTCTGTGTCTTTTTCTTTTTTTTTTCCTTTCATCATATTCTTCTATTCAGTGAAAATCTCTATGTAAACCTGGAGTTGATGATAGAAAATGCCATATGGAAAGTCCTCTGGCAGCATTCCTTAAGGACAAAGGAAAGGTAAAGATGGAGATGGAGCCAAGATGGTAGAGTAGGCTTATAATTATAGGCTTAGCTCTACCCTCCAAATTCTTTACCAAGATCTAGAAAATAGAACAAACTAAATTCTAATCAGGAAATCCAAGTTTAAAAAAAAAGGTACAGTGAGTCTTTTTTTCCAGCCCATATCAGCAAAGAGAGGTGAAAAGAAGAGTTCTGTGGACATTAAGGAACAAGGTCTAGATATGGATAGCATGAAGAGTATTCTGGCATGGGGAGAATTGATGCTTAGGAAAAGAACAGGTCCAAGGTTCAGGAGAGAAAGGACTGACCTTATTCAAAGTCTAGAAAGGTGCAAACTAGCAAGTACATATTTCAAAATCACAAATCTACAGTGATTTTGTAGGTAAGGGATCTATCTATATCTGCAACGATTTTCTAAGGAAAGTAGCAGTCATAGACCATAGTCTGTGGATTAAATTAGAAACAAGTTTAGGAGCAAGCAGCAACTATGTAACTGACCCCAGTATCAAGGTTCTACTCTTTAGTCTGAAGCCTGTATCAGAATTAACAAGTCAGAAATCCTACACCAAAAGAGAGCCAACAATTCTGCTACTCTAAACCAATAGATCTTTTTAGATGGTTTAATAATAGCAGAGTTCAGCAGTGGAGTTCCACTGGAATTCCAACCAGGACATTTCTCCAGGTGTGTTGCTCAGACCCAAACCCAAACCAGGAATTTACACATATACATACATTCATAGTTAGGCACAATATGCATCTTACTCAACAGAACAACATGAAGGAAAGTGGAAATGAGAGAAAAGGAAATAAGAAGGGTAGATTAGGGGAGAGATTAGTCCAAAATAAAACAAATTCTTAAAGTGCAAACATACACTATATATATATATATATATATATATATATATATATATATATATATATATATATAAAATTCTTTTTTGTTGTGGCAAAGAATTGAAAATTGATGTGATATCTTTTGAGTGGAGAGTGGATAAATAAATAAGCTTGTGCTATAAGAAATAATGAAATGGATGGTTTCAGAGAAACCTTGAAAAGCCTGTATGAACTGATGCACAATAAAGTGAGCAAAACCAGACAACAGTAACAATAATATTATAAAGGGAAATAGCTTTGAAAGATTTGGGACCTTTTACTAAGACAGTGATCAATTAAGATTCCAGTGGACTAGTGATGAAATATTCTACTCATTGTCTAATACATGATGTACTTAAGAGTGCAGATTGAAGCTTTTTTTGACATAGTCAAAGAATATCTTTACAATTCATGTGTATAATAGCTGTTTTGTTTGTCTTTCTCCTTAGGAGTGGGGAGAGAGACTAGAGACAGACAAAATGAATTTCCATTGAAAAAATAAAATTTAATTTTGAAAGAAAAAAATGACTAAGAGGCAAGGGAAGCAAAGCTTTTCTGGCTCATCCAGTCTGATCATTAAACTGGATTCATACTAGTTTATGGGTCAATAGCCCATTGTAACATGGCATCTTCTCTCCTAACTGCCTGGGTTTTTATAGGCTAGTTCCATTCTATAACAGTCCTTCCCATCATGCTAGTAGTGTCTTAACTGGATTTAGAGGTTCAAAGGAGACTTTAAATTACAATCATATAACTTTAAGTATATCCTTAGTCATAAAGGAAATTTTCAGGTGTTCGGAGCAGTTTCTGTGTTACAAAGGCCTTAATGTTTGTTCTGTCTTGTTCCATCCCATTTCTGTAGTTAATTAAAAAGGCAAGATTGTGAAGCAAGATACCCTGGATTATGGCAAAAATATCACCAAGTGTTTCAGTTCTTCCAGCAGTATAATAAAATGTTGATCTTTGAATGAATTTTATGTATTAACTGTTGGTATTGTAATATTTATAAATGATCTAAAAACTGGATGATTCTGAACATCTTTTGATCTATTTTCTATCATTGTCATCATCCCTGCAGAACTAGGATGTCTCTACACAAGACTCAGAACTACTTAATAGTTGGTATATGGTTGGTTGGTTGTTTGATTTGATTTTGGAGAGAGAGAGAGAGAGTGTGTGTGTATGTATTAATTAGTGGTTTGCCATGGATATGTAAATGCCCCCAAACCCATTACCTTCTCATTATGGACTTTTTTCACTTCTCTTTCCCATTCCTTGCTCAACAAATACATATGTTCTTTAGTTTTGTGAGTGTATAATTAAATGAAATATTTACTAAAGTGATATGTATCTCCCATTTTATAGTGATTTGTTTCTTTCTACAATTTGTTACTTATTAATCACTGCATCATTGATAAAAATTTGCTCAGCTTTAGCCTGGTAATTTCACAGCACAGTGCAACAGAAAGATCAGTGGCCTAGAATTAAAAGCAATTCCAGGTTTTGGTTTTAGTCCTCATTTATTAATTATTTTACCTTAAACCAGTGATTTCCCTTCTCTAAGGCTCAGTTTTCTTGATTTGAAAAATAAGGATATTGGCTTAGATGATTAAGTTTCTTCTTCTGGCTCAATAATTCTCAGAAATGTGATTTAATATAAATAATAGAGCCTACAGTAAAAACAGATTTTTTTCAGTCATTATACATGAACAAGTCCACTAATGCATATTAATACACATCACACATATTATGTACCCACAAATGCATTGTGTATTTAAGCCTTAAGACTAAAATTGAGACAGAATGAAAACAAATGCATAACCTTGCAAGTTTTTGCTTTACTTAGTTTGATTTCTCAGTATTTATTGTCATTTTCTTGCTGCTATAAACACGTGTGTATGTATATCTTTGTCTCCTTAAAACAAAAACAAAATAATTTACTTCATTCTATCATCTACATTAAATGTCTTTATATATCTCTTATTTTCTTAAAGGCTTAATTCATTGAGAAAGCCTTCTGCAATTGGTTCCTTCATTTCCTATGGGTTGAATTGTCATTTCTATGCTGTCATATCTATATATTAAATCTAACCTCTCTCCTGAGTTATTTTCTCAAATTACTAATTACTTCTTGAACATCTGACTGAGTGTCATATAGATGTCTTAAACTCATTATTTTTCATCCCAAATGCTCCCTTGATTCTACTCCCTAATTTTTTTGTAAAAAATATTAATTTTTTTTCCAATTACATGTAAAGATAGTATTTTAACATTCATGTTTATAAGATTTCAATTCCAAATTTCTTTCCCTCTCTCCCTTCCTTTCCTCCTTCCCCAAGACAGTAATAATTTGATATATGTTATGCATGTGCAATCATGTAAACATCTTGACATTTTAGTCACGTAGAAAAAGAATCAAAATAAAAAGGAAAATCCACAAAAAAGTGAAAATAATATGCTTCAATCATTGTATTGCTGAGAAGGGATAAGTCAATCTTAGTTGATCATTGTACGGTGTTATTGTATGATATTTCTCAGCATCAATTAAGTTTTCCATGGATTTTCTGAAATTTCTGAAATTTCAAATCTCAAATCTCAAATTCACCTGTTCATCGTTTCTTATAGCATAGTAATATTCCAGTATATTCAATCCACCACTTGTTCAGCCATTCTCTAATTTATGTGTATTCCTTCAATTTCTAATTCTTTGCCACCACAAAAAGATCTGCTAGAAATATTTTTATACATGTTAAGTCTTTTTTCCCTTTTCCATGATCTCTTACAGATCTAATAGTGCCATTGCTAGATCAAAGGGTATCCTCAGTTTGATTGTCCTTTGGGCATAGTTCCAAAATGCTCTCCAGAAAGGTTGGATCAATTTTCAACTCCATCAACGATGCAATAATGTTCTAATTTTTCCATGTCCACTCTAACATTCAACATTTTATTAGCTACTCTGGTGGTACCTCAGAGTTGTTTTAATTTGCATTTTTCTAATCAACAGTAATTTAGAGCATTTTTGTATGACCATAGATAGTTTTAATTTATTCATTTGAAAATTGCCTATTCAAATTCTTTGACCATTCATCAATAACTTACATTATAATTTAGACTCAGTTCTCTACATAGTTGTGAAATGAGGCATTTGTCAGAAATATTTGCTGTAAAAATTGTTTCCCATCTTTCTGCTTTCTTTCTAATATTAGTTGCATTGGTTTTGTTTGTGTAAAACTGTTTTTACTTTAATGTATCATTTATCCATTTTGTATTTCATAATGTTATTTATCTCCTGTTTGGTCATATTTTTTTCTTTTCTCCATAGATCTGACATAAATTATCCTTTGCTGTCCTGATTTGCGTATAGTATCACCTTTTATGTCTAAATCACACACTCATTTTGGCCTTATCTTGGTATATGGCATAAAATGTTGGTCTATTCTTAGTTTTTGCATACTATTTTTAAGTATTCCAAGCAGTTTTTGTAAAATATTGAGTTCTTATCTCACAAGCTAGAGTCTTTGGATTTATAAAACATTAGATTACTATGGTCATTTATTACTATGTATTTTCATCTGGAAAGTTTGAAAGTCACCTATTTCATTTATGCTCAGTTTTGCTGGGTAATTGATTCTTGGTTGTAAATGATTTTTTTTTTTTTTTTTTTTTTTTTTTTCTTCTGGAAAATTATGTTCTATGACTCCTGATCCTTTAATGTAGAATCTGCCAAGTCCTATGTATCTGACATTGCTTGATATCTGAATTGCTTCTTTCTGTCTGCTTGCAGTATTTACTTCTTAACTGATAGTCCTGGAATTTGGTTATAATATTTCTTGGGGTTTTCATTTTGGGATCTCTTTCAGGAAGTAATCAGTGGATTCTTTCAATAATGATTTTACCCTCTGATTTTGGGATATTGGGACAGATTTCCTTGATAATTTCGTGAAAGCTTTTGTCCAAGCTCTTTTATCATGGCTTTCAGATAGCTCAATAATTCTAAGTTATCTTTCCTTACTATATTTTCCAAGTCATTTGTTTTTTCAAGGAAGTATTTTATATTTTCTTTTTTCTTTTCTTTTGATTTTGTTTAATTGATTCTTATTTTTTTAAGGAAGATTTGTCTTTTTTAATGTATTTATTTATTTAAAACTTATGCAAAATAGAAAAAGATGAAAAGAAAAAAATGTCATGTATAGCAGAACTTTAGAGGCTTCAAAATATGTAACAAATTTCTATTTCAAGAAAGCATATATAATAATTGAATACATTGTATTCAGAATTTTCCATCTTTTTTCTTTACTTCTTTATAAGTTTTCTTTTATTCTCTGCTGTGCATATTTTACTTTATTCTTTTTTTCTCCTTTCCTCTCACCTCTCCCAAGCATGGTATAATTAAGTACAGATATATTTGCGTGTCTGTGTATGTATATACATATATAGTTATATATATACATACACATACATACATATACACATGTATCTAAAACTATTAATATGACTGACATATAATGTAGATTTCTCTCTTTTAACTGAATTTTTGACTTTGTGATGAATGATTACTACCCTTATTTTTACTTTTTTTCTAATAATTCTACTCCTGGTCATTGATATTGTATTTGTATATATCTTTTTGTTTCTTAATCCTGCTAACTCTTCTACTTTACTTCTACCCACTAGTTTGCCAAGGATCCCTCTTTTATCTTCTCCCCCCACTTGTTTTCTCACTCTTTATCCCATTCCTATTAATCTAGATACCCTCCCCTTCTTATTTCTTTATAAATTTGGGAGGAATAAATATGTATGATTCTTTCTCTTATCCATTTCCCATGTGAGTAGGATATCAGAACTGCCAGCTTTTTCCTTGTTTAATTCTTCTGTGTCAATTCATGTTCTCACACTTCATTTGTATAACAGTTACTGTTTTTACCTTTTCCTAAATGGTTTTACTTTTTAGAATCACATCATACTCAACTCTACTCCAATCTTTCTTTTGAAATATCCAATTATTAATGATAATCTTAGGCTTATTGTTTATGTTTCCATATATAAAATATAAACAGTTTGTCCTTGTTGAGTCCTTGAAATTAGTCTTTGGTGTTGATTCTTATGTCAAATTTCCTATTAAGTTTAGATTTGTTTGCCACAAAATCTTGAAAATCTGGCAATTCACTGAATGCCCTTTATTTGTCCAGCATTATTTTTAATTTTGCTGGATGTAATATTTTTTAGCCAAAACCTAGTTCTTTAGATCTGTGATACATAGTATTCCAAAAACTGTGGTCTTATTATAGCTGCTGATAGGTTTTATGTGATTCTGATTATGGCTCCAGTATATTTATTTTTTTATTTTTGCTATTGTTGCCTTTAAAATTTCCTCTTTCATCTGGGGGTTTCAAATTTTAGCAATATGGTTCCTTTTGTGATTTCTTTCAAATGGTGATTTGTGGATTTTTTTCTATTTGTACTTTTCCCTCTTATTCTAACACTTTTTTTTTGAGAGGCAATTGGTGTTGTGTCATTCCCAGGGTCACACAGTTGATGAGTATTAAATATCTAAGGCTGCATTTGAACTCAAATTCTCCTGAATTCAAGGCCAGTGCTTTGTCTTCTGGGCTTTCTAGCTGCCTCTTGTCCTAACATTTAAGGACAATTTTTTTTTTTTTAATTGTATCAAGATTCTTTTTTTTTTTTTTTTTTGGTCATACCTTTCAGATAGTTCAATTATTCATGTTTTCTCTATAGTTTTTCTTATGAGATGTCTCATACTTTCTTCAATTTTTTTCATTCTTAATATTTTATTATTTCTTGGTCTTTATAACTTCACTGACTTCCCCTTTCCCAATTCTAATGTTTAAAGAGTCTTTTTTCTTCCCTAACACTCTATATCTCCTTTTCTAGTTGATTGACTTTCTTTTACAATCTTCTTATTTTTCTTGGATTTTTTTTTTAAGTTTTTCCTTAATCTTTCTCATTTGATTTTTGAAATCTTTTTTTGAGTTTTTTTCTTGAATTGTTGTTGGACAAGTAATGTTGCTCTTTGACATAGGAGAGGCTTTTTTCTTTGCTTTAGTATAGTCCCTGAAGATGAACCCCATAATTTTCTTTTCCCATAATAACTTTTTACGTTTGGTTATTTATTTATTTATTGGATTATACACACAGAGACACACACATAGAGAGACACACATACACACACATATTTAATGTATCAGATTGTTGGTATAATCACCACTAGTCCTGGAATATGGAGGATGATGCCCCTAGCCTCATGTTCTTTTTCAGTTCTCTCCTCTGTTCTGGAACCTGAAGCCAAAAACTCCACCCTCTTGTAAGTGCCCACAATCAGCAGCATTCCTGTCCCACTGCTTGTGCACTCACTAGATGTGTAATGGTTCCTGTTCCCCAGGGCTATTTCTCAGCAGCACAGCTGGGTCAGCAGAGGTTCCCTCAATCTTCCTCTACTCAGATGCCCTGACTCCCCACATTGTCTGGGAAGTGAAAATTCCTATGACTGAGGCCAAGGCTACTTCCCAACCCAGTTAGCTCCAGGGCTTGCCACTTGCTCTTTTAGCAGAAGTAGCTTGGAGATGTTTACGCTTCATAGGGGCCAACCTTCCATCCCAGGTTCTTTCATCAGATCTTCTAGGATTTTCCCAGGAAGATCACTGTTCTGCCCCAGCTTCTATTTGTTTTTAGCTTCTGTATGTTTGCCCTGGGTTCAGTTGTGTCTTCTTTGTGGGGAAAATCTGGAGGGTTTGGAATTTTTTGACCCATTCCCCCATATTTTCAGAATCCTTCAGAATGATTTTAAAGAGAAGTAAATCAGTAAGTTAACAATATGTCTCATCAAAACATATTATCCTCATTTCTTTGTCTAACTGTTCCAATTTTACAAATTCATATTTATATATTTCACTGCATATTTGTTTAGTGCATTCTGAAGTTATATATTTATATTTAAAACTGATATAATTTTTAATCTCTGAGCCTTTTGTCTAGTGACATTTCTTTGCAGGCATGTATCTTCACAAGAGTCAAAAAAAAAGACAAAAAAAAAAACCCTCCAAGATTGTAAATTCCTTTTTTATAAGTAGTAATATAGTTTTTTTTTTCAAATTAAAGCATTGTATTTTCATAAATTCCTTTAAATTAATGCAAAAGTCTTTTCTATACAGTCTTATAGCCTGTAGTCCATGGATCTGGATATTTCTTTTCTTAAGATAAGGCTCTTGAGATTTAGTTTTAATTCTTTGCATGGTAACTCCTACATTTCTGTTCTAGTCACTAAGCTACAGGATAGTATTTATGGATTCCTATTTCTTGTTTGTTTTTCCTCCCTCCCCCCACCCCAATCAATATTTTCCAAAAATTAATGAATCTCATCCATCAAAAATTAGTAGTAATGATCTTATTTCCATAAAAATAGACTCATCGTTTTGCCAGCATCAACTTCTGTGTGCTTGCCTGTAGGAAATGATCCATTAGTTAAAAATTAAAAAGAAATTAGAGTCTATTTATCCCTGTTCCTAAATTTGGCTGAGGCAGAGTCCTTAGTCTGCTGCTGAGTTTTCAGAAAAGAGCCATTTGTAAATCATTCCTTATGGCAGCTATCATAGCTAATTTGATTGCTTTTACAACAATACTTTAAAAGCTAATGAAGAAATCCAGCTTTCTGAATTTCCTGATATATTCTTTGTCAGTGAAGTGGCAACATTTCTTCACTATTGATATTCAAGAAAACATATGTAATTAGAGATAAAATGTCACCTGGGGAAAAGGGCATGAAACTCTTGAATTGTGGCCAAACAAAAATCAAACCGAGAAATTCTATTTTGAAGTTTGATCATTATAATGCATTAGAGAAGATAAAATGACATGTCACTTCTATTGAGTCATATTTATGTTCTTGTAAGCAAAATAATAATAATAGCTAGCACTTACATAGTGCTTTAAAGTTTTCAAAGTCTTCTATATATTTTATCATATTTTTGCTTCTTTTAGCTATTGCCAAGTAGTTAGCATATATTTTCACATCTTTAAGTGTGATGATAATGAAATGTTTTTTTTAACCTATAAATGTAGAAAAATATACTTTGGAAAAATAAATCCATTCCATCTGCTTATTTGTAAAATTATAATTATTGCTAGTAATTTTCAAATAATTGGAATGTTCTTGACATTTATGGGAGGAGGGAAAGTTAAATTGTTTGTTATTCTGTAGTCTTGTAATCAGCCAGTACTGCTTCCAAGTCCTTTCCTGTTCTAAGGGAGAATAAGCTTATGCAGAATTGAACTGGGGCACCCAGCATGCCTTGGCAAGAGAAGGAGCTAAGGATTTCCACCTTGCCAACCTTCATATCTGTCAGCAGTATGTTTGATTAAGGAAAGTCCAGGGTGGTTCAAAAGGAGATTAGCCTCTGTTTCTTCAATCTGAACATTACTAGTTGGAGTTCGAGATTTTAATCAAGAAAGGAGAAAAAAAGAAGAAAAATTCTGTCCATGGCTGTAGCCATCTATATAAATAGACCATTTTTTCCTAAGTAAATAATTAGAAGAAACCCCTTGAATGATAAAACTAAGATCACTGATGATCCCTAATTTACTTAAGTTAAGACTTTTTTTCCTGCCAATTATGGAATTAAGGAAACATTTTCTGCTCTATTGCACAGTGTTTCCAACATGGTAACCAGAGTTCCAAGTATTTTTCACAACTGTTCTGTTTTTAACAGTGAATATTGTAGTGGCAAAGCTGTTAAAAATGAATAGTGTTCTTATGTGAGTGCATGAAAACAAGGGAAGCAGAGCAACATGCAGGGAAGGGAATCCATAGCAATGAGAGAGATACTCCCTGTTTTGAGCTGGTTTTGCCTGCCTGTAAAGCTCGCCTACCATATCCTGGGATCAACACAAAACTCCCAACTTTTGGATGTACTAATTTGTATAAACAAAGTCATTCAACATGCTATAAAAAATTACATTGTCTAGTGAACTCAGAGAAAATTATATAAATCTATATGTTCTAAGGAAAAGCAACTATTAACTTGAAAATAGAGGTGGCCATTCTCACCAAAATTTGTGACTCAAGACTATCTATTATTTTATTTGTGTTCTTAAGAGAGTTATCATTTCTTGATTCTGATCTAATAGTAATAATAGTTATTGTTTTGTTGCATTTATATAATACTTTAAAGGTTGTAAAAATGCTTTAGAAAAATATCTCACTTTTTCTCACAATAACCTTGGGAACTAGGTGGTGGTGTTATTTCCATTTTTATAGATGAGGAAACTGAGGTAAAAAAGAGATTATAAAAAAAGAGATTAAGTAATTTCCATAAGGTCTAACAGCTAGTAACTGTCTGAGGTGGGTTTTGAATTCAGGTTCAGGCTCTTGATATGGTACAGCTTGTAAAAAAATGTAGCAATAATCCTAAAACCACTTGGCTTTGGGAGTGATGTAGTTGGAAATGATACATTTCTTCCCCTAGTTTACTCTATATGATCAGGATACTATGGCTACAGATATTGCTGGCTGTCAAATTACAGCCTGTTGGTCAGTGATAACAGTTTCTGAAGCAACAAAAATGAGGTGCTTAAAGTTGATGGAGGTGCAGAACAAAATTGGATGTCTGCCATTTGATCTAGTGACCATTTCAGGCCTAAAAACACGCATCCAGAAGGTTCCCTATGAGCTCTGTCCAGAGAATTATAGGTGTTACACCTGCACACAAAGGCAGAACCAGACTACTTCCCAACTTCACCTCAAAGCCAAAAAATTAGCATATCAGTGACATGAGGCACCTGGTTTCTCAAACTTTTTCCTATAAATTTATTTTCTGACTCTCATTCTTTGCTAACTTTTGGAACTTAGCTCACTTTAATTGGCACTACAATTATACTAAACTTTGCCCCTTGACTTTGGAGATGGGTACAAGCCTGAAAATTCTTTTGAGATACCTTGTGACAGTCTGGAAGCCCAACATTATGGAATTCTCTCTTCTCTATAATCTAGCTGCTTATCAATATAGGAAACTGCTCACGAGTAAACCCTACTCTATTAATGCAAATTTAGTTGTCTGGGTTACTGTGACTTTCTTCACAAGTGATTTTTTCACAGTCTCATGCTAACATACATCAAATGTGGGATTTGAGCTGTCATCCTAACTTTGGATCTCTAGCCACAAGAACATATTACCTTTCATTAAAACTTATTTGGCTCTTAATGTAAACTGGAATGGCATACATAGAAGGGGAGGGTGTCTGAGATCCAAACCAAGAATTGTTATCTTAGTTCAAAGTTTTACTAATTTGGGTATATGAACTCTGGAAGTTTTTGAAAGTAAATCTGAATAGCATCCATTAGTGGTGTCTTCTGTGGCTTTCTTTAAACTTACAGAGATAGAGACCCATAGCAACTTAAATTAAGTATGTAAAGAGTTAGTTGAAAGAAAATAATATCAACTTAGATGTAAAATAGCATCCTGAACATATCTGTTTAATATGCACAAGATAGTCCAAGCCCATTCTTAAATTCTATACATTTCAGTATGGAGCCATCTCACTGAAGTGAGTTATACAAAGATGACAAGACTTTCAACTCAGGTCAGGTAATTGAATGAAATTATTGCCTTCATTTGGTATGGTCTTTTAGTTGGTAAATCAGGAAACTCCTTATCTGGGAATAAAGAAAGTATCAACTCTCTTCTCATCATTGGACCACAATAAGAAGATAATAATCTATTAAGCTTTCTTCACTGCTTTCTCTCCTTAGGAAATTATCCTCTGAAATCCCTGTTAAGTATATCCACTTATTATAAGCAGTTTCCAAAACATGAAAAAAGAAAAATTAAGAATATTGTTTATGGAGCTTCATTTGTTACCAACAATAAGTGGAAAGCTGTTGATTAAATATCCCAATAAGGCAGTTGTGCTGCAGAAGAAGCTTTTTAGGTTATTAAGTGTGCAACATAAAACATCTTATAGTTATTTCAGACTATATTCCTATTTCCTGAAACTATGTGAAATCTAAAAGTAACCAATTCAACAGACTTATTAAGCAACTTATTAAACTGTATATAGCACCAGGGGGCATACAGAACACAGAATCTCAGAGGTAGAAGCAACCTCAGAAGCCATTTAGTCCAACTCAAACCAGACCAACAATCCTTTTTATAACATCCCCATCAAATAAATGGTCATCAACCTCTTTTTGAAAACCTCTAGAAGGGTAGGAAAAAACTTTTATACATTCTGAAATGACATTCCCTTTTTTAGACAATTCTCATTTTTAAAATAAATATTTTTATATCAATCTTAAATTTGCCTCTCTCCACCTCAGTTCTGCTTTACGATTCATTGAGAATTATTTCTTCAGCAACCTCAAAATTGTGTTGCTTTCAGGATATCTTTGTCGATATTGAACTAGTTCAGCCACTTTTCCTATCTGTTTTCTTCACTGACATTTTAACTTTCTTGAGTGACACTTATGGTAGAATCCAAATGAGTAGATAAGTTCTTAGTGGGAGAAAAGTTCTCTATAAATATCTTAATGATCTTTTTCATTGTTTAATTGTTCATTTTGTTTAGTTTTTTTTTTTTTTTTTTTTTACTTATTTGGATCTCTCAGGAATGATAATAAATTGGAATGCATTCAGAGAAAGACAATCAACATAATAAGAGAACTTGAATTCTTGATCTCTTGAAGTAAATGATATTTGATCTATAATAAAGGAAGCTTAGGTGGTACATGATAGCTGTCTTCAGGTATCTAAACTAATTAGACTTTTTTTCAGTTTAACCTCAGAGGACAAAATCAGACTCAGCTAGTAAAAAGAACAAAGTAGCAAATTTAGATAAGATGCCCATAAAAACAAACAAGCCCTTAGAGCTAGTCAATAAAAGAATTCTCTCCATTCTTGAGAAGTACCAGCTTTCTCTTTCTTAAGTTGTCTAGCAAAGGTGAATTAACTAGTTTCTAGGTATATCATAGTATAGATAGGTATTTTTTTTTAACATGTGCAAAACTAAATGGCTATTGAAGTCCCTTCCAATCTAGAAATGCTATGATTTCGTGACAAGCTTTTAAAAAACATTTCTTTCTCTCTATTGCTTGTTAGTATTTTATGAGGTAATGATCTTCCAGATCTTTTTGCAGATGAGTTTATAAATATACCTATATTTTGAGTGGGGTTGCCTTTGGCTACAATTTAGAGAACTGATGTTTACTTGTCTAATCAGTTTCTAAGCTGTTTTGTTCCCTTTTGGCAAATGATTTACTTCTGTTAAACTGCATAAAATGTTTTGCATTTAGTAGCAGTGTCTCTTCCTGGATTTTCCATAGGCATCAATAGCTTATTTAAATAGCTTAGGTTTGAGTTGTTTAATCTAATGACATACTTTAATTTCATTTTTTTCATTTATTCATATGATTGTGTATTAATTTTATTCTTTGCTCTAACAAATTGGTGGTCTGACTGTAGACATATCCATCAATAATGAATTGTTTCCTATGTAAATAAGATATTTAATTTCATTTGAACTCTCCCCTTCCTCATTTCTAGTGCCTTCTATTTCTTTTCCTTCCATTTCTTTTCTCAATAAAGAATTCATGACCTTATAGGCATTCTTAGTCTTTTTGTTTTGTGTCTTGGGCCCCTTGTGCAATTTGGTAAAGCCTGTGGACCTTTTCTCAAAATAACATTTTTTAATGCATTACATAAACTATATAGGGTTACAAAGGAAACCAATTAGATTGAAATACAATTATCAAATTTTTTAAAAAATCAAGGTCATTGACTCCAGGTTAATAATACCTGAATAAAGCTTCTGTGAAATCTACAAATCTTTGGCCTGGCTCATGCTTTATTCTGGGACCAATTTTTCCCCATATTTTTGGAGGCTGTTTTTAATCAATTCAAGTTGCATTCAAATCAGAGAACATCAAAACACAGAATAGCTTCTTAATCTCTCTGCCCTTCTACCCATGTTATGAAAATTAGTGAGATTTTAACTATAGGGGGAAAAAAGGAATGAGAATTGAAGTTTGAGACATGAGAAATGATGCAAATGAAGCAGAATAGGGCCTTGCTTAATTAAGGTGGAGTGAAACCAGGGTGTATAGCAGAGGCAAATCTTTCTTTTTCAGGGTTAGTTAGGCCTTGGGAACATTTACTTTGCTCTAAATGCTTGAGCTAGCCCAAGTTCATTAAGTTCCTATCTGAGATAAACAAAAAAATCTTTCTTTTGTGTTATGTCCCATTCATGCTAAAAACAAAGCATAGAGATCCAGTGATCTAGAATGCCTGCAGGGTCCTTGAAATTTTATCTGATTATAACCTGTGCTTCTGATTTTTTGGACTTCACTGCCATGGCTCCCCCTCTGGTATCTTTTTCCATCCTCAACCCTTTTCAGCTCCCTTTTAATTGTTGTCTTCAATGATTGCAATGTAAGCTCCTTGAGGCCAGGAACTCTTTATTTTTGTTCATATATTTGTGTTTAACAAATACTTAATGAATGCTTAATTGCCCTGACAACTCATACTGCTGAAATGAGTAAATTAAACATCAGATTTTGAACTGTTAATATTGTCTCTGCTCCTTTGCCTACTTAAGTGAACTGTACATTTCCTAGAACTCTTGAGTTTAAACCAGCTTTTGTATTCCTTGGGGAAATTCCAGGGTATATGAAGAGAGAGTATGCGCTTGATAGATTTTTTTTTAATGTGTTGCTTTATGAAAATGTAATATTTGTTTATTGATTCTATGCCAAGAGTAAAAGCGACTAACTGTATGTTCCCTTTTTTATGTATGTTTTTCTATTTCTTTGATAAATCAAATCCATTGTGCCAGGGTTTCATTTCTAGGATTCATTTAAATTTATCTAGTAAAAGAGGATACAAGGTCTACAAGTGGAGAAGAATGCAAATAATTGGGTAGACCTGAAACAATATATATTCTGAGATAATCAAAGGATTAAAGGAATAATGAGGATTAGTAGGTCAATGACTCTCTGAGAACCATAGAAAGCTCAATGTTTATCAACCTGTGGAGTGGAAGATCACAACTTGCTAGGTAAAAGGAAAGGCTGAGATCAGATGCTCAGCCCTCCACTTAATAAGATCCTAACAGTGATTAGCAACACCACCTACTGGTTTCAAAAAGAATGATATATTAATTTCATTTGGAAGGCCAATGAGTTTCTAAAAGAATTTCCCTACTTCTTCCTTGTCTTCAACAAATATGGACATATAAACTATAATTTTTATGGTGGTCTTCTTTTTCATCTTATAAACATTACAATTTAAGATAACCAAATGTTCTATGAAATGTTTCTTATTACATTTGGATAGAAAACAAATTCCCCCTGAAGAGGGGAGAAGGGGGAAGAAGAGTTCATAACCCCCTGAAGAGGGGTTCATAAGTTAAAGAACTTATGAGCCATCCTTTCATTTATATTCAACTCTCTTACAGTTTCAGATTTCATTTATGATTCTATTCTTCTAGCAGGTTCACTTTTGGTCATTAGACAAGCATCATAGACTTAGGAACAGTTAGGTAGAGCAGAAAATAGTTAGTGGGACCTGGAGTCAGGAAGGACTCAGTTCAAATTCTATTTATCAGCTGTTTATTCTTAGGTGAATCATTTAACTTTTGTTTCCCCAATTTCCTCAGTTGTAAAGTAGGATAAAATCACCTATCTCTCAGGATTGTTGTAGTTATCAAAGTACATATTATTTGTAAAGGGCTTCACATGGTACCTGGCACGTAGTTAGTACTATATAAATGCTAGATGTTATTAGAGGACTACTAGCTGTTAATGTTTATAAATGGTCTTAAAAGCTATTTAATTCTTAACACTTCCAGACTGCTTTTCTACCATTTTTGTCACTGGCAGAAGTAGCAGGAGATTACACAATACAGAGAGCAATTTCATATTTCCTTTCATTTCATGTGTTGTTCTGGCTAAAGAATTCATCCATTTACTGATGATGGGGCTCTCTAAATTTAGTTAGATCCTAAGAAAGCAGATATAGTCCAATTGATGGGACTATACATGAAGCTTTTCCATGGTAGATCTTTCCAGAGTTTGATACCCATAGATATAATGCCTCAAAAATTCCAGAGATAATCCCATACTATGATGAGTGTTCAATTCATTAATGACTATTCTTTGGTTTCAATAATTCAACCAGTTTAGAATTTGTCAAATATATTATTATCATGTAGTCCTCTCAATATGACTTTTTAAAAATTGTCCTTGGCAATTATCATATCTTCCATTCATTCTGAGCTGTATCATTCTTAATACCACTTTTAAAGAATTGTGCTGTTCATTTAAATTCATTCTTAGTCATTTATCCTCACTTCCATCATGCATATGTATGGGTATATGTGAGTATACATACACATCTACACTTGTATATGCATATATACATACACATATGTCTTATAAAAGCTAAGCTGATGAATAAATTCCTTAAGCATTCAAACTGATCTTTTGTCAAGTCCTTTTTTCCCCTCTCTTATCTCGTTCAGTTTGACTTTTAATAATTTATTTTTGAGAGTTTCTCATCCCTCTTGAACTGTATCTTCTTTAAAATATTAGATTATTGGATCCTATTTATGCCTTCTTCAAACTCTTTGAAGTACACTCCTACAGCCAATACTCTATTTTAATCCTCCATCATTTCTCACATGGAATATTGGCATGTTAATTGGTCTCCTTCCTTAACTTTCTCCCTACTTTCATCCATCCTCCACTCGACTGCCAAAGTGATTTTCCCAAAGCACGGACCTCATCATGTCAACTCTTTCATACACACACACACACACACACACACACACACCCTCATTACTGGCTCCGTTATGTCCAGAACCAAATAACTTAGTTATTTTTTTCTATTTGTCACTTAAAATGCTTTGTAATCTGGCTTTTCACATGCTCTATGATCCAGTTGACCAACATAAAACATTCCATTGTCATCTCAATACATTTGCACTGAGTGCTCCCCATGCTGGGATTGCTCTCCATCCTTACCTTAGCTTTTTAAATTTCTCTTAGTTCCTTAAAAACTTAGAGCAAGACTACAGAAAATCATCTAGACTACAGAAAATCATCTAGACTACAGAAAATCATCTCCAAGATAATACACTATGATCAAGTAGGATTTATACCAGGAATGCAGGGCTGGTTCAATATTAGGAAAACTATCAATATAATTGGCCATGTTAATAACCAAATTAACAAAAACCATATGATCATCTCAATAGATGCAGAAAAAGCATTTGATAAAATCCAACATCCATTCCTATTAAAAACACTTGAGAGTATAGGAATAAATGGACTTTTCCTTAAAATAATCAGCAGCATCTATTTAAAACCATCAGTAAGCATCATATGTAATGGAGACAAACTGCAACCATTCCAATAAGATCTGGAGTGAAACAAGGTTGCCCACTATCACCGTACTATTTAATATTGTATTAGAAACGCTTAGCTATAGCAATAAGAGCTGAGAAAGAGATTAAAGGAATAAGAATAGGCAATGAGGAAGCCAAATTATCACTCTTTGCCGATGACATGATGGTATACTTAGAGAACCCCAGAGATTCTAGCTAAAAAGTTATTAGAAATAATCCACAACTTTAGCAAAGTTGCTGGTTATAAAATAAACCCACATAAGTCATCAGCATTCTTATATATCACTAACAAAATCCAACAGTCAGAGTTACAAAGAGAAATTCCATTTAAAGTAACTACTGATAATATAAAATATTTAGGAATCTATCTGCCAAGGGAAATTCAGAAACTTTATGAGCAAAATTACAGACCACTTTTCACACAAATTAAGTCTGATCTAACCAATTGAAAAATATTAAATGCTCTTGGATAGGCAAAGCAAATATAATAAAGATGACAATATTACCTAAACTAATCTATTTATTTAGCGCTATACCAATCAGACTCCCAAAAACTATTTTAATGACCTAGAAAAAATAACAACAAAGTTCATATGGAAAAACAAAAGGTCAAGAATTTCAAGGAATTAATGAAAAAAAAATCAAATGATGGTGGCTTAGCTGTACCAGATCTAAAATTATATTATAGAGCAGCAGTTACCAAAACTATTTGGTATTGGCTAAGGAATAGATTAGTTGATCAGTGGAATAGATTAGGTTCAAGGGATAAAACAGTCAACAAATATAGCAACCAGTCTTTGACAAACCCAAAGATCCCAGCTTTTGGGATAAGAACTTACTGTTTGATAAAAATTGCTGGGAAAATTGGAAACTAATATGGCAGAAACTAGGCATTGATCCATACTTAACCAGACACCAAGATAAGGTCAAAATGGGTTCATGACCTAGGCATAAAGAATGAAATTATTAATAAATTAGAGGAAAATAGGATAGTTTACCTCTTAGACCTGTGGAAGGGGAAGGTCTTTATGACCAAAGCAGAACTAGAGATCATTACTGATCACAAAATAGAAAATTTCGATTATACCAAACTGAAAAGTTTTTGTACAAACAAAACTAATGCAGACAAGATTAGAAGGGAAGCAATAAACTGGGAAAATATTTTTACAGTCAAAGGTTCTGATAAAGGCTTCATTTCCAAAATATATAGAGAATTAACTCTAATTTATAAAAAATCAAGCCATTCTCCAATTGAAAAATGGTCAAAGGATATGAACAGACAATTCTCAGATGAAGAAATTGAAACTATTTCTAGTCATATGAAAAGATGCTCCAAGTCATTATTAATCAGAGAAATGCAAATTAAGACAACTCTAAGATACCACTACACACCTGTCAGATTGGCTAAGATGACAGGAAAAATAATGATGATTGTTGGAGGGATGGGAAAACTGGGACATTGATTCATTGTTGGTGGAGTTGTGAACAATCCAACCATTTTGGAGAGTAGTTTGGATCTATGCTCAAAAAGTTATCAAACTGTGCATACCCTTTGATCCAGCAGTGTTACTACTGGGATTATATCCCAAAGAGATTATAAAGAAGGGAAAGGGACCTGTATGTGCACGAATGTTTGTGGCAGCCCTTTTTGTAGTGGCTAGAAACTGGAAACTGAATGGATGTCCATCAGTTGGAGAATGAGCTGAATAAATTGTGGTATATGAAAATTATGGAATATTACTGTTCTGTAAGAAATGACCAACAGGATGATTTCAGAAGGCCTGAGAGACTTACAGAACTGATGCTGAGTAGAAATGAGCAGGGCCAGGAGATCATTATATACTTCTACAACAATACTAGATGATGACCAGTTCTGATGGATCAGGCCATCCTCAGCACAGGATCAACCAAATCATTTCTAATGGAGCAGTAATGAACTGAACTAGCTATACCCAGAAAAAGAACTCTGGGAGATGACTAAAAACCATTACATTGAATTCCCAATCCATATATTTATAGACACTCTACATTTTTGATTTCCTTCACAAGTAATTGTACAAAATTCAGAGTCTGATTCTTTTGTACAGCAAAATAATGTTTTAGTCATGTATACTTATTTTGTATCTAAGTTATATTTAATATATTTAAATCTACTAGTCATCCTGACATTTTAGGGAAGGGAGATAAGAGGTGAAAAATTAGAACAAGAGGTTTGGCAATTTTAATGCTGTAAAGTTACCCATGTATATATCCTGTAAATAAAAGGCTATTAAATTAAAAAAAAAAAAAAAAAAAAAAACTTAGAGCAAATCCCATTTTCTGCAAGAATTACTTTCCTGGTTCCCCCAACTGATAATTTCTTCCTCTCTGGATTACTACCTAACTAATCTGCATACAATTTATATTGCCTAATTAAGTATATGTTGTCTCTTCTATTAGAATGTAAACTCCTTGAGACCAGAGACTGTTTTTACTTTTCTCTGTATCCCCAGTGCTTTAGCGCAGTTCCTAAAACATAGAAATCAATAAATGCGTATTGACTGATTGCTATCTAAAATTAAGTATATATATCAAGCTATTTCCAATTTTCTTTTTTTTTTATTATTATTTTAATAGCCTTTTATTTACAGGTTATATGTATGGGTAACTTTACAGCATTGACAATTGCCAAACCTCTTGTTCCAATTTTTCCCCTCCTTCCCCCAACCCCTTCCCCCAGATGGCAGAATAACCAGTAGATATTAAATATATTAAATATATATTAAAATATAAAGTATACATGACCAAACCGTTATTTTGCTGTACAAAAAGATCGGGCTCTGAAATATTGTACAATTAACCTATGAAGGAAATCAAAAATGCAGGTAGGCAAAAAGATAGGGATTGGGAATTCAATTTCCAACTTTCTTCTTCTCCATCATGACCCTGATGATGGAATATATCCTTGCCCCACATTTCTCATTATCATTTCCACAGGAGCAACCAAGTTCTCCTTGAGGGTGAGGATACAATTAAAATAGCAATTTGCTTATTGTTACTTTGTTTTCTGAGGAATAAATTTTCATCAAGGTAAGATATAAATTTATAGACAAATTGTCTTTTGACAAAGAGAATGTTCTGAGAAAAGCACAGATAGTTCAAGTTCGCCATCACCACAGTATCACACTTCTCTGCTAGTTTTATGTTTTCCAAACTCCTTATCCCTTCCAGATGGCTTGTAAAATATTCCCAAAACAATATCACTGCTTTCTCCCTCTGCTGATTTAAACCCAAATGTACTATGCCAGTTTCCCCACTCAAGTTCTGAATGTCTTCACTGTATCTTTTTATATTGAATATCTTCAATGTATCTTTTTAATACACAGAACTGACTACTCTATCTTACCTGTTTTACCTTTCCTTTTCTTTTTAAACAACCATTGAGCATTTGTCATTGCATTGTGAGGATTGAATGAGTTAACATATAAAATAAAATGTTTTTTTCAAAATAACATATAAAGACTAATTACTCTTGACTTAGATTTACCCTTCTAGAGTCATATTAGATAGATGAAAGATACATAGATAGATTGAGATAGATAGATGAATAGATGGATAGATAAAATGGGTATCTATGAAGTGCTTATAGCTTGCTAAGTACTACAAATACAAAGCAAAAGAAAAACAAAGAGAAAGACCTGCCCTCAAGGAGCTTACATTCTAAATGTGCAAAAGCAACAAATGAAAAAGGAGCTGAAAAGCTGAGGGAGAAGAGGAGGAAAAAGATATCTCTGGGAGGTAAGAAGTGATCTAAGGTATCATAAATTGTTCTACTTTAAAGAGAACATAATGGTTCCTGGAGGCACTTTCTTAAAAGGAGATTGGGAAGGAATTATGTGTCATCATCTATAATGGCAAGTTCATACTCACCTATTTTGTTAATCATATTTCATGTATTTTATATAAGTATTTAAACTGGTGGGTTTTGATACTTTCTTCTTGGATATTGTATCCTGAGAATTTTTAGTCTTTTCTTCTTTTCTTGGTACTAGGCTTGTCAAATATTTGAGAGCAATTTTCTCCTTTGTATTCCTTTTTCAAGTTAAAGCTCTTTTAATTAGAGATCCAAAATTCCAGCTAATGAATAGATAAGACTATTCACTGTCTTTCTCCCTTCTACATGAAGTTTGTAGTCAAGTAACAATATAAGACTATAAAAAATACAAAGCAAATGTTTTATTTAAAAAAGAAATAAATTTGTTTATTTTTAGTAAGTTTTTTAGAACAGAGGTGCTATATAACTTCACATATAAATAAACATGTACTTTTATAACATTACTTTGCAAAGCTAACTCCCATTAATACCTCCCTCAAGCCCAGTACCATTAGAGGAATAGGTATATAGTGTGAACTTTTGATTTTAATGGCAGAGAGAACTCCTGGATTCAGTTCAATTTCATTGTTTAAACGTTTATTAAGCACTTTCTACATGTCAGGCAGCATACTGAGCTGTGTCGATACAGAAAAGAGACAAAAGACAGTTCCTTCCCTTAGGGATTTTAAATCTAATGATGAGGTCAGAATTTTCTCTATATTTATGGTCCTAGAGAGTGACACTGAGAATCTGAGCACAGTGTCTTTGATCCAGCAGTATCTCTACTGGGCCTGTATCCCAAAGAAATCATAAAAAAAGGAAAAAAATCCACACGTGCAAAAATGTTTGTGGCAGCCCTTTTTGTAGTGGCAAGAAACTGGAAACTGAGTAGATGCCCATCAGTTGGAGAATGGCTGATCTGAGTAAGTCATGGTACATGAATGTTATGGAATAATTATTGTTCTATAAGAAACAGTTAGCAGGATGATTTCAGAAAGGCCTAGAGAGACTTACATGAACTGATGCTAAGTGAAGTGACAAGAACCAAGAGAACATTGTACACATTAACAACAAGATTATGTGATGATCAATTCTGATGTACATGATGGCTCTTTTCAACAATGAGGTAATTCAGGCCAATGGTCTTGTGATAGAGAGAGCTATCTGCATCTAGAGAGAGACTGTGGAAACTAAATGTGTATCACAACATCGTATTTTCACTCTTTTTGTTGTTGTTTGCTTGCATTGTTTTCTCTCTCATTTTCCCCCTTTTGATCTGATTTTTCTTGTGCAGTATAATTGTGGAAATATGTATATAATAATTGCATGTTTAATGTATTAGATTACTTTCTGTCTAGGGGAGAGAGTGGTAGAAGAGAAGGGAAAAAAATTTGGAACATAAGGTTTTTTAAGGGGAATGTTGAAAATTATCCATGCAAAAATTTGAAAATAAAAAGCTTTAAGAAAAAAATAGAGATTGAACACATATCATTATCAGAGGCAAGATTTTACACCACCTCTTCTTGGCTCTGAGGTCAGCTATTAATCTATTATGCCACACTGCCTGTCAAGCTCAGTATTATACTATATTTATGTGCGATAGAGCTAGAGACCTTAGAAAATATCTAGTCCAATGCCCTCATTTTACAGGTGATGAAACTGAAGCCCAAGTAACTTTCCCAAAGTCACAAAAGTTCTGAAAACCCCAAGTTAATTTTTAACTTTATAAACTCTTTTAATGAATAGAAAGTTATGAAACAGCTAAGCTAAATTTTGTCCTGTCACATCCTACCTTAAGTTTTAGCCTTTTCTTTGTTAAAAAAAAAAATCTAAATATTTATGGTTTATAACCAATGTAATATTCTCATTTAAAGAATAGTCAGTTAAATAATCATTTATTAAGCAGGTACTATGTGCCATGCACTCTAGCAATGTCTGAGAATACAAAGAAAGACAAAATCCAAAACAGGCTACTTACATCTCAAGTATCAGCCTCAAATATTGTACATTACCCAATTAAATTCTACTTTATTTCCACCTTTTCTGGGAACTCTTCCATGATTAAGCCCAAATGGCTCTGCTCACTCCTTTACTCTGCAATCTCTGAGCACTCAAGTACTCAGGTTGCAATATGTTCACTTAAATATAATTTCAAATGGATTCTTAAGTTTGTTTTTTCATGGAGGAACATTCTGTATACTCAACTAAATTATACCTTTCTAAAGGGCAAGGATTTTTTTTTTACATTTTATTTTCCTAATGTCTAAAACACTGGATAGCCAATAAATATGTAAGAACATGACTGAAATTAAAGAGAAGTTTTGGGGGAAGAAGTAAAAGTTGTAACTTCTCTTTGCCCAGATTCTGATCTTCATCTTATTCTGACATCACCAGTAAACCTAATAGTGTCCATTACCACTTAAAAGTCTTGCCAATGTTGTGCTCCATTTTTAATATTTTATTTTAAAGTAAATTTGGGTTCTTTCCTCCTTTTGTCAGCTGAGAGACAGCCTACCTCAATGAAATGACTGAGAGGTAACATCCTTTCTGTAAAATTGACATCCGCAAAATACGCATCATTTGTGGCTTAACTGTCACTATAAAATGATCCAGTAATTTGTATTACTTTGTGCCATTCCAAAAACACTATGGTCTATGATATATGCAATTGGCTAACATCCCAGAGTCCAGGATGCTTCCGAAGTTTCTGAGGCCTTGAGCAAAAAAGATTATATTAGATCAGAATGCAATATTATGAAGACAACAAAGTGATTATATTTTAGCATCCTCCCCACTCCTTCCATTCTAGGTCATTATTCTACAGTGGAGTGAATGGTTTAATTAGAAATATCTCATAATAGCTTATAATAAAAAAAAATAGCATGATATAATGCCTACTTGTGTGCCAGGCACAAATATTATTACATTTAATCCTCACAACAACTAGAGAGGTAAAAGGTACTATCATCTACATTTCACAAAAGAAAAAATTAAGGCAAACACATTAAATGACTTGCCTAAGGTCTTACAGCTTGGAAGTATCTGAGGTGGGATGAGAACTGAATTTTTTCTGATTCTGGGCTGAGTGCTGTATTCTGAACCACTTAGCTGTCTCTTCCAAGCAAATAAAACACATTAAGAGGGTTTCAGGAATTGACTAATCTTCCAAAAATTTCTCGATATCATTTGGGTCAATGGTGTTCAAAATACTGTCTTAGTCTGGAGAGATATGCAATGTCTGTGAAGATTTCTTCTAAGCTAAAAATTTCATCACTTTCACTGAAAATGAATCAATGATAAATTATTATATAATTATCATTTATAGGATATTATACTTTCTCTACTCTGCCCTTCATTTACTCTCTCTCCCCATCCAAAGGAGTGTAGTTACTTTACATAGATTTTAAAAAAAAAAAGGTTTTAGAATTCAGTATGATATATCTGGGTCAAATAGGAAATGGTACTACCAATGGGCATAAGCAGGACTTTACACATGTGCAGACTCAGACTATCTGACGCTAGCATCTTTCCAGCCTTTTCTTCTTTCTCTCTAGGGATATGAATAACAGTAATTTCACATACATAAGTTTCTCTTGGTTTTATCCTCACACCATTGAGATTCTCATCTCCTTACCTTCATGTGACACAAAAAAATTGCTCTCTCACATAGATGAAAATACCATTTGACTAAGGCTGAATCAAAATTTAACAAAGTACAGGTTAAAAGACCACAGCAATAGAGACATTCTGGGTAGAGCCTGAAATCTCAGTTCCCTGGAAAATGAAACCCATGATGTCTTTTTGAAAACTCCTGGGTGACAGCAACATTTTACTCCTAACAAAGTCTAATATCCCCATGTTCCCTCCACCTAGTCTTCTGTTTGTTTTTCAAATGTACTGGAATGCTTTGTTAGGAAGACACTTCCCAGCACCACACTTTAAAGCATCATGTGGAAAAAAGAAGGAACTTTTCTCACAACCTGGGAAAAGTTCTTCTATCAGATGCTTTAACAAACTTGTGACCAAATGATCCAAGATCAGGTAATATCTCAGGTATCATTTCTGGCAGGGTTTCTGAGTGTGTCTCTGATATCTCCAACATCACATGGTGTTACCTTGATGAGGGGCTAGGGATGTATAGCAGTCCTTTAGTGAAATATAAAAGAAGAACTACCCCCACTTCACTCATGCTTCAATCCCAAATTCTAATGCCTTGCAGAAGCATGTGTGTGTGAGTGCATGCACGCGTGCACGCACACACACACACACACACACACACACTACTATCTGTACACACAAACCTCTAGCCCCAAGTTGCAAATTCTTGCATCTCTGGTGTCTTAGTGCTCTATTAAAATGATCTTAAGCAGCTGATTTTATATAAAGTGCTCATGATAATTTACTTCCATGTTTTCTGATGTTCTCTTGTACCTAAAAATTGAAGGAAGATGCAGGGAAGAAAAAAAAGGTCAAGTGAAGATTAAATATACATAGAATTAAACAGAAACAAGACAAAAATACATGATAAGGAAACTAGGACAGGGAAAAAGAAAATATGGGAAGTGTTCAAGTGAATAGGTCAGATTAAGCTTCTTAGATGAGCCTTGAATAGCATTTTAATGAAGGATATTTGTGAGTTATTTAAGATGTAGCCTCTGACTTTGGTTGTCTCCAACAGAGAGGAATCAATTCTATCACCTTCTTCCTCCTTCAACTTTTTGACAATGTCTACTTTCTCCTTTCTGTTGCCAAGAAATCTCTATCTATTGATAGAAGAAAGAAGAGAGTCACATTTAGCTAGGAAAAGTATAAAGTACAATTCAGACAAGAAGGAAGGCACATGTGCTTAAAAATAATAAGTTGACGTTTGCATAGTACTTTTAAAGTTTATAAATATGCATTAGTATGCATTAGTTCATTTGATATTTCTTTATATTTTGATATTTCTATATATTTTGATATATATATATATATATATATCTTTATCTTCACAAGAATTCTGCGATGCTACCAGTAATATTATTCTCATTCTAGAAAAGAGAATAAGATACACTGAGATTAAATAATCTGTTTTTGTAGGATCAGAGATTCAGAGTCAGAAAGGACTCTTCAGGTCATTTAGTCCATCCCTCTCATTTTTCAAGTGAAGAAAATGAGAGATCTGGAGATGTTAAGTGGATTACAAAAGTACACACAGCCAGTAGATGATGACCAGGTTACACTTTATTCCAAATCCAGTTTAAGATATTACACTTCCCCCTTCCCTACCTGATGAATTCATTGACAGTGTGTTCATGATAATTTTGATTACTGAAATAAAAGTTTTCACACAAGCAAAACCAATAACCAAAATTAAAAGGAAAGCAGGGAATTGGTAAAGGCAGAAAATTTACAGCAAGTTTCTCTGATAAAACCCTGATTTCTCAGACATTTAGGAAATGTAGTTAAATTTATAAAATTGAGAACTTCAGTTGATAAATGGTAAAAGGATATGAACAGGCAGTTTTCAAAAGAAAACAAAGTTTTCGATACATTAAAAGAGTGCTCTAAGTAACTATTGATTAGAGAAATGCAAATTAAAACCACTCCGATGTACCTCTTCACACCAATCACATTGAAATAAAGAAGAAAGAGAAGAAAAGAAAGGGGGAAGAGAGGGAGGAAAGAAAGAGGGAAATGTGAGAGAGCCAGAAACCTACCTCAGACACTTCAGAGTTTCTTTAACGGAAGCACTATTTTTTTTAATTCAAGCTTTTTATTTACAAAACATATGCATGGGTAATTTTCACAACAATGACCCTTGCAAAACTTTGTTCCAAATGTTCCTTCCTTCCCCCAACCCCCTCCCCTAGCTGGCAGGTAGTCTAATACATGTTAAATCATATATATACATACATACAGTTATTTGCTGCACAAGAAAAATCAGATTAAGAAGGAAGAAAAAGAAAAACTGAAAAAGAAAACAAAATGCAAACAAATAACAATAGAGACAGTGAAGGGAAGCATTCTTGAAATGCTTTTAGGTTAGAGTATCTTTGTTAGATTTGCTAATATAATTCCCTGATTTTGACAACATTTGTAGTCTTTTTCTTTTTGGACATTTTGAAAACTTTTGGCAGAATTTCTGCCATTGGTATTGCATATGAGTCAAAGTAAGGTTAATAACTTGATAAAGAAACAAATAGATAAGAATTAAAAATAACTATAATAAAATGGTGTATTTTGACTGGCAGAGAGGGGAGCTAGAAGGGAAAAAAGATACCAATAGCTTTGTACTATGCAGATTCTTCCAAAAATACTTATTGATTGGACTAGGTATTTGATTTTGGAAACTTTCCTTGCACCTTTGAAATGTTCTTGTTTCTTAAGAGTAGCATTGGAGATTTCAATGTTTAAATAGAAGGAGAATCTAATAGGATATTTTATTTGTGCCTACAGAAAATTCTTTATACAAATCTTTTATGATTGTCCCCAAATCACAGAAAGGTACAGAAACTAATGAATAATGTAAGAGGCATATAAAGTTGCATATAGTAGATGAACTTTCTTTTCTACTTAGCCTTGAAAAATATTTGTTTGGCTATTATATATCAATCAAGATCAAGATTGTATATCAATCTCTCCACTTCTACTCCCCATGGTCTCTCAAATCTCTTTCAGTTTGGACCTTTCCTAGAGTGTATATATGAAACTCTAGGCAGAGCCAGGATATATGAATTACTTTAAAAATGTACTAGTTCTGAGTTATCTAGAAAGGTCATTCCTATGTCTTCCAATAATAATAGTCTCCCCTCACCTTCCCACCCAACTCTCATCAGTCCTTCTGTTCTTAAAAAGGTAAAGAGTATTTCTATTTGTTATGGGCCAGAACTTGAAACAAGGTACTAAGTGGAATTGAGGAGACAATGGTTAAATCTAGTTTAGCATCGATTTAATCCTACAACAAATAATGGTTTCTTAGTGATGTAATGATTGGTGTGTACTCAGTGTGGAACATATAAGCTTAGAAGCTCTCAGGGCCAAAAAGACAAGCTCACTAGAAACTCTTGGAGGCTGAGACAGATTCATTCTATCGTCTACCTCTGTGGTGGCTGGAGGCTGCAGCACAAACCTTTGGATTCGGAGAGATTCAGAGGGCAGAGAAGGGGGAAGGAGCTCAAGCTCTCGGAACCAAGGAGAGAGATAGGCCTCTAAGAAAGCTAACGGGCCTGGGAAAAGGAGACAAGACTTTGAAGGAGACAATAAAGGATTTAGACTTTAACACCTGCCTGCACTTTTGGTGATTACTGAACTGAAACAAAGGCTGTTCCCAGAAACCCCAAGAAAACCCAACAAGAGAACATTACATTTTGGCGAGAGAGTTACATCTATTTGTTTTTTTTCTGATTCCAAAAAAGATCAGAATTACTAAAGAGCCTTTGGAATGTGATAAGAATAAAATTGCAAGACCATATCCTCACTCCATTCCTGAGTAGCCATAGAATTTTTAGAAGTGACTTAGAGGTACATAGCCAATAGTCAATATGTGCCTGAAAAAACATATCAGACTGTAGCACATTCAAACGCCTAAGACTTTTAGTCTTGCCACCCTAAATTGCCCCTTTGTTGCCTCCTGAGGAGGGACCATTCCAAGTTGGAGCATGTCACCCAGGGCCAAAATGTCTCTGGTTGTCTGTGGCTATTCTCAAGTATTCGAAAGATACTTTTGTATTAATTGAACGAAATTGTCCAGAGATATCATCAAAGGCTATAGTTGAAACTTTAGAAATTTCCCTGTGAAGAATTTTTTTTTTCCTTTAGGGAGAGAGTTTTTCCCCTCCATTTGACCAGGTGAACATCATATAGGAAGGTGATACTGATGGAAATTTAAATGTTTACTTTTAGACTAGGTGACTTTAGGAGAGTTATAAATATCAGAAGAAAGTGCCTGAATCTTGTTTAGTACTTTCTTTTGGCAATAGGCTGGTAGGTAAAAACAGGAAAGCTGTAACAAGCACTTTAGATGCACCAATAATGAGAAAATGTTGAAACTGAGAAGTATCATCTTCAACTCATATTTAACACTGTGATCCATTTCTCTATAACTCAATAACCACAGTGTTGAAAGCCCTTGTTTTCATGACGCTGACTAATATATTTGTAGACTCCTGCTGAGCCATATGATGTGTGTAGCCTGTTTCTTTTCCATGACATCTTAATGGCTTGTAAATTATACAGTGTAGATCAGTGCAGTGACACTTATTTCTAACAGTTGTTGAGCTGCCTTTGGCATTTCCCCCCTACTCCCTCTCACATACTAACCCAGTAACAGTTTTATATAAATGATCTTAGCATAGCAGCAGCTATGTGGTTTTTGTAACAGCTGCTGTCTGAAGGTCATTTCAGTGAGCTTATCAAGAAGGGTAGCTCTAGTCCTGGAAGCCTTTCTAGTCTAGCTGGGAAGAAGAGATATACAAATTAAAAGATTTTTTTTTTTTTTTTTTTAACAAAATCATAGCTATTCAAAATGTCAGGAGTGGTATGGACATTCAAGTCCACTGGAACTCAGAGTGGTTAATAAGTCAATGAGGCCTTTATTAATGAGGCACCTATTATACGTCTGCTGCTATACTAACTGTTAGGGATTATAAAAGAGAATATAAACACCCTCAAGAAAGTTATAGTCTGGGCAAGGGAGGCAATAGCATGCTTAGGTAAGCACACTTGACACAAATTTAACTTTTCAAGGAAGATTCTGGAAGTTGAGAACAATGGAAAAGGTTTCCTGTAGAAAATGCTACTTGATCTGAGCGTTGAAGGAAAAATGGGGATTTTGAGAAAGTTGTAAGAGCTGAAAATAGAATATATTCCAGACCTGGAGGACAGTCAGTGGAATAGTAACACAGAAGTTGAAGATGTAGTGATATGTATGAGAGATAATTATATCAGTTTGGATTATTGTATGTATGAAAAGGAATAATGTAAAATAGCTAGAAAGGTATGTTGGGGCCAAATTACAATAATTTTTTAAAGCTAAAAAGAGGTATTTACATTTGATTCTACAGTTGGGGACTGAGACTCAGATTTGTCAGATGTGATGATGTGACAATACTTTAAATCACTTTTGATTTACATGAATTGGTACTGAATGAAACAAGCAGAATCAGGAAAGCATTGTACACAGTAATGGCAAGATTGTGTAATGATAAACTATGATAGATTGAGCTCTTCTCAGCAGTTCAATGATCCAAGGTAATTTCAATACACTTAGCATAGAAAATGCCATCTTCATCCAGAGAAAGAACTATGGAGACTGATCAAATCATACTGTTTTCACCTTTTTTTAATGTTTTTTTTTTCTTTCTCATGATTGTTCTCTTTTGTTCTGATTTTTCTCTCTTAAGATAACTCATGAAAATATGTAAAAAATGAATGCACATGTATAACCTAAAAATTAATTGCTTAAAAAAGACAATCACTTTGATAGTTGTGTGGAAGGTGATCACCAAGAAATGGCATTTTAAAGTAGTGTTTCCTGGATCTAGAATCTGAAATAAGGGTAAGACATAATCAACTAAAGAAGGAGAAGATGATGTGATACATATAAAACAATGTGATCAGCGGTGGGTTGTCCAAGGCATATTCAAAGCAAGATAGACTGACCAGTCTGACTGGAGTAAAGGTTTCATGTATTGGGAGAGCCCTGAAGTCTTTGAATACCAGAAAGAGAAGTTTATAAATCATTCTTTAAATACTTGTTGGAGATTTTTTGATTATTACTAAGTATGGCACAATACAAAGAGTGCTGAATTTGAAGTCAGAGATTCTGAAGTGAAATCCTATCTCTGCCTTGCTAAGTTTGACCTTGGAGAAGATATTTAATCTCTCTAAACATAATTTTCTTAATGTGTTAAACAGAGATGTTGAAATAAGAGAACTCTAAAGTTGCTTCTAACTCTATCCCTGTGATTCTATGAAAAATATGATAGCAACATATAGGATATATTTAGTTAAATTTTTGGAAAGCTGATTGTTAAACATTTACCAACAACACATCCCAGGTCCTAAACTAGGGTACCCAAAAGTTTTGATGATCTATGTGAGTAGTTTTACTTTTAGTCTCCTTGGATCCCAAACAATGGAACCAGGATTTATAAATGTAGAGGATTGCTGGGTGAATCACCACATCTAATCTCAGTTGATGAGATGATAGTTCATTAAGTTAATTACAATTATAACTGCTTAGTAATAGCTTAGACCTTAGGGGATCTCTTAAATTTGTATTCTTAAGGCTTCTTACCTTGGAATACATATAACCTGGGATTTTAGGAAGCTATAATGAAGGGAGAAAAGAATATTTTTTGCTGTAGCCAGAGCTGTGATTGCAGCAATGTCTGTCCCTAATGCCCCCAACCACCTGATTCATCCTGAAAGAAGAAAAAAGTCTGCTCTCACTTATAATCTCTTTGTTTCCCTTACCTACACTTGGATCCTTCTACTATCCAGAAGTAGAAGAAAGTCTAACACTGGTAGATAAGTAATATAATCATTTTATGCACACACAAACACACACACACACACACACACACACTCACACGCACACACTCCTCTCATTTATACTTTGCTTTGGAAAGTATTTGTTGAACTTGTATTAAAATATGAATTTTGGCTTTCTGGGAATTCACAATACTCAATAAATCTATGGCCTTATGAATGGAGGAACTCTCTTTACTGATGAAGGAATAAATAAACTTTTTTAAAAAGTATTTTTAAAACACTATACTGTGCTGAATATATAAATAGAAAAGACAGTCTTTGTTCTTAAAAAGGCAACTGTCAGGTACTCAATAAATATATATTATATGTCTACTGGGATGCTTAGGTGACACAATGAACACAGTACCAGGCCAAGTATTAGGGTGATTCATCTTCCTAAGTTTAAATCTGGTCTCAGACACTTAGGATTTTTGTAACTTGGGCAAATCACTTAACACTTTTGCCTTAGTTTCCTTATTGGTAAAAATGAGTTGGAAGAAGAAATTACAAATCATCCCAGTATCTTGCCCAAGAAGAGGATCATATAGATTCAAACATGACTGAAAAATTACTGGACAACATATTGGGCTGGAAGCATTGCATTTCTCAAGGTGCTTGGGTTCAGAATCTTAGACTATTTCCATAAGGTTCTATGGGGAGATTGTCAGAGTGATAGTAATACACTCATTGCTTGATACAAGCTGACTCCCATCTCTCCTGTAGGATTTCTTGCTGCTGAAATTTGCCTGCCCTCTGGGGTATCTTATAATAGGGATGGTAGGCCCCTTTTTCACACTAGTTACTTCCCCAGATAAAGGCTATGAAGGCTGGATTGAAAACAAGATTGGTTGTCTAGGGTATGCTGCCATTTCAAGGGTTCTTGATATAAATAACCATCCATTCTGCCAATTTGTATGACATTTATGCATGTTTCCCACCATGCGGTTTTTATCATTTCTTATTATTGTATCAATGCCAGTGGAACATATAAACTAGGGTTATTTATTCTTTGTTGTACTGCATGATGAATCATCATTTTTTGCACTAATGAATTTATGATGGCATCTTTTACCACACTTCTGTCTAATTGCTTATAGCCTGCTGGCTCATGTTCACTATGTACTTCTCCATTATTCTTTGGGTGATTCTCCACTTCATTTTTTCAGAAATTATATTATTACACTACTTGTGGCAATATAATATCATTAAAAGAATATTAGCATTTAAGTGACAGACAGTACCTACAATATAAATAGAAAGAACAACAATCAAAGGTTGAAGCTGAGCTCTGTCATGATAGTCAAGCTTCTCCCCATGGAAGAGATATGACTGTATGTCCCTCCCTTATTTGCAGAGATAAAGGGATATGGATTTGAAATATTAAATATGTTGTCAGACATAGTTATTAGGCTTATTAGCTCTTATGAATTGATTTTTATTCCCTTATTGTTTTTTTTTAAATTGATAATTTTATTGAAAGAGGTAATCTAAAGCACAGATGTGCTACCTTCCTATTCCATAAAGACAAATAACTCCCTATTATCTCCAGAACCAAATATAAAATCCTGTTTGGGTTTTATTTTACCCCTTCCTACCTTTCCCATCTTCTCATACTTTACTCTCTTTCATTCTTTATGATCTTGTGACATTAGTCTCTTTCCTGTTCCTCACTCAACATATTCCAGATCCCAGCTCAATACCATTTCACTGACTGTCTCCCATAACTGGAATTCTTTCCCTCCTCTGCTATACCTTCTGGCTTCCTTGGAATCCTTCAAATCTTAGCTAAAATCTTTCCATCTATAGGTAACCTTTCCTAGTTCCCTTAATGCTGGAATTTATCCTCTCCTATTATCTCCAGTTTACCTTGTCTATATTGTGTTTATGCATAGTTGCTTGCATGTTGTCTCTCCTATTACTATGTAAGTCCCTTGAGGGCAGGGACTGTTTTTGCCTTTCTTTGTACTCCCAGAGCTTAGCATTATACTCTTCACATAATCAGTGCTTAATAAATGTTGACTGTTGCATGCATAGATTATACTCAAAATTTTTCTAGAGAGTGTATGCTGTGGGTCATATTGAAATCTCTTGGTCATCCTTTTTTCCCAATAAAAATGTTCTAGATTTTTTCCAAACCTTCTATATATTCATTTCCTTTAGCTACCTTTAGAATTGATTCCCTAATACCTCAAAACTAAATCATTGCTTTCATGGACTTTCTATATATAAATGGTCTGACTTAGTTCCTTTTCTCATCTCTGCTTCAGTTCCTCTGAAAGCACACCCAAAACTGTGATATTAGAGTTCAAATGTGATGGGTCCCCTATGCTTGAAGATTTTTTTTTAATGTTATAAAAATCTTTACACGTCATTTCTGTTTTTATTTGTTTGTTGTTCTTCCTATTTCATCCTTAAGTACTCCCAGGATGACTTGCTTAATTGAGTCAATTTTTGAAATTTATTTTTCCTTCTTCATGATGTTTTATAAGGCAAAAATGTCCATAATCTTCCACTATCTTTCTCAATAAAATGTTTCAATAGAGTTCTAAATTCTAAACCAGAGGTGCCCTATCGTGTCATATCTCCCTGCTTGGCAAGGAAATTAAATATTTGCAATCTAGCATAATAGTGAATAGAATTCTAGATCTTGCAATCAGGATAATCTAGATTTTAATACAACTTTAAACACCTATCAGTAATGGGAACCTGGGAAAGTTATTTTGTCTCCCTAAACCTCTATTTTACCATCTGTAAAATGAGAATAATGCTATGGTACCTATCTTTTACAAGGTTACTATGAGTCTCAATAAATATATAGCATTTTGAAGATCTTAACAAATAATATGAAAATCATCATCATAATTTTTAGACTATTTTGGTTTAATGACAATTTACATTGATAAACCTTCTTTAGAAAAAAAGTTTGTTGTTTAAAATATAGTCAATTTTGTTTTTCATAATGCTGTTTAATGCTTTCTATATCCAGCACCTTTCAATTCTTTTTCAAAAAAGAAAATAATATTAATGATATACTGACATGAAGTTTTTTGTGTTATCTACAAAGCCTCTCTTATTTCTTACTCCAGAACCACATTTTGTAACATATTTTTCATCATTTTCACTTTTACTCACCTTTACACTATAGTACACAAATGCGATTATCTAATATCAAAATATATATTAATTTCATTTGGAGCATCTTATTAAGTTTTTAATAGCATTTCTTTATCTTGTTCTCCTCTAGGACAAGAAATTGGTCCACAAATTGCAATGATTTTCATGGCATTCTTTTTGCAAATACTTTTGAAAATTGCATTATTCGATTTCCAAACATCCCCAAAAAACATTTCTTATTGCATTTGGATATATGATATTAACTCAGAGGATCATGAATTTAGAGCAGCATGGCAACTTACAAACCATTTAATCCAATCTCCTCCTTTGAAACATAAGATTATTGAAACTTAAAGAGGTTAAGTGACTTACTTAGGGTCACAAAACCAGTAAATGGTAAAAGTACTAAGTCATTCTAATTCCAAGTAATACTGACAACACTTGATCTCCAAGGAGAATGTATGAATTATCTTTCCATTTATCTACAATTTGCTTTTATCTTTCTTTTTGTAATGAAGTCAAGTTTGACATAACTCGGTTCCTATGATTATAGGTCCACTGGCTGATACCTGGGCAAAGAATTTACATTTAGAGTATCAACAGCTAAATTGATATTTATAAAGTGTCTAGAAATCAAATGTTACTCAACATCTCCCACTTTCTATTCCATCACTTTGTTACTGTAATTGCAAAAAACAAAAAGACCATGTAGGACTGAGATTCATTCTGTCCTTTTTGCATTTTAGGGGCTGTCATAGACAGAGTCCATCCCTAAATAGTTTCTCTACCTAATTGACAATGAGCTTCTCTATACTTAGATGAGCTGATCTTCAGGAAGTAAACTTTGTGATCAAAACCAATCTTAGTTAACATGATAGAATTTTCCAGAATATGTGCTTTGTGGGCATAGATTTTAAAAATCCAGGGTCACCTGGTGATGCATGAAAAGTAAGATTTTGAGGTGGAAAAGTTGAGAGTACTTAAAAATATAAAATAATTCTGTCATTGATTTCTGTCCACTCCAATGTTTCTGCAAAAGTAATACAGAAAAAAATGGGCTCAACTGCTTTTAGGCATGAGCATCTACCACTGAGATGATTGGAATTAACCAGAATCTCAGCTATTGTTCTTGGTTCTCCTAAAAAATTATTTGTATCATTGGAAGTAGATAAGTTTCATATTAGCATTTTAAAAATATTATAGTTTCTCAAAGTAGAGCTGTAGAAGTTCTGTCTAAAATCTTGTTCTTTATCAATAGCTTGTAAAAATGAATTTAAATATAGGATACCACAATACTTTTGGCAATTGGAATTCAATTTAATATTTTTGTTTCATTTTTTTCTGTCTGAAAATCAGGCTGTTTTATTTTCATTTTTTTAATATCCATGGCACCTAGCAAACTAACTGGCACATAAGTGCTTAACAAATGTTTGAATTAAATCAAATTGCTTGTTTGTGTGATTTTGAGTTGTTCCTATGAGAATTTTATCTCTGGCAAACAATGGAGTTTAATATGCAGATTATTATTTTATAGATATTATAAATATATTTTTTTCTTTTAGAAAGAATATTGTTTGCAAAATATTTTTCTCCATAAATCCTGCTTGGTAAGAAATAATTTGAGATGAATAATTGCCTCTGTAAAAATACACATCATCTGTAGTCATATATACTGTATTACAATTAGGACCATACAGTTAAAACCAATTAGGACCAAGATAAGACATGTTACTAAAAGAACCTGGATTTTATTTTGCTCACACAAATATAAATTATAGTTGTGACATCTCCTTCCTACACTCTCATACACATCAGAAAAGGCTTCTAACTCCTACCCAGACCCATTTTGGGGAGGGTTTTTTTGGGGAGGTGGGGGAAAACCTATGATTTCATCTTCATTGTAGAGAACTATTCACATGAAAATAGATAAGGAAAATCTCTCCAGTGACCAGATCAGCAATTCCCTATAACTTATGGCCTTAGGGAGGTGCCTAGAGGCACTAAAAGGCTCAATGAAACCCAAGATCAGTCACACAGTATGTGTCAGCAGCAAGATTTGAATTTCTGGTCTTCCTCATTTCAAGGCTAGCTTTTTATCCACTAGGCCTGCCTTGTTTCCTTCAATGTGCACATTAAAGTATTCTCAGTAGTCTTTAGGGGTTTAAACTCAGCTCCTTTGAGTTTGTAGACATTTTTCTTTCAATTTAATCCTTGTTTAAATTGTTTATCATACAAAGACAGAGAAATTGTTAGAGTAGTTTAAAGAGAAAATTGAATGTTGCAGAAAAGCAGTTAGATATAACAATTGAAAAATGGCTTAATAGGAAGTACTATCCCCTCTGGAGTCATGGAGATGATATGTTATTTATCCATGATCCCTAGGAATTTGTAAAATCAACTGAGAAACCAACTTAAATAAAAATATCTCTTCATATAAAGTCAAGAATGTGTATTTAACTGTGATCTGTCAGAATTGATTTGTACTATATGTGCTTGATGCTACATGTGCTCTTCTTATGCATTCAGGGAGAGAATGTAGTTTGCTTATGTTTTGTTTTTTTTTGTTGTTTTTTCCTACTTTATCTGGGATTTTCCATTTGATAAACTGTGAAGGAAGATAAAAATGTAAACTTGAGAAAAGTTAAAGAATACATAGAAAGGTAAAAAAAAAAAAAGATGAGATCTTTTCTATAGATGGATGCTGATTTTCAACTTTATTGTATGAAAAGGATTTGAGAAGAGATTTACTTTACTTAATATCTTAAGAGATACCAAATGAAGTAATTCTAAGTTTCCAGACAAGTAAAGAGAAATCAATTACTGATATTTTAGAGATTTGAAATAATTTCAGTTGTAACATTGGTTATAATCAAATTATTGTTAAGTAGTTATGTATTATATTATTTTTATTAGTGTTCCCAATTGCAAATAAGTTACATCTAGAGTAACTTACTATCTATATATAATTATTAATAATGGGAAGCACACTAGTGGAGGCTCAGGATCTACAGTGTTTGATGTGCAGACACCATTCACAAGGATTACCACCAAAACCTAAAGTAGAAAGTGCCTTTCTTGCAATCCCCAGTGTATGGACTTATGAGTTGTGGGCAAAAGTGGGAAATTGGCCCTTGAGAGAGTACTTCATAAAGAAAGACTTTTAAGAGAACATATTGTGGTTTAAACTTTTAGAGAATTAATGGAACTAAGCACACAGGAAACATGAAGTCATATTTCTTTGGATAAATTTTATTATACTTTACAAATTAAAATAAAAAAAATTTGAAAAATTTCGGAATCTCAAGATATTATTAATATCATATTCAGTTTCAAGGAATAGTCACACCTACCTGTTCAGCATAAAAAAGTATCATTTTAGCAAATAATTAGGATGAATTAACAGCACACTTTTGTTGGCATAGAATTGGCATGTAATATTTGCTAGCTAATTTAATTAGCTAATTATAATTAATAGCACTGCAAAATGTTGAACAATTTCTTGTAAAGTCCATTTTTGTGTTTCTTATCTCAGCAAAGTGAATAATGAAGCTGGTAAAGAAGAGGAGAATGAAGAAGAAAGGAGAGGGGAAGGAGGATAAGGAGAAAGAAGGGAGGTAGAAGGGGAAGAGAAGTATAAAGGAGAAAGAAGAGAAGAAAGAGGGAAAAAAATGAGCACAATGATTATGATGAGCATTTATATAGCATTTTATGGTTTGCAAAGCATTTTATAAATATTACTTAAATTTGTCCCCAAAACAATCCTAGGAAGCAGATGCTATTCTTTAAACCTTACTTTACAGATGAAGATACTAAGGTAGATAAAAGTTAAATGAGCTAAACTACTGTGTGAAGCTGGATTTGAAATACAGTCTTCCTAACTCCTTGTCTAGCTCTCTACCCACTGTACTTATGCATAGCTTTTCAGCTTCTTTTTATGTGTTCCCTCATATTTATAAACTCTTTGAAGGCAGGGATTACATTGTGCTTTGCTTTGTATCTCTTAACACTTCGCACAATGACAAATAGGTGTGTGGCAAATGTCTGACTCTGACTCTAGAACTCTAATCAATATAATGGGATAAACCAAGTTTAAAAAAGTGAATATGAAACTTACCACTCAAATCCTGAGAAAGAGGTGATGAACTTAAAATGCAGAAAGAGATCTCTGATTTTCAAATATGGCTACTGTGGGTATTTGTTTTTGTATGATTTTTTAAGATATATGTTTGCTACTAGAAAAAATAATAAATTTAATAATAATTGACAAATCAATTAATATAACTTTATTAAGTACACATACTGTGCTGGAACTGGGAATATTCAAATGCATATATAATTTCATTAACTCAGAAATTGATTGAGGATAAGAGACTAAAGTTTTTAGCTTCAGAGTTTGGGGGTAGCTTCTAGCTCTAACATCCCCTATTATTAATATATCAGTTTTTCTTTGGGGGGATGACTGCCTAATTATATTCCCACATTTAGCACAGTACCTGGCACATAGTAGATGCTTGATAAATATTTATTGACTATTCGGAAAAATATTTTATCATCCATAAGGGGAAGTCTGTGTTTTGTCATTTCTTCAAAAAAAAAAAAAAAGACTCAGGCTATTTAGGCTCTTTCTGGCAACTTTGGGAGGCCATTCATTTAAAAATCAATAGTCTGTAAGGGATAAATACCTAAGTGATTTACAATAATGAATTTATAGGATTTAAATCTGCAGAACCTATGAAAGCAATAAATGGTACCAAAAAAATGGAGATCACAGGTTTCTTTGCCAGCCTGATTCCACATTTTTTTCCCCAAGCCTCTTTCATAGATTGGTGTAATATACTTAGAAAAGGTAATGTATTTGATAGTTCATAATACATATCTTGATATTAATGAATCTGGCACTTCAAATAAATAATTTCAGTATTTCTGTCATTTGAGCATGTCAATATACCTAAATGTTCAAAAATTATGCTATTTTATTTCTATTTTCTTTTTATTTTTTTCTTCCTCCTAATTCCTACTGCCAATTATCAAAAATGTTGATAGTTGATATGGAAGATATGTATCTCCCTTGATATGGAAGGAATGATAATGAAAAGCAATAATCATTCATTGGAAACTGGTCTATTAAACAGAATCCACAAGTTGAGAAAATGACTGATATATATATATATATATATATATATATATATATATATATATATATTTAAAGTTTGACAAACACATACCACAGTTATCTCTGTTAACCCCAGAGGTCTCCTATTTCTCATTAGGCAAGTAATTATAATAAAGTATATGTGATATTTCATAAATGAAAATCTAATACAAATGAAATAGAACAAAATCAATTTATGCCCATCACTAAAGATCAAAAGTATAGAATTGCAGAATTTGAAAAGTTACTAATTACCATGACCTTCTCAAAACAAATCCTGGAAACATAAAAAAAAAAATTCTGACAAGGTAAAAGGTGAGGATTGGGAAGAGGTGTCCAAAGAGAACAGTGTGAATACATAAGAATTTACTAAATTACTAAGAATTTTTTTTAGACACGTTACTAAAGATAGAAACAAAAGCAATTAATGGAGGAATATCTCCCCCCTCCCCCCAAAAAGTAGAGTTCTATAAGAGTAGTGAATATCAAGAATGCTAATTTCAGAATAAACTGAAGCTAATGAGAAATACTGAAGCAGTTAAGGAGTGTTTTTAAAAATGTCTTTTGGAAAAAAAAAAATAGAAGAATCAAAGAAGGAACAGTGTCCACCCACTATCTGGAAGGAAAAGGAGATGAGTAAGGGACACCTATTTCAACTCTTACTTAATTTCACTTTTCAGATCTAGGCAAATCTTAAACTGAAAAGAGAGGATGAAGAGAGAAAACTCTGTAGTGTGTGTGTGTGTGTGTGTGTGTGTGTGTGTGTGTGTGTGTTTTCTAGAAAGTATAGAAAATAGCTATGATCTGATAGCTCTGATTACTGCCAGTTTAAAATACTGTTGGACCAAAGGATGTCAAATTTTTGAAGTAAAGAGAAAGATTTAGAGTGAGCATACTACAAGCTAATGAAGTTGATTTAGATTATAGGAAACACATAGGACATACTGTAAAAGTAGGCAGCTAGGTGATACAGTGGAGAGAAAGCTAGATCTGGAATCAGGAAAATCTGTGTTCAAATCCAACATTAAATACTTCCTAACTGTATGATCTTGGACATGTCACCTAACATCTTTTTGCTTCATTTATAAAATTGGAATAATAATAGCATCTGTCTCTTAAGGGTATTTTGTGATGCCATAATATTTGTAAACTGTCTCTTCAGTATTATTATTAGCAGAATTTCTAAGGATTCAGTTGACAACACCAAGAAATCATGAAAGGGTAATGTCATTTTCCTATTCCTCCAAGCCTTGTAAGTTAAGGTAATGTCATAGAAATATTTTACTTTGATTTCAGTAAAGCATTTGATAAAAATCTTTCATGCTAACCTTGTGGCAAGATGGAAAGATAAATACTATGTGACAGTATAGCTGATTGAACCAAAAGTCTAGTTCTAAACCGTGTTAGCATGGAGTAAAATCTCTAGTGGAATACTTCAGGGATTTGTGCTTAACCCCACAACACTTAATATTTTTTTATCAATAACCTGGATAAAAATATAAATGCCACTCTTACCAAACATGCAAAAGATGGACTTTAGAAAGAAATAAAACATTTTGTGATGACTTGAAATCCTAGCTACAATATTAATTTACTGAACAGGAATATAATAGGGATCAAATATACACTTGACTTCTGAAAAAAGTCAACTTTGTCAGTACAAGAAAGAAGAGATGTGGCTACCTGGGCCAACTGAAAAAGATTTGGAGTTTTTAGTGGATTTTATTATCTGTTCTTTATGATTCAATATTATGAAATAAGCACCAAAAAATCTTAGACTGCATTAAGATAGAGCGACACAGTTTTCAGTACTAATGTGATGTCCTTCAGAACAAATCTGGAATAGAATACTCAGTTCCGGATGCCACATTATAGGAAAGATAGAGAAAAGTAAGAAGAGTTTTCAGAAGATATTCATACTATGAAGGAATTCAACATCATGTCCTTTGAAGATGGATTGAAGAACTAGAATAATTTAGCTTGGAGAAAGAAAGACTTCTCTGGTTGCAACCCTTTTCTTTTTATTGTTGCTTTTATATGTTTATGATTTGTTCTCTGTTAGTTATCTAGCAGTATTTGATGGGCTTTTGGCAAAAGAGTAGAATTACACTCTCTCGTGATCCCCCCTCCTGAGAACTTTCTCTCAGTCAGGCCCTCAGTTCCACCCCTGAAAAGAACAAGTGAGAAGGAGGAGGAATTGTATTCCTTTATCATATCTCCTCCCTTTAGAAAACTTTGACTCATCCTATGTCCAGGACTTATTGGAGTTACTTATTTGTTTCTGCTTTGGAACAATTTTAATAATATTTATCAATAATTTCTCTCTTGTTTAGCTTAAACCCCAATGATTAGACATAGTTTATATCTCACCCTTAATATATCTACCCAATTATATATTTCCCCCTTAATTTGCATTTAAAATCTTCAGGATGACACACCCAAGGATGTCCTTGGGTTGATGTTCTAAGTCTGAATGTATTAGCTAAGTGACCAGGCAAACATGTAAAGCAATAAATTAAATTATATCCAATGATCTGAATAAATGGTGAAAATTTCCATACTGAAAGTTCCCTACATTAATGAAATCACATACCTCCATTTCCAAAAAACAAACAAATAAAAACACTTAACAACTTACAGATGAGAAAACTGAGGTCCAAAGAAGTTAAATCCAATCATGTAGCTAATTAATAGAAAGATTGGATTTCAATCCATATCTTTTGACTCCAGAGGAGAGTTCTTGTCATTATAGCAAAATCAAGGGTTCTAAGACTCAGAAGATTAGAGGCAGTTAGATAGTAGAGTAGGTAGAGTACTGGGCTTGGGAGTTCAGATTTGGAAAACTTATTTTATTAATCAATTTATTAATACTTATATTTGGATACTTATTAGTTCTGTGACCTTGGTCTGTTATCCCTCAATTTGCCTCAATTTCCTTAATTGTAAAATGGGAGTGATAACAGCGCCTACCTTCCAAATTTTTTGTAAAAATCAAATGAAATAACATTTATAAAATATTTCACACAGTGTATGGTAGATGATAGGTGCTATATAAATGATACTTATTATTGGTAATTGTATTAGCTCTGCCACAAAGTATCTGTGTGACTTTGAATAAATTACTTAACTAGACCCTCATTAGTTCAACTATAAATAAAATGAGAACTTTGGACAATAAGGCTCTCAAAATTCCCTAGCTCTAAAATTCTTATTCTAAAAAATAATTACACTTCCTTTCAACTATAAAAATCTATAACTATAATATTGGAAAAAAGTAGATAATGTGGTCTCAAGTATCCTAGAAATTTCTGAGGCTGGACTAAAGGAATACTGCTCTTTTATTTAAAAGGTTTTCTGAACAACCAGGAAAGATTGAGGTGGGGGGGGGGGGGGGGGGGGGGGGGGGAGGGGAAACAGGAGTGGGGAGAATGGGGATATGGGTGGAAACACCTCACAATGAATTCCTCTCAATGCAGTACCTATTGTCCTTAGGTTGAAAAGTTTCACATCCTAAACTGTCATTTTTTCTATTTGCTTTCTCAGTTGTTAAAACAAAACCTAGTGGAAAGATTGGGGTAATACTTTAAGCATTTAAGTAAATGAGATTGATTTTATGCACTCATCTCTTATCTGAGAATGTTGCTAAATACTACTATGCTCTTTATTCATATCCAACATGTTTATACAAACATTACTTGGTATGGGATTTCTTTAGCAATTATCTTAGTTTATGTGGTGTGGTTTCTTAGCAATTATTTGGATAATTACTATTATAGGAGAGCATCTCACACAAACCTCATGGTACATACCCTTTTTGTTTAAAAAGAATTTCTTGATTTTTATTTTGTCAAATTAATATTTTTCCCTTTTCATATTTGAAGTGTCATTTTTCTTTGCCTTTTTAAAAATTGCTTATCTCCTTTGATGCATAGTGCAATAATAAGTACTTATGCTTTCTGAAAAGCAGTTTGATGAATCTCAAAATGAACATGTCATAAAGATAAAAGTGCTGTCAGTATTTTTCCAAGTAAACACATTGTAATTCTACATTAATCACTGATATTTTTCATTTTGATGCAGTAAAAAGAATAGGTCGAAAATGTTGATTTTTCTTAAATCTGTCATAAAATCTGTCTAAAAGATTATCTTTAATTCCTATCCTTGAACCTATAATGACTTTAAACCCACCTTTGGCTAGCTGTGAACATGAAAACTGTAGTAGAAAGGTAAATAATTACCTGATGATTCAGGATCTGGGTAATTAAGAAAAATAGCAAATTTTAGAAGTTGACTCTGTTGCACTGGTTGTCTATCATAGTGGCCGCCAAACTTTTTTGATCATTCTTCTCAATTAAGAAAATAATTTTGAAACTTAGCCCTAATATATGTATATTTGTTTATCTATAAATTATACATTTGCACTATTGTATTAATATATACCTTTAAAACATATACAAAAGCAGAAATTTCAAAATATGCAGTAAAAATAAAATAAACATAATTTTCTGCTATTAAAAATATAAAAGAGCCATTTTTACCCCTTGAGAGTCACGTGATTGAATATACTTATTTTTTTAAATCCATGTTTTCCCTAGTGGGAGAAGTGACTACAGTTATAAATAATAATTCTTGGGTTTTTGTTTCTAGTTAATCTTTTCAGTCACATCTAACGCTTTATGACCCCATTTGGGGTTGTGTTGGCAAAGATCTTGGAGGAATTTTCTTCTCCTGCTCATTTTATAGATGAGGAAATTGAGGCAAACCAGGGTTAAGTGACTTGTCCAGAGCCACTTAAGTGACTGGTAAGTGTCTGAGACCTGATTTGAACTCAGGAAGAAAACTTCATAAATCCATGCCTTCTAAGTGCTCCAAAATACTACAATCAAATATTATCTCAGTAAACATAGTTTTTTGTTGTGTTGTTATTTGTTTGTTTTTAGCAGAAGTCATGTTTCTCTTTATGTAGATATTCTCTATGTATTATGTGAGAAAAAAAAAGCAAAATGAGCAAAAATTGTTTTTCATTTCAACTAAACAGAAAGCTTTCAATATGAATTTATTCCATTTTTTTTAACCCGGTTCTGCTTATTGAATGGTATCATGCCTTAATTTCCTATTCATATTTGGGTATTTTCATTGTGTTTTTGAATGTGAGGAATGTTAAAAAGACCAATTTGGTTATATTATTGAGATAAAGAAGGGAAGTAATATAAAATAAGCCTGGAAAGCTAGGGTAGGAATCAGGATATGAAAGTTTTTAAATGACAAAGTGAAGAGCATATATTTGATTCTAAAGGTAATAGGAAAGCATTGGAATTTATTTAGTGTGTGTTGGGGGAAGAGGAGGAAAGAAAGAAGGGCTGATAATGTGGGCAAACCGGAAAATTACTGTTCCACTATGTGAAAGATAGCTTGAAAAGGAGAGATGAGTCAGAAAAATCAATTAAGAGGCTATTGAAGTGGTCCATGCAAATGGTAAATGAGAGGCTGAGGTATATGGGGTATTTGAGGAAGACTAATGTCTAGTATGAGGCTTCCTGAGTCTTTTTCAGGGCTGCTCATCCACCTTTGGTGTTTATTTGACACTCAAGTCTCACCTGTGGCTCCAAGAAGCTTTAGCAAGTGCAGTGACCACATCTTGGTAAACTATTTGGGTAGATGGGCTAAATCAGCTTGAGTTTCTATGGGTAAATTAAGAGGGTGTCTATTCCAAACGTATGAGGAGCTTTCCCTGGCAGAACAGGTACAAGAAAACAATTTGTTATGAGAGTCATAAAGGTAATTGAAGCAGGTGTTATGGAATGCTTAGAGCTTGGTAACACATTGAATTTACCAATATCATTCACTGCATCCTGCACCACCACCAGCCAGGGGACTACAATGACTCTTGGAAGAGTAAAGCTGATGACTTTGCAACTCTGCTTCACTTAATTCCAATTCACTCCCAAATCAAGATATCACCCCATGATGTCATTGGTCATCTTAAAAAACAAAGACTGAATAACTAATGAGAGCCCAAACAAGAGAAGTAGCTTTGTGAATAGAGAGGAAACTGATATGAGGAATATTGTGGAGGTAGAAATGACAAATTTTGCAAACTATATATGTGAGGTGAACTTACAGGAACAACCAGGATCCCATAGACTCAAGGAAGTAGTTTCTTCCTCTTGGAGACCAATGGTCCAGACTATTCCCACTTAGTTGGATGATTAGATAATAGTGAATAGTAGATAGTATAAAGGTAGCTTCATTAAAAATATCTGAAAACTTTTTTGTATTTTTCATTTTTAACTTCCCCTTTCTATTTTTAAAACCTCTTTCTGATTTTCTTATATGTATCTTAAAACAAAGAAAATGACAGACTCTTGTCCAGTGATAGAGAAACAAAAAAAGGAAGGAATGGATTTTCCTTGTATTTTGAAAATTTTATACAAAGTGCTTTAGAATTTAAGGTGGTAGAAAGGAGGATCCTGGATCAAATCAAGGAAATTACTTAACCAGATTACAAAGCATAAATCATTGTTTGCAGGCAACTGATAGGGCACAAACAACTCTTAATGATTGGATGACCTAAGATTAACTACCCCTAATTCTATATACTTAATCTCTGATTTTTTTTTCTTCACCTTTTCCTTTGCACCTTCTTTCATATTACAACAAGAAGAACAAAGGGATGAAATTCTGTACCCTATCCCCCACAGAGAAACATTAATGTTGATTTACAAATCATATGACAGTAGAACACATGCTTGCATCTGTATGGAACATTCCTAATTAGGAAGGAAGTTCAACATCTTTCTTTTTTGATAAAGGAGATGAAGAGTTTGAATCCTTTAGGCAATATGATTTAGGTACCTAGATTTCTAGTCAGCTTTGGGACTAGACTTGTCAGTAACCCCAAATTTCAGAGTACTAGAGTTTAGTCACTACAGCTAAATCTTCTGAAAGAATAGAGGAAACCATAAAGGGGAAAAGGTATTAAAGTTTACAAATTACTTTGAAGATCTTAAAGGCAACTTCTGCCTCTGTCTGCCATGTAAAAATTACCAACTTAGAGTTCAATTATACAGCTAATAAAAATGATTGAAGAAATTGGATGCTAAACATCCATTAAAAAGAATAAGCAACCCTACCTAATATTGAACCTCATTTTTCCTTTCACCACTAAGAAGGTAGAAATGATTCCCAAATTAAATAAAACTCTTCTAACCTCTACTTCATCAACATTTTCCCATTCAAAAGATTAACCTGGGATTGAAGGAAAGAATTATTTTGCAAAAACTGGTGATCCTTATGGGTAAAGTAGGTTCTTTGTGCTACTATGTTACAAGATGACTTTCAATGGATTTGCTAAGTGTGTACTGTATGTATTACTAGCTTTATTGTCAAGCTATCTACTCAGCCCCATCATTTGGGACTGAATGTTATATGGTCCATAGGTTCTATGATCAAAGCTTTGGGCAAAACTATTTATCTCCTGTGCAGAGGACAGTTCAGTTTTCCAACCAACCTTGAAACTTTTTCTGGCTGTCCAATATTAAGCTTTCCAGCTTGTTTCCTGCTTCCTTGGAGAGGAAAAGAAGGAATTGACTTCATACAATTTAAAGTGTCCAACTCAGTTTTAACCCCTAAGTTATGCAAAAATGGCATAGAATATTTTGTTTTGTAGATGATGAGAAAATATATTTAGCTTAAATTCCAGGAATCTTAGGGCCTAGGAGGTGAAAAAATGCAAGTTAGACAGATTTTCCCTTGTATGTTCATCCATGAACCTTATTCATTTACATTTTCCTATGGCATAAGTACATATAAACAAATAGAGCAGGATGTGAAAGTCAGTACCATAAAGGTGTGCCACTGTTTGCCATGTATATGTCTTGAGAATTGGGAGTGGGGCCTACTTTGGAGGTAACCTTTTAGCAATTCTTTGTCATATGTTTTTTCTTCCCACTAACTCTGTATATTTAATTTCTGGGTCAGTAAACATATACAAGAGTTGTTCCAAAAGAAATTAAAGCTTCAAAAAAACACTAAAACTTTTGGAACACCCTGAATAGAAAAAAATATGTCACCACACTTTTATCTTAGTTCAATTAGTTAGCTGGGGAGAAAACAAGGAGGCATTTGATTTGAAATTATCTCTGGTGGTCAGTTCTAACTGTTCATGATGATTCTCAACTGTGATTTTCAAGAGGGCTTTTTGTTTTCCCTAGAAAGAGCATACTATAGGATAGGGGTAGCTCTCAGAAAAAAAAAAAAAAATAGGGAAAAAAAACATTCTGTGAGAATAATTAGCCAGAAGCATATAATGAAAAAAAAAGGCAAGAAAATCCAATGATTCCATTCTGGGCCCATCTACAAATAACAGTTTTCTCCAGAGGCTGCTTGACTAGAAACTCCAAGATCTTATTTCCTCCTGAATTTTCCAATGATAGTGTGTTCCAATGCTGTGGAAAACTTTATTTCTCAGGAAAACTTCTAGAGTGTAGACAAGACAAGGATCTGATAGTGTACATTTTTTAAACAAGTATTCTTCCTGGCATTGATGTTAAATTCAAATAATTTGCACACAACATAACTTATAAGTAATATGTCAGACCTATATCATTCAATTCCTTTTTCCAAGGAGGTCAGATCAAATTACTCTATTAATCTCTAAAGACCTTAAAAAAAACCTCAAAGGCAGAATTTGACCTTATGAGAAAGCACCTATGAAAAATTATTTTAGAGTTACCAACTAAAGAAACTTTTATCTGGGTTGCCAGATACCAAAAGCACTTCTATTACCAGTCCAACCTTAAAGCTAAAATAAACTCAGCAGTTTTTTCCTTCAGTCTTGAAGAGTTTCCAGTTACAATGCAAATTCTCACCTCTTACTTTATGAGTTCTCACTTTCTCTATTGACAGCTCAGTGTGTGTAAGCAAAGCTTGGCATAGGGAATTAGCCCTAAGAAGTGGGACTGTGGCGTCAGTGAAAGGGAGCATGGTGATTTTGGAACAGGTAAGAAGGATAAGGAAAAAGCTAGGTGGCAGTGTTTAGAGCTTCTAAGCCTGGAGTCAGGAAGAACTCAATTCAAATCCCAGCTCAAACTCGTGATATCTTTGTGCCCTTAGGCAAGCCCCTTAATCTGAAGGGGTTTATTTCCTTATTTATTTGAATATTTCCTATCTTGTCTTAGCCTACATCCTCAGCATTTTCCCTTAACTATAAAATGGGTATAATAATAATAATAAGACAAAATGATAAACTATTTGCAAAACACTTAGCACAGTACCTGGAACAACATAGATGCCATATAAATACTAGATCTCCTTATTGCTGCTGCTGCTGTTGTTATCTAAGATAAACTTTGTCTCACACAATTTTGCTTTGAATAAATGAAGAGCACTTGGCTATTAAATCTACCACAGTGAAGAAATAGAGAAGACAGACTCCAAAATTTATTTAAAATCATTTTTCATAAAGGTTTTATCCTTGTTGAGCAAAGAAGGAAGTAAAGATTCCCATGCCTTATTTCGTTTGTCTTATCATTGCAGCTACTTTATTATTTCTTGAGCCACAGATAATAAGAACTATTGACCTCCAAATTTGTGGAATATTCCTGATGAAAATGTTCTGAGGATCATTGCTTTGAAAACTGCATTTTATTTGTGGCTGAGTGGTCTAGTTTGCTCAATTCTGCATCTAAGTGCACATCTAATTTCACTCCACCATAATTTTGTTCCTCTCTTCTGTCTCTGTTCTTGCAGCTACTTGAGTACCAAAGGAGCTGAAATGAGAAAAAGGCAGCAGTCCCAAAATGAAGGAACATCTGCTATGTCTCAAGCACCTGGAAACCAGAGGCCCAACAACACATGTTGCTTTTGTTGGTGCTGTTGTTGCAGCTGTTCCTGGTATGTCACATTATCTCTTTGATAGCATATTGAAGTTAGGTAAATAGCAAAGAGAACACATGCCAATTTCTGGACTCCCCGAAGTAGCTCTGATGAATCTCTAATGTCTCCAGCCCCCAGAAACCCATTATATAAAAGGAAAGGTACTTCTTCATCACAAATAAGAATTAATAAAATTGCATTATCCTTGGTTTAATGTGAGATATAAAAACTACAGAAATTTGACCTTTACTTATCTGAGAATATAAAATTAACCTTGGTGTGGAGGGAAGAAAAATATGTACTTTTTTTAGCTGTACATCTGAAAGAAATGGATGAGATGCCCTCATTAGGCAGGCAACCAACATTTATTAAGCATTCACTCTATACCAGGGACTGTGCTTAATGCTAAGGATACAAAAATAAGCAGATTCTCCCTGCCCTCAAAAATCTTACATTCTAATGGAGGAAGATAATACATTGGAGGAAGCTGAAAACTGATGGGAGGCATGATGTTTACTCCTGAGAAAAGAATAGAAGGGCAGATAATGAAGCCTAATCCCTTTAAATGGAGACACTAGGAGAAATTCTCCAAAAGAAAAGGGGCTGGGCATGACAGAGCAGTATTTTAGGGACAAGAAGTAGTAATTCAAAATAAATTTTAATGACTCACCAAGAGTACAAACAATATATTAAGAAAAAAGACATATATTCAGAAGCCCTTGAACTCTTTCAGGCCACAAAACACTGTCAAGAGAATGATTCTCTAATAATTCAATGTCCCTCAGTTAATGCTTATTCCAGCTACAACATTTTTAGTTTTTAAGCGTATAACCAGTATTACAGAGCAAGTTAAGGTGTTCCTTCCTAATAGGACTAAATTGTCTACTATGTAGACAGGTATTTTCTGGTAAACAACTGACTCTCTAAGGAAAAAAAATATAGGTACAACATACTTTTGATTAATAATTAATTGTTAATTATTTACCTTTTAAATCACTTTTTAAAAATCTAAACAATCAGCAAAACAAAAATAAACAAAATCCTCTTGCTGAAAATTTGACAATGGACTCGAGAGTGGATTCAAACTGTCACTAGCACAACCCTGGATGTAGGCTAAGACAAGAAAGTTATGCCAGGAAAAGAGGACTGGAGGAGGAATCTAGGGATCTAGGTTCTAAAGGATGGGTCACACTACCTGGCTATAAGTGTCTTTTGGTTTTAGTTCCCTGATTTATACATTAAAAAAAAAATGCTAAAATTTCCCTAAGTTCTAACTTTAAAAGTCCATGATCCAAAAATCTCTGTGAGTTTTGGTATAGAGAAGGAAAAGACTTTAATGGTTCACCCAGTCCACTCTACCCTCTCATTTTACATTAAATGAAGTAATTGGAGTTCAGAAGAGTAAAGCAATTTGTCAGATATCATTGGTAATAGGTAACAGAGTTCTGATTTGAATGCAGGTCTTCTGACTTCAAACCACCCAACCACCACCACCACCACCCTTCTATTTTAGCTTCAAAAGTGTTAATCACCTTCAGGTGAGTGGGGGGATTCCAAAGACAAAATAAAATGTTTATTTTCTCAGTTAAAATCCTAGCGGGGTTTAATTAATTACCTAATTAATTTACCTGAAGATCTATGGGGTTAAGGACCAAATCTTGAGACCTGAATTATGATTTCTTTAGACTAATTTATGTTTAAGATCCTAAAGAAGGTCCTAGGTGTTTATAATTTTAACTTACATGTGATTAATATGATCTGCAGAAATATCTCCATGGCTTATTTACATTTATGAAAGTTTTGTATTCAGTTGCAGGTAATATTGTAATATGCAAAGAAAGTTAGCATTTAGTGATTAATAGCCATTTCTGGATGATGACAAATATCTTACCTAGTCTAGAAAATGACTGCTTCATTTTTCTCAATGGGAGTTTTATGCTAATCTGAATAATTTTATGTGATTTCTAAATATGCTTTACATATTTCCCAAATGTTTGATTACTAAGGAAATGGGAGGGAATAATGTAGGAAAATACATCTTAAGAGTGAATAGAAACATTCACCATAATTATTTATTTCTAGTAAAAAGGGGTAAGTTATACCCAGTCTTCTTATATAGCTCAATGGAACATTTTATGAGTTATTTTCAACTTTAGATCCCCAAAATAATATTTCTTTAAAGGGGACTGACCAGGAATGCATGCTACTCATATATATTCCTGTGTCACAAGGCTCAGACTCTGTGTTTTTGATGGGATTTATTTGTATCTTATATATATAATATCAGAAGGGGAAGATTTGTTTTTCAGAATTCTAGATAAGAATAATTATAGCTAACATTTTTATAGCTACAAGGGCTTATAATAGCCATTGAAGTATAATAGATTATTCGAATGAGGAAGAATTGAGTTTGAATCCTGTTTCTCACACTTACTAGTTGTGGGACTTTGAGATTATCCTCTTCTGTAAAATGGGGATGATAGTTAATATGTATTTCATGGGGTTGTTGTAAGATTAAAAGGAAATAACATGCATAGATCTCTCTGATAAATTTAAACCATTATATAAATGTAAACTTAATGATCATGTAATGACAAGCATTATATTCACAATTCTCATTTTCTGTGCTATGCCATATATCAGAATCATTTATTTCAGTGACTAATATAGACCACCTTATTTTTTCTGCCCAAATTCTGTTTTGTAAGTCTCCAAGGGTAATCCACCACAACACAAAAAGTTTTAGTTATTTCTGAGAGTATAAATTCACAAAATTAGGACAAGTTAGTACTTAGAATCATACATTCATAAAGTTGGAAGAGACCTAAAAGGTCATTTGGTCCAACCTCCTACCTGATGAAGGCATATTTTCTACATTATCCTTGAAAAAGAGCCATGATGTCCAATATCTTGATTCAAAGTCAAGAAATAGTCTCTGGATTATATATAGTTGGCACATATTTGGTGAGGATTATACTTACTCTTGTTCACAAAAAAAGATTAAAGATGCACCAGATTTTTTTTTTAAGTACACATAATTTTGTCCTGGGAGCAAGTCAGGAATTTTTGGAGCCTTATTTGTATTCTTCTAAGTTACTAGTGTAATATCCAGAAAATGGACATCTGTTGCCCAAAGTACTATTACATTCCAGTGAGTGTGTACTCCATACAATACCCCCTGCAATAATGCTGACAGATTCTGAATCATGCTGATCTATATATTCTTTGTTCAAAATCAAGCAATATGGACCAGAGAAGCATTGCCAGAAATAACATTTATGCCGATGATCCTGTTAGGACAGAAGAGTATCTCTGTCTCCCTGCCCCTGTCCAATTCATATCACAAAATTAATGAATTCTTATGTGCATCATAGTATCTAGGTAGTTCATAGTACAAACAACAAAGAGAACAAGGAAAGGGAAAAGACAGCTTAAGCCAAATGTATCTTTTAACATTTACCAAATAAAGAATAAGGCAACTAATTGTAAATGAAAACAGTTCTTACTCATATTTTTTAAAATAACATTACTTTTAAAATCTGACTGGGAAAAAATTGTTTCATTAAAAGTATTCCTGACTTTAAAAAGAGAAATGTTCTTCAATTTTTCCAGGCTAGGTCAAAGGATCAGAACAAAAAGAAACAATGAAAAATGTAATTTAGGGACTCAAAAAAAGTTAGAATTCAGAATATGAAGTAATTGTCATTTATGAAAACAAATAGTTGTCATCTAGTGGATTTTATTTCCTTTTAAGGAAATACAGTGCTAGGAAAATACTGCTAATAAATACAAACATGTTACATCGGCCTTATATATGCCAATGGGTTGTGGAGTGAGGAAAAACTTTTTTTTGTCTGAATCAAAATTTAATCCCTAAATTTACATTTTCCTTATATTACATAACCAGAATCTCCCATTTTTATCCAAGTTCTTCTATTTTTGCTATTGTTTTTGATATTATCAAGCTTGGAAAATATGTCTTCGGCTATTGAAACAACTCAATGCTCTTGTAGAGACAAAATTGACTAAGGTAGAAGTGGGTGGAGGGAGTATGTCTTTACAAATGTTCAAATGTTTAATCTGGGTTACTCCCTCAAGAAGATCACTACCTAGGCCTCTGGCCAAATCATCCATTTCCCCCATGAGAAGGACAGAGGAAACCTGGTCAGGTGTTGAGTCTGCTATTCACTTGTGTATAGTGAATATATATTTACAATATATATTCACTTAGAGCAAATCAATTTACTTATTTAGGACTCAGTTTTCTCATCGATAAAATTAAGGTGCTGTATTAGATGATTTCTTTAACCCCTATTAATAATTAACATTCTGTTATTCAGTGGGTGGTGTTTTGCATTTTTACTTTCTCAAGGCAAAACATAATTGAACAATTTCTGATCACCAAAGGGATTTATCTATTTGAGGGCTTTTCTATAATGTTATTCTTGAGATTAATGAACAAGATTGACCCTGTAGTTTCTCCCTTCTTCTTCTTCTTAGGACAGACTGGTTTGATAGGAGTTTCAAACTCATTTCAACACTGTTATTTCAGTTAGACTCTTCCTATGTAGTCTAGGACAAAACAGACCATTAACAGTTGTTGCAACCACAGAAATCAAATCTATCCAACAGAATTCAAGAAAATAGAATTTTAAAATTACATTTTGATTTTGATTTCCACTAAGCTAAAGTTCAGTTGTTCTAGATTCTTTGCTAATTTGTCTATAATATTTGGACTAGCTTTCTAGGGATCCTCCAGACAGGGCTAATTTGTCTATAATATTTGGACTAGCTTTCTGGGGATCCTCCACATAGGGCTAGCAGGATAGACACCACGAGAATGGTCAGGAAGAGTCCAAAGTCTTTATTGTCTCCTTCACAGTCTGTCTCCACAGTCTGTGTCTCTCACAGTCTGACCCAGTCTTGATCTTAGTGGAGGAGTACAGAAGGCAGGAGAGCCACCAGGAGGATGGTCAAAAATGGAATGTCTTATTTCTAGTCCTCCCAGCCCTTAAATGCCCTATTACAATTTATATCATTATAGGATACTGATTAAGTGTGAACTAGAGAACCATTACGTTAAGATGCTGAGTACTAAGTATATTTATGTAAATACTAAAGAACCATCATCTCATCATTCCACTGAGTTAACACCTTGTTGTAAGTATCCTAGAGTTTCTCTAGAGTTCTGGCTCTCTACATTTTTCTACATACCTATTTACAGCATCTTATTTATTCCATTTTCATTTCCAATTTATCTGCCATAGTTAATTGGTAAGGGTTGAAGGGTGGGATTGGAGAGAAGTGTGTTGAAAGGAAGGATTTCTAGGATGCAGTTATATCTGCATATTTGGATTTGATCTCTTAACATTGTAGAAATGAAATCATGATTGCCATGTATTGGTAGAAAGGAATATAGTAATGGCAATATGAAGTCCCTGAGCAAATTGCCTTAGTCTGCCCAAATTATTCTGATCTTACTTTGTATCAGAAAACTACTTTAATAAATATATATGATAAATAGTTCTTTCTTGTAAAAAGTTCTTCTTGGTTGAATAACTACATTAAGTTCAGAAGCACAGTAGATGTATAATACTTGAAATCAGAATCATGAAGGGACAGTGTGATATAAAATAAAGTGTTCAATATTGGGATTTAGAGGTGTATCCCAAGTTAATATCGTCAACATTGAAATCCAAAAATCTTAGAATACAACTTAGTTCAGAGAGAAAGGCTCTAGAATCTAGAAATTCTAATTTTCTATCAAGGAAATTGTCACTTTAAATTGTCACTTTAAGAATAATGGAGATGCCTTTTTTCATTTTTCAAATTTGATATAAACTTTTTTTAAACTTTTCAATAACATCAACTCGTGAGCCCAATATAGCTTTATTTATATACATACGTGCACTTTAAGAGGCACTAATGGGTGTCCACACTTAAAATATCTGTCATATAGCCCTCAAGTCTTATTCTTCTCAGAGAAGATTTGTCACATAGTGTATTTAGTAAATCAACTAGTCCTTCAAAAGCTAAAATTATTTTTCCCTTGGACACATTTATTAATTCAGTACCCAGAACATATGGCAGATGTTAGTAAATTTTGAATACTTCATAAATTTGCCCTTTGCTAGGCACCACATCTCCATTTTTTACAAAGAGTCCAATTTTTAAAAGCAGACTATCATGCAAAATAGTGCCAAAGTAGCATTCTATTTTATCCTCTAAAGCTGTGATACTTTGGCTTACTAGCTATGGAAATAATAAGTAGTATAATTTTAAAAGCCAAAGAATAATCCCTCAAAAAAGAAAAAAAATGGAAAATCCATGTCTGCTGCTGTAATGAAGACACTATTCCCTGGAAATAACTATCTCATACACACAAGGTGAATCATCCATTAGTGTGAGGCCCCATTGAATAAATCAGTTGATTTAAACACTGTTACTGTGAAGGCTTTTTATGGCTCATCTAAGAGCTTAATTAAGGTTTTTAAAAAAAAAGACTTTTGCACTGTAATTATAATTAGATTGGCATAAGGATCTCTTATAATGAATGGAAATTTAAAAATTCACATCCTGTGAAAATAAAGGTATTTTTCTTTAGTATATTCTGATTAATTCTGTAGACTTTTATTTTATTTTATTTTTTTTATTTAATAGCCTTTTATTTACAGGATATATAGATGGGTAACTTTTCTGTAGACTTTTATAAATAAATATTCCATTGAAATCCTACTTTGATGCCTTAAAGCATACAGGAAAGGTGAATTGATCCATTTATCACAACCAGCTATCACATCATATCTCTCCTCCCTATTGTGGAAAAACTCTTTGAGCTATACTTGATGTCTCTATTTCCTTTCCTCTTACACTCTTTTAAACTTTCTATAGTCTGGCTTCTGACCTTATCATCCAATTGAAGCTATTTTATCCAAAGTTGCCAATGAACTCTTATTTTCCAAATCTAATGACTTTTTCTCAGTCCTTATCAATTTGTGATTTCTTTATAGCCTTTCCTATACTCCACCATTCTTTTCCCTCATATTCTCTTCTTTCTAGGTTTCCATGACATTATTCCATTTCCATGCATTATTCCAGTTCTCCATATACCTGTCTGACCTTTGTTGAACCTTCATATACGTCCCACCTGCTAGTGGGAGATGTCCCCAAGACTCTTTAGTTGGTCCTCTTCTTCTCTCTCTCCCTAATTTCAATTAGTAATCTCATCAATTCCCATGGATTCAATTATTAGCTTAATGCCAATGATACCTAAATCTAACTCACATCTAACATCCAGACTCACATCTCCAACAAACTGGTATCCTGTAGATATCTTAAACTCAACACGTCCTCAAGACGTTATTTTTACCTAAAGACCTTCTTTCTTCCTCTTTCCTATTACTATGTTGGGTACCACCATCTCCCCAGTCGTTTAAGCTCACAAACTAGGCATCCTTTTGAAATTCTCAAACTCTCTCATTTCTTGTCTTTCTCCTCATCTTGTCAACTTTGCTTTTGTAATACTTCTTTTATAAGCACTCTTTTTTCTTCTACCATTGACACTATTTCAGGGGAAGCCTTTATTCTATTGCAGTACTCTGCTGGCTGGTCTTCTTCTTGCCTTGTCTTTCCCACATTGCAATCTATCTTCCTATCATCTGTCAAAGTGATCTTTTTAAACCACAAGTCTATGTCATTCTCACTAATAAACTTCAGTGGCTTCTGGGATCAAATATAAAATCCTCTTTTGGGTATTCACAGCCCTTCATAATCTGACTTCCCTTTCTATCTTTCCACATACTCTGACATCCAGTAATACTAACTTCCTTGCTGTTGTTCCCACAAGACAGTCCATCTCTAAACTCCACCATTTTCACTGGCTGTCCCTTGAGCCTGCAACTATCTTTTCTTCATTTCTGCCTCCTAAATTCCTTGGCTTCTTTCAGGTCTCAGCTGAACTCCTACTTTCTGCAAGAGATCTTTCTCACTCCTCCTGAATTTTAATTCCTCTTCTCTCTTGATCATCTCTAATTTATCCTGTATATATAGTACATAATTGTTGGCTTGTTGTCTCCCCAAATAGACTGTAAACACCTTGAGAGTGGGAGCTGTCCTTTTTGCATTCTTAGCATACTATCTGGCTTCTTGTTGTTGTTGAATAGGTTTCAGACATGTCTGATTCTTTGCATGTTTTCTCAAAGACTATGCCAGCTGAGTAGAAATTGTCAGATCCTATAAAGCTATAAAGAGTACAGGTCTAGTTCCAGACTTGTAAGTTTGTCATTTGAGGAGCTATCTAGTAAAGTTCATGGGGGTTCATCCCTAGAAGGATGATCATTAAGTGAGGTACCTCAGTTCCAAAAGATGATCTTAGTGCCTTCATGGAAAGGGTCAATGCCTACTCTGATGAAAATTGCAAAGCTCTTATTAAGAATATTATTTATGCATCTATCTTTTTACTACATTATAAGTTGAAGTATGTAAGCCACGGTTTACACATTTTTTTAAAAATCAGAAACTGGCACAAATATTTGTCAAGTTGGTTCACAATATACAAAATTATATGAAACTAATCTGAATCAGAAAAGAGTTTATTCACTTACATCAGGGTACATATTTACCAAACTGACTACATATTCAAGTTATGTCCTTCTTGTATTGGAGAAATAATACCTTTTTAGCCTTCAGGTCCTCCTTTTTTACATGATAACTATCAATGCTTCTGTTTGCACCTGTTGCTTAGCACAGTGATCAGCACATAGTAGGGGATTAATATATGTTTGTTGACTGACAATAGGCAAAGCACTGAAATAGATGTCACAAGATCTAGTTTTAAATTCTGGCTTTGCCAACAGCAAGCTACAGAATTTGGGGAAAAGTTGTTTCCCTTGTCTGGATTTCAGTTTTGAATAATTTCTATCCATCCTCTAGGTCTTGCTTTATATAATTCTAAATATATGTTGATTGTAATCTAAGGTGCCAATTGGGCTTCAGGAAAAATAGGCACATTAATGTACTGTTGGTGGAACTGTGCTTTGGTACATTCATTCTAGAAGGCAGATTGAAACTATGGCTAAGTAGTTACTAAATGAGATAGATAGATAGATATGCAATACCATCATAAGCCCTATATTCCAAAAGAGATTAAATAAAGAGGAAAAGAATGTGTATATTATATATACGTATATAATGTATTATATATGTATATATATAGTGTATATGTGTGTATATGTGTAGTATGTGCACATGCATGTGTGTGTGTAGCAATTCTTTTTCTGGAGACAAAGAACTATAAATGGCAGTCAGAAGATACAGTGGTTAACATGCCAGACCTGGTGTTAGGAAGACTCATCTTCATGAGTTCAAATCTGGTCTCAGATTCATACCAGATGTGTGACTGTGGGAAGTCCCCTAACCTTATTTGCTCCAGTTTCTTAACAGATGATCTAGAGAAGGAAATGGCAAATCACTCCAGTATCTTTAGGGTCATGGAGAGTTGTACACAACTGAAATGACTCAACAACCAAGAACTATAAATTAAGAATATATCCATCAGTTGGAGAAAGGCTGAATAAATATGCGTTTTAGAATACTAACTAACCATCTCCTTGCAGAGAGGAAAGACTACTATTTTCTCTCTGTCAGGAGGTAGATAATATTTTTTATCATTTGTCCTCTGGAATCAGTATTTGTTTTTGAATTTGATCAGAGTTTTAAAGTCTTTCAAAGTTGTTAATTTCTATGACACTTTTGTAATAGTATAAATTGTTCTTCTCATTCTGTTCACTTAACTATATCAGTTCATAACATGGCTTCCTAGGTTTCTCTGAAACAATCCTCTCTGGACATGATCAGTATAAGAATTTCTTTTGTTTGACTATGCCAATTTATTACAGGTGTTTTGTTTGTTTTCTGGGAGGGATAGTGATAAGATAAATGCAAAATAAATACTTATTAATCGAAAAAGTAAAATATAATTTTAAAACAGAGACATCTTCATTTACGTATTTTATAGATGGTTAACTCCAGCTGATAAGGATAATCCCTCTATTTACCTATCTTTTGAGAGTAGGGATTGCTTCATCCTTTGTATTTATATCTCCACTGTCTACTACAGTGGCTGGAACATTGTAAACATTTAATAAATGCTTCTTTTTGAATATTTCCCTTTCACTGAATTCATCTCATGGATTATAGCTATCTGCCTTCTGATTAAACTTTCATAGCATTCCATCTTTCAGGCTTATATTCATGTATATAAATTATACATCCTATGCTCTTGCATTTATTCTGTAGTTATTTCATGCATGTATAACTTGATTTCCTAACTAAAATTTAAGTTAAAGGGCAGGGGCCTTGTCTTTTGTCTTTTGTGTCCTCAAGCATACTCTGGCTCTCAAACTGCTAAATAATAAGAGTGACTATTCATGTCAATAGCTCATTCCAATCCTCCCAACATCCTCCCTATATGGTCCCATTCTCATTTACTACTTTAAGGAATTTTGATTTCATCAACATGGGCACTCCTTTCACAGAGACCATCCCAAGCTCTCACTGCCCTAATAGACAGTTTTGTGAGTTCTTTTGCCAAAAGATATTTCCTTTCTCTGTAACCAGTATTCTGGCAAAGAGCCCAGCCACACTCAGGCTAGTGTTTGGATGACAGATACATAGTCTATAGCCAGAACTACCCTCCAAGTGTTGTCAGTTTGGTGGCAACTGCCAGATCCCTGGCTGCCCTGGCACAGTAGAGAGAATGAGATCCTTGCTCTGTACTCTCAGCCCCCCTCTTCAAACACAAGTATTCCATCTGGATTGGTGGCTCATTTCAGGCTTCTTTCTACTTTTCAGCAGATTTAGATCTTCAAAGAAGAATCTGGCTTCTAAATGGCCTGCTTCGCAGATGCATAAGGTTTCCTGCAGAAGTTATTTGTAATCATGCTTTCACTATCTACACATCTAATGCTGGCCCCAGGAAAGTGAAATAAGCCTACTTTGAAATAAAATACATTCTTGGAAGAAGTCTGTATCTGGTATTACACAAATATCAGCACTTAAGGCAGAAGTTTTTAACCTGTGTTAAATTCATATACCTCTACAGAATAAATTTCAGTGATCCATGAAAATGATGGGGAAAAAAATACGTCTTTATTTTCACTTTTATTTTCAAAAGCCTTTGGTTTCTTTTATCATCATAAGTATTTTATGCAATTAAAAATGTAATTTTGAGAAGGGGTCCATGTGTTTTATCAGACTATGAAAGATGACCATGATACAAAAAGCAGTTATAAGGATCCCTACTTAAGGAATTATTGAACTATTACTAATTTGACATTGTATAGAGTATTCCAAATGATTTAATGCCTCTGCATTAACATTTTTAGAAAATCATATTCAATTATCACCATTTTCTTGGTGTACATTTCATTGTGGGTAAGAACCTATGTTTACCATCATGTTGTGCTGTGATGAAGTATCCAAGCATAAGAAAATATAAGTATTATAGACTTGCATGACTGGATAGGTATTTTATTTAAAAGCTATCTATGGGGAAGAAGAGATCGATTATTGAGAAAGCAGAAACTGACCCTAGAAGTACACTCTGAACTATGAGATTTTACTTTAGCTCTAACAGTAACAGCGGTATATTTTGCAAAGCACTTCATCTACATTTTCTTATTTGATCCTTACAAGAACTTGGAGAATATAATATGTTCATTTTACAGGTGAGGAAACAAGCTTAGAGAAGTTAATTGTATACCCATGATTGTTCAGCTAGTAGTATTTAGACCTAAACTCTAAAGTCCCTAGCTCTGCCCATTACACTCTCATGCTGTCCAGTGAGGCAATGAATTGTTATTTTTAGGTATATGTATCAGATCTGGGACTGAACCTTCTCCAGTTCCTCTGCCTCTATCCATCCACTAAATGATTGTGGGAGAAGGCATTATAATAAGTACTTGCAAAGCCAACAAATTACCTAATGATTGATGCTTCATCATCTTTAGGTGAAATAACCCTCCAGTTTAGCATTAGAGTTTATACTAAATCCCTATGGTCATTGCTGAAGTCTCCAAAGACCAGAGTCTTTCCATGTACCATTTATTAATATCCAGTAACCAAATTATTTCCAAAACAACAAACCATACTTAGTACATGGAAAAGCTACTTTCCTAATCAAATCCTTTAAGAGATTTGAAATTTCTCCTAGTATCCATGCAAATGAGTATCATGTATAAATGATAAAAATAAGTTGACTTATAATTATCTATAAGATAACAACGATGATTCTTGCCATCTTATCACTAGCAAAATTCTTGAACTAAGGGAAGTTTGTCTCCACACCTTTTTATACATTTCCATTCTCCAAATCAGTGACCCAGAACTTTCATCTTTCTTTACTATCCTTATTGCTTGTAAATTGTTCTCAGAACCTTAATTCATAATAATATATAAATGAGTCATAAAAATCCAAAATACTACCCCTTTCTGGTATGTATATCTCTACAGGGATCAAAGCCCTAAGCTAAAGGAAGAAGCTCCAATAGTGTTATTCAAGTAACACAGATGAGATATTTAGATGATATTTCTGAAATTGTAAGAATAGGCAACTACTGTAAATGAAAATTCCTCCCATTTGTAAATCCTACATCATGCTCTGTGTTTCCTGACATTCCTCTTTGTGTTTCATAAACTAGTCTCTTGTATCATATAGTGGAAAAAAGAATATTATATCTGAGATCAGAAAAGATCTGACTTCAAATATTGTCTCTGATATAATGTGGCTGTGCAGTCAAGGATAAGTTATTTCATCTGGAAAATAGGGTAAAAATAAATGAAGACAGGCCTTTTGTGAGGATTAAATGGAAGAATATGTGAACTATTTGGCAAACTCTAAATTAGTGTATAAAACATCAGCTCTAATTATTATTCTTATCATTGTTTTATATATGTAGGTAAAGTATATATGTATATGTGTATGTATATATGTATATAGTTATGGCTTTATGTCTCAATGTTATATCAGTGGAATCACTGACAATAGTATGTTCTATGACAATAAACAGGATCCATTATAGCTTATTAGTTAACTTTTCCAGGATATTTTGAATTCAATAAGGATTTGTCATCTGTCAGTCAGGATAAGATGGCAAGCTTCTGCTATATAGTCCTCACTCCAAGGTTTTGCCTTATTAGTCATTTAATTGATGGTAAAATTGTATTTATTTTTAGCTCTATCATTATTCCTTCTCTTTTTCAATTACTTTTTATTGCTATTGTTGTAGACTTCAAGTTATAGTTTTTTATTTCTTTCTTTTGTGTGTGTGTGTGTGTGTGTGTGTGTGTGTGAGGCAATTGGGGTTGTGACTTGCTCAAGGTCCCACAGCTAGGAAGTGTTACGTGTTTGAGGCTAGATTTGAACTCAGGTTCTCCTGATTCAGAGCTGGTGCTCTCTCTACTGGGCCATCTAGCTGCCCCAGTCTTCATGTTATAAATATCAGAATGTATATGATTTTGTACTGATATAAGATACAGCATAGCATAATCAAAAGAACCTTGGTTATGGAGTCAGAAGTCTTGAGTTGAAATGTTGACATTGTTCTTTTTCTATATGATCTTGTACAAGTCTTTTAACTTCTTTGAGTCTCAAGCTTTAAGATCTGTAAAATGGGAGAGGGGAGCTAGATGACCTTTGAGGTCCCTTCTGTCTCTATGATCTCATGACTTATTAGCTCCACTGAAGTCTTAATATAATGACAAATCATTAAGTAAAAATGATAAGAGTTCTCAAAGGTTATGTCAGCAGACCATGAGAGCTCCCACCAAATTGGAAAGCTTCTGATTAACAATAACAACTAAGAATAGCTAAACTTTTTGTAGTGCTTTAAGATTTGCAAAGTGCTTTTCAAGTATTATCTTATTGTTATTCTCATAGCATCCTTGAGAGGTTATGCTAGTATTATCTCCATTTTACAGATGATGAAACTGAGGAAGAAAGTTTATCTGACTTGTTCAGGGTCACCCACCTCAATTCTGAGGCTGGAATGTGAGCTCAGATCTTCCCAACTCCAGTTCCAGATCTATCCATTCCACCAACTTGTATGAGAATGAGATAAACAAAAGATTGGCTGTCACCTGGAAAGCAATCTCAACTAAATTAGGAGATATTCAGCAGCAGAAGCATGACAACGGAGTGATTCATTTTTGAGCCACAGTAACTAAGAGAGAGGCTGCAATCTGTATTGATGAAAACAATGGCCAGTAATGAGATCTTGTGCCTTTCCAGTATTGAATTATGAATTGAATATTGATTTATATCCCCTGTTTGTACCTTATCCCAAAGAAGTTTCATCCCTTCCCTTCATTTGGGCAAAGATTGTATTTGTTCTATTCTTCTTGCAGGAAGCAAGTAACATGTATTTATTGTATATGGAAAAAGTCATACACGTCAGAAGCTCTGGTTTCTAGTCTTGGCTTGACTCTTACTATGTGATCTGGGGGAAGTCACATAGCCTGTCTGAGCCTTTGTTCACTCATCTGTAAAATGGAGGAGTTGGATAGATGATCTCTAAGACTCTTTAGCTTTAAAATTCTAGCAATGCCTATAATTTAGAACTGGGTTAGAATCAGCATTCTTGGTGTCTTTTGCCTTCATGACGAAGTTATCTGAAGATCTCTAAACTTAAAAAAAAAATGCTGCCTCTGAATCAGGACGACCTCCTTCGGCACCCCCACTCAGTCTAACAATCCAGAACCTAGCATTTCTCCTCCAGACGTTTTCTGAAAATTAAGGGCTCACTATGCCTTCCACATAACATATGTTGTGGTTTTACTGTGTGGAGTCAAATCCCCAGGGTACAGAAAGTAACTCATTTTGTTTCCCCTTCTATGTAGCAACTCTTGTGGGAATTAGATATTTTCATACATTTAGTCTCTTTTTGCTTCATAAATTTCTCTGGGGAAATACTTAAAGGTAAGCCACAGGGTGAATTCAAATTTTAAACTGTCATATATAGCAAGTCTCAAGGGACAAGGAGTTAAGGCCAGCATTTTCCTAGTTTCCTTAAAACTCTCTCTTAGGAGAATCCTAGTGAGATATGGGGGTTGGAAGTCCCAAGGGAAGGGGGAAGAGAGGAATGCTGAAGAAAGCAACTAGTCATTTGGACATTTTTTGATGATTAAAAAAAAAAGGTCTAGCATCCTACAAAATATTTATTGGCTTACAAAAATGTTGCCATTGGTTCCCAACCTACCAGTGTCATAGCAATAGTGCATATAATGGAAATAAGTGTTACTGACAGTGGGATATTTCTTTTATGTTTACTAAAATCCCCACAATCTTTTCTTTTTTTAGGGTGACTTACTCTCAGGGTCTAGATCATTTAGGCTTGTTACAATTTATATGGCTATTTTAGGATGTAATCCAAGTCTCATTTGTTCTTTCCTGAGTAGGAAGATAAAATCCTTTTCAATGAATATGCAGTTGATTGTATAATAATTCTGTTAAATTTCATATTAGAAATGTAATTTCCAATTCTACATAATTCAGAACTTTGTTGCAAAACTCAGTATAGCATAAAACTCAGTAGTGGCTGTCATATTTAGATTCCTTACATTATTTAAAAATCAGTACTTTGAGGAAATATACAAAGAATAGTAATCAAGAGGGAAGACTACAAGTCAGCACTCCCATCCTCAGTTTAAAGGTCCTTTAGGGATCACGTTAGTATGTAATAATGTAATGATTTCTTTTATAACTCATTTCTCTCTCCTTTTCTCTCTATCCTCTTTTCCCATTACTTCTCTCTCTTTTCCTATGTCCTTTTTATCTTCTCCTTTTTTCTCTCTTCCTTTTCTCTTCTATCCCCATTTGCCTTCCACTTTCTCTCTTCATTTGTTTCTCTCCTCTCTTCAACCTTCACCCATTTCTCTCTTCCCTCTTTCTCTCTTCTTTCATGCCTTAATCTTAACCTTTTGTACAGAAAGAATATCCTGCAAGGTGCCTTTTTCACTGACATTGAATGATTATAGGTTTACATTCATGTCTAAAATTTAGTGTTGAATTAAGGAGGCCTTTATCCAGTCCCAGTTCTGCCACTAGCTATCAGTGTGACCTCTAGCAAACACTTAACTTAGCAGTTTTGGTTTCAGCTTCTCAGTTTCATGTTACACTACTAGACAAGATAATTTCTTCTGTCTCCAGAATTAATATTCTTTCATTCTTTGTGGCCCATTTTCACTTTGTCCACCACCCCCACTAAACAATTTTGTCATCAACAGATTCACCACACATACACATACACACACACACATCCTTAAAGATCATCTTCAGTTTCCCTAAATGTCAGACAAATTTCTAAGATCATAAAATCACAAAAATATAGAGCTGGAATGGAATGAGGGGGACAGGGCATTTTCCAATGTATTTATTTTACAGATAAAGAAATTGCAATTCTTTGAAGTTAACTGATTTTCTGAAGAAAATAATAAACTTGAGATTTGAACTAAACTCTTCTACCTCCCTACCCAGTGCCCTCACAACCTGTTTCATACCAAGCCATTAAGTGTAGCTTTTTGAGGATAATTCACAGACCATTGAGTAAATGGCTGAATATCCACTGATAGATTTTAATTTCCATTCCTTACTTTCTTTCAACATTTCACCTAAGTTAGGATTTAATCTCCAACTTCACTCACCCTTTTAAAAGAGTCTGATTATGGAACCATAGATTTAGAGATAGAAAGAATCTTAGAAATTACCTAATTCACCCTTTTAATGTTACAGATGAGGAAATGGAATGGAGATGAGAGGGATGAAGGGAGACAATGTGGAATTAAATGAAATTCCCAAGGTCAAAAAGATAGTAAATGACCAATCTAGGAATCAAAATTAATTATCCTTTCCCTACTTGTTGTCTTTCTGATAATAGGTTATCGTTTGAATAAGAGGATGCATTAGTTGATACAAAGCAAAAATCCATTTTTACCTTTTTAAATCCAGGAGATTTGTTTTCCCACAAAGGTATCTACTAATTAAATTACAACTGAGGAGGAAAATTACAATGGGAGAGAAGATTTTAAAATAGGTTTAAAATCAAACTGAAGATTAAAGTAGAAAGTTTTGATGACTGGCATGAGTTACAAATTAAGAGGACATTTTATAAATATTCAGTATAGCAATTCTATTATAGTGTTAAAATCAATTCCTTTAAAAAGTAAAGTTTTTGTGGAAATAAAATTCTTTTGAATTTCCAACAAGAAAGAAGAATACTGAATATAGCTAGTTTCCAATCATGTAATTGTTTTTAAAAGTTTATCCATATGCTGCTCTATATAGTGCCTAATAAATCCTTATTATAATTTTCATGTTTTTTAGTAAAAATATATATATGCAAAAAGAGGGTTTCTTAAAACTCTCTTCTAAAACCCAACTCCTTATTCAAAGAACTTCTTAATCCCTAAATCAGTTGCCCAATTCATTTTTTTCAAGTATAACCATTCCTAAAAGTGAAAGAAATTTGAGAAAAATTAGTTCCTCAAAGAGTCATTTTCACTTCCAGCCCAAATTGCATTTAAAATTAAGTTAATGGAAACACAGACTTAAGTATCTCCTTTTGGTCCTAAATTTTTGTTTTAAGAAATTTTCCTAAAAAAAAATTTTTTTTCCCTTCTGGTAATGGTTTAATATCTGAATCTCTCTAAAATATGACACCAGTTCCTTATCCCCATTCCCCTGGCAAGACCTAGAACATGGATATTACCTCAGAATGGCAAAGACATTCAGATGAAAAATTACCTCTTGTTATTGGTGATAGATTATATTAAAGGAAAAATAAAATGTTGACTACATTTGTACACACTAGTTTCTACAAAGGCTAAAATGAATCCAAATCTAATTAATTTTGAGTGCTATAATCTAAAAAAGTATTCTATAAATAATGGCAAGCAACTTTCCCTTAGTTCTTTTTTTTTTCTACTAACCCCCAATTACTTTTTTGCTTACCTTATATTCAAATTTATTTAACTTAAGTTTAATGATTTCAAATTATTTAAAAATATATCATTGCTAAAACAAAAAAAAAATACATATATAATGCTTTCCCTTTTCATTAGAATTCAATGAAAAAATGTTCTAGAACAGTTAATACAGCCATCTAGTGGACAGTTTTTATAGTTTAGTGCTCTCACTTGTTGCAAGATTTCAATTTATGAAATAAAATCTTAACATAAAACAGTCAGCAAAAATGATATGTAAATAACATTTAGTGATATTTCCCTTGTGGTTAACTTTTATAACTACTGCATAAGCATTTCTAGGTACAAATTTCTCACTTGTCCCATTTTCCAAACAGTATTCATTAGCAAGTTTCTCTGGTAAAGGTCTCATTTCTAAAGTATATAGGGAACTAAATCAAATATACAAAAATGAAAAAGAGCCTTTCCTGCTATGATAAATGACCAGAGGATATGAACAACAAGTTTTGGGAAGAAATCAAAACTATCAGTAGTCAAGGGGAAAAAACACTCTTAATCATTATTGATCAGAGAAGTGCAAATTAAAACAACGCTGAGATACTGCCTAATACCCATCAGATTGAATAAGGATGACAAAAAAAAAAAAATGAAAATGACAAATGTTTCAGGGGATATGGAAAAATATGTATAGTGAGATAATGTTGGTGGACCTGTAGACTATTCCATCTATTCTGGAAAGGAATTCAGAATTATGTTCAAATAGCTATTAAGGTATATGTACCTTTTGACCACTACATATTCCACAGATGCACTACTGCATCAACACCTCAAAGAAATCAAGGAAAGAGGAAAAGGAAACATATACCAAAAATATTTATAGCAGCTGTTTTTTGGCGGCAAACAAAAAAATCCTGTAACTGAGAGGGTGCCCATCAATTGAACAATGGCTGAACAAGTTATGGTTTATGGATGCAATGGAATGTATGTTGTGCTGTAAGAAATCACATGGGATAGTTTCCCTTTTTCCAGTTCCATGTAGAACATCATTTTACATTTGTTTTTAAAACTTTGAATTATAAATTCTCTTCCTTCTTTCCTCTCCATTCCACCATTGAGAAGACAAATATGAATTTATGCAAAATATTTCTATGAAAGTTGTGTTGCAAAAGGAATCATAGACTCCCCCCAAAAAAAACCCTCAAGAAAAATAAAGTTTAAAAAATAAGTATGCTTCAATCTGTATTCAGACACAATCTGTTCTTTCTAAGGGTATGGATAGCATTTTCCATCATAAGACCTTCAGAGTAGTCTTGGATCATTGTATTACAGAGAATAGGAAAATCATTAAGTTGATCATCCCACACCATTGCTATTACTTTGTACACAGTACATTTCACATTGCATGAACTCCTAGAGAACTTTGCAAATTTTTTTCTGAAAGCATCCTGCTCATCATTTCTTATAGAACAATAGTATTCCATTGTAATTACACACCACAATTTATTGATATGCATCTAAAGAGATAATTTCCAAAAAAAAATCTTGAAAGACTTGTGAACTGATGCAAAACAAAGTGAACAGAAACAGGAAAACAATTTATACAGTAATAGCAATGTTGTAAAGATAATCAATTTTGAAAGACTTAGTAATTGTGATCAACTCAATGATCGTCCATGATTCCAATAATTTATGATGAAATATGCTGTCTCCAAATAGGGAAATTATGGACTCAGAATACAGAGTGAAGCCTTTTTTTTTTTTTTTTTTTTTTAGGGGAGGGGGAGGGGATAAGGCAATTGGGGTTAAGTAACTTGCCCAGGATCACACAGCTAGGAAGTGTTAAGTGTCTGAGATTATATTTGAACTCAAATCCTCCTGACTTCAGGGCTGGTGCTCTATCCACTGCGCCACCTAGCTGCCCCATGAAGCATATTTTCAACTACTTCTTTTTTCTTGTTTTTAATTTTTTTTGATGCAGAAAATTGTTTTGCATGACTATACATATTTGTAATAAGTTCTATTTTTCTTGCCTTCTTAATGTTTGGTAACAATTGAAACTGAAAATAAAATAAAATTGTATTTAAAAAATTTAAAAAATAGTAATACAAAGCCAAAAATTAATAAAGTGCATGACTTGTAGAAACAAATAATTTGGAGATTTATACCTTATCATAGCTATACGTTATTAGAGGATTATATGATCATAGATTTATAAATAGAAAAGATCTCAGATTTCATTAATTTTATTTAAGTCCTTTATTTTATAGATGAGGAAATTAAGGCCCTTAATTCCAAATTGTTCTCTAGCTTTTGGCTTAAATACTAAGTAATTTTTTTTCTTGAAGTACAAATCAATACCTATAAATTATTTGAAAAAATCTTTTATGCCCTAAATAGGAAAACAAATATTAGTACTATAGAACAATTGATCAATACTGTGATACAAATATTTGAATGATCTATAGTTTCATTAATGTGATGAAATCTCTCTTCACAGATATAAATCAATATTCAGATTTATTACTGCCACACACACCTCTCTCCAATCTTCCTAATAACATAGATTTTTGAATTAGAAGTGTCCTTAGAGACTAACCCAATCATTTTAACAAATGAGGAACTGAGACCTAAGGAGGGTAAATAATTATCCAAGGTCACATATTTATTAAAGTTTCTAATCTGAACCCAAATTTCTTGTTTGCAAGTCTAGCACTCTGCTTACTATATCACAGTGCCCCTGGGTATAATCATAGTATTCATGGGTTTCCAAATGACAAAGAAAAATAAAAGCCACTTAGCTATTAAAAAATAACACAGAAATACTGGATCATTGTTCACATCCTTATAAATTTGAAATATATACAGACAAATCCACCAGACTGGCATCTTTTTTAAAATATAGAAGTAACTATATAATACATGTGTACACCCTGAAACTTCCTTGATTTTTTTTCTTGGAGGGTGTTTTGTTTACTGATTCATTCTTTCAATAACTGGTTGTAGAAAAGGTATTGCGTACTTTATATGAAAAGACCCAAACCCTGACAATGTGGCTCATAGTGTCAAGAATTTCAATATGGAAGAATCTCAGAGATTATCTAGCCCAAACCTCTCATTTTACAGATGAGGAAATTGAGGTCCAGAAAAAAGAGTTGAATTGGCTAAAAAGGTAAAGGGGAAGGAAATAAGTCTTTATTAAGTACCTAATATGTGCCAGACATTGTGCTAAGTGCTATACAGATTGTCACACAGGTAAAACCGATGTTTGGATCCAATCCTCTAATTCCAAATCTAGCATGCTTTCCATTCCATTGCATTGTGCCTTGGAAACTTGCAACCTTTTTTGTCTAATTCCATAAGTATATAATAAACAAAATTACAGGAAAAACTACAGAAATCGAAAAGTACCATTACCATTTTATCTTTGCCTGATTAACTTGGTCATAACTTGGAATATTAATTGTTGGCAAAAAGCATTGTGGCAATGAGGGAGGTAGGACAAAATTTAATTCTTGAGTTTTATCACATCAGAACTGAGAGCATTGTGGGAGCTTCTTGTAAAAAAAAGGGGGGAGGGGCTGTTTACGGCCTTTCCATGTTAGTGTGGTGTGTTTTGTATGAGGGTAAACAGCTTACTTTATTACATATGTAGTAGTCACGGTACTACATACTACATGCTACATACATAGTTTATATACTACATATTTCCTGGCAAACAGGAAAATAATAAAGAAAGATTCAAAAGGTCAAGAACTTGGCCTCAAACAATTCAGTTGACAAACTCAATTTTACTTAATTTAGAAGACAGCTAATAATCAACCATGATTCCAGAGTACCAGTGATAAAGAATGCTACCTATCTCTTAACAAAGAGAAGATAGAATTAGTATGCAGAATGAAATACTTTTCTAGGGGACATTGTTAAAATGAAATTTTATCTTTCCTGAGTCAGTGTATTTCTTATAATGCTTTCCCCCTCATCCCTCCACCCCGGTTTTCTTTTGTGTGTGTGTTGGGAATGGGCACTATAGGTAAGAGTAGAAAGAAAATAAAATTAATAAGTATTAATTGAGAGGGGGAAGCCAATAGAAAGCTCAGTTTTATTTATTGAAATCCTTAGCTCCCTTCAATAATAATAATAAGCTATTATTATAATCAGCATCTTTAAAGTTTACAGCAAGATATATGTTATGTTCTCATTTGATCCTCACAACAACCCTGCAAGATAGGTGCTATTATTATCCCATTGTACAGATGAAGAAACCGAGGCCAAAAAGGTAAAGTGATTTGCCCAGGGTCACATAGTTCATATGCTTTTAAGGTTGGATTTGAATTCAAGATTTAGTATTCTAACCCACTCTACTACTGAGCTCTCATGAACTTCTCAAGGTCTAGTTCACTTACCAGATCCTATAAAAGGCCTGTCCTATAATTGTATCTCTCACCTTGTAGTTGTTACTGTTTCTTCTTCATCTTCACCCTCCAAATGAATTTGTACTTTGGAGATAGTTTGCATTTATTTTTTTACATATTTTTTACATATGCCCTTCATAACCTGGCTGCCTTCTACATTTGCAGTCTTACATTTTCCTTCCTTCCATGTACTTTTCAATCCAATGACAAGGGCCTCCTGGCAGTTTTTTTTTGGGGAAAAAAAAAGACCTCTCATCTCTATACTCAATGCATTTTCTTTGACTGTTCCTTATGCCTGGAATGCTCTGCCTCCTCAACTTCAACTGCTGACTTTTCTAGCTTTCTTTAAGGATTAACTAAAATCCCACTTTCTGTAGCAAGTCTTTGCTAACCTCACTTAATTCTAATACCTCCCTCTGTTAGTTTATTTCTTACTTATGCTCCATATAGTTTGTTTGAATTTATTTGTTTCCTTGTCTCTCCTGCTAGATTATAAACTCCTTGGGGGCAAGGATTATCTTTTGCTTCTTTTTGTATCCTTGGTGCTTAGCACAGAGCACATAGTAGGAGTTTAATAAATGTTAATGACTGATAGTGTTTTTTCTTAATGAAGAGTAAATTCTTTAAGGACAGTTTTATTTCTTTTTGGTCTTTGTATCCTACTTGCCTCTCCCAATGTGCTGCACACAGCAGAAATACTATATATAACATTTTGTAAATATGTGAATAAATAACATACATAAATGATTATAAAAATTGAAATGAGCAGTCTGCAATATTGGTTTTACCTCTAGTGTGTACAAAATACTTATGTTATCTAACTAAAATAAACATTAAAAAATGTCAATCTCATTTCATATATAATCAATTTACCAGACAGCTTGAAGAAAAAAATAATTTTTAAAAAAGAATAAAAATATTTTAATTGATTTTACAAACTAAGATGACTAAAATGATACTGGACGATATCTATCTTAATTGAGCATAGTTTTTTTCTCCAAGCCTTAAAGTCAGATCTGTATTAAATTTAAGCATCCTATTGCTACCATAACTGTGGGTTTGTGATTGGACTTTATCCCAGGGTTACCATGGCTACTGAAAAGTTTGCTTTTTCATTGCTTCAGTGGAAACCAGTTCTTCCAAGATTGAACTGCTTCCAAATTTAGGGCAGCATAGTATGCCAAGCCAAAGTTTCCAGAAGCAGACTTCTGGTACTCCATTCGCCAAGCCCCTTCTTTCCAAAATGTCTTGCACAGGGACAAACACACACACACACACACACACACACACACACACACACACACACACTTCAGAATGAGTACAGTTTCACTTGTTTTATGGGTTAAAAGTAAAATACTTACTCTCTGATCAAGAACCATGGAGTATGTACTACAATAGACACTTAATAATAGCTACATCAAAATCAAATATTTTCAGGACTTTTAAAATTGTGCCTTTATTTTAAAATGTGACAAAGAGAAAGGGTAAAATTAAGTGAATGACAAAGTTTACATTAATTAAAACATATATTCCCCTCCTGTAAGCTGTAATAACATTAACATAGTATAAAGCTTCTTAAACATGTGGGATTACATAACTCAGTGTGGTGAGCTTATGATTTATTAATAGTAAAGGTTTGATTTGTATACCTATTTTATATATCCAGTGTCATGTAAAAATTTCTCAGGAGAAAAAGGGTTGTGAGTAGAAGTTTAAGCTTTGGTATAGTAAATAAAATGATGAACATGGAGTCAGGAAAAACTGAATTCAAGCCCTGAATCACATATTAACTAGCATAAATCTAATTAAATCTTAATTTCAGTTTCCTCCTCTGTAAAATGGGAATGATGATGTTAGCTTGGGTCTCACAGGGGGATTGTTATAAGAATCAAAATGAATTAAACTTGAAGCCAAATAAATGTTAACCATTGTTATGAATAGCTCTTTAATCCTTTATTTTCTAATACACTTATTTATTTATATGAGAGGCAACATGGAAGAGGGGAAAAATGGCTTTGGAGTCAGTTTTGCTTCTTGCACCTACTAGCTAAATGGCTATGAGAAAGACATTTCAGCTATTAATAATTCCAGACACTTCTCTGAAAGCAATCACTGGTTTGTATTAGTACTGTTACCATATTAAGAGTGAAATCACAGGTCCCAAAAAAAAAAAAAAATTTGTCTATAAGTTTTGTTGTAAAAATAACAGAGTTTCATTTACTCCTTCTAAAATCCAAGTTACTGATTGTAAAGAGGAAGGACATAGGGAACAATGGGAAGAATACCAGATTTAAAAATCAATGGAGCTAAATAAAAAATAAATTCCTAATCAGCTCTTTCCTAAAGTCACTTATAGCTGTCTGAATTATTTTTTTCTCTGTGCAATGAGATGGTTATACTAGATGGTGTCCAAGATCCTTTCTCGCTCTACATTATGATTCTCTATATGACTGTCCTATTGACCTTTTTGTCTAACATAAAAAAAAAGCATATTGAACTTAGTTGCCAGTCAGCAAATGTTTGGTGAATCTTAAAGGTATCATCATTTTTCATTTTATATACATATGTATGTGTGTGTGTGTTTATCTCTCATCATCTACAAATACTGTAATGATCTTTCATAAAAGATTGTAAATAACCACAGTCCCCTTAGAATCTAAACCATGTCTGACATTTTTCCAAGGAAAATACAAGAAGACAATTTACTGAAATATCACCTAGAAGTTTAGTTGGGTTTTTCCCCAAAGGTCAAGGTTTCATGTAGTATTAGACCCTGTGGTATGACAGGCATATAATACTGTAAAGAGGACAAGAGAGAAAAGTGAATACTTAGTTTACAAGCATTTACTGAGTATCTACTTTGTATGATTTTATCACAACTGTGTGTCCATATTCTACCATCTGCAAAACTGGGAATATGAGCACAACCCAATATCATAATCATCATACCAATATGGTGGCATTTGGCATGTTTGTAAATATTACAAAAACAGACACATTTGCCAGAATTCATGTTCTGAAATCCATGTGAATCATTTCCAATAGCTTCTAAATTCTTTCTATCTATTGAGAGGGTACAATGAGGTCTTAACCATAATCTTTATAGAATATCATTATTAATCCCTGCATAGGATCCTATAACCCACTGACTAATTCCTATTAAAATAATCCAGACTCTTTAGGTTCAGCATCAAGGCCAAAGACTATCAACTTTCATGTCAATTCTTTTTTTTTTTTTTTTCTCTTTTTTTGCTGAGGCAATTGGGGTTAAGTGACTTGCCCAGCGTCACACAGCTAGGAAGTGTTAAGTGTCTGAGACCAGATTTGAACAAGGCTGGTATTCTATGCACTATATCACCTAACTGCTCCTATGTCAATTCTTCCCCTTACTTTGTCAAACATATTTTTAGGATTTCCCAACAAGGACTTCATGCTCAACTGCAGTAAATGTGCTTGTTGTGCCCTGCACTCCACTTGATTGCTGCTGTCACCTCATCTTTACACATTACATTTCTCCCAACTGGAATACCCTCTCTATTCTTTTATGCTGATGATAGATAGCCATGGGTTTTGTTGAAGGTTTTGTTTTGTTTTGTTTTTATGAAGGAAATAGAGGCCCAGAGACATTAAGTGATTTGCCTAAGTTTGCTTTTGTTTCTTTCAAAACATGATATAAAATTCAATTTTTTGATGCCTTCCTTGGTTTATCCTACCAGTTTCTAATCACTGTGTATCCCTAGTACAGAAATATGTAGTTTTTAGTACATTATTTTGCTTGTTTTTGAATGTATATGACTGGATGATAATAACACCAAACTCCCAGATTGTTCTAAGGTTCAAATGAGATAGTATTTATAAAGTATTTAGCATAGTTCCTGACACATAGTAAGTGCTACATAAATGCTAGTTATTGTTCTTATCACAATTATTTCTTGTTCTGGGGTGTGTGTGTGTGTGTGTTTGTGTGTGTGTATATGTGTATGTGTGATTTGCCAAAATATGCCCATATGCTAATGAAAATATGCATAGCTCATTTATGAAATTCTGTATTTACAGAAAATCAAATTAGGGGCTAATTATCCACTTTACAAAAAATATTTATAATAGACTTCCATTAAGTCGCAAGCTTTCCTAATATAGCCCAGGTATAGTGAGAAAAGCAGTTATCTATGAGTCAGAAATTCCCAATTGTAATCTCAGATAAACTATAATCTAAATCATATCTTGTTACTATAAAATATTGTAATTCTACAATAGCTCAGTTTAAATGTTTCAGTGTTTTTTTTTAAAGTAACTGTAAAAATTTTTACTGAGAGTATTATATAGAATTGGCTATATCTAGTGTCATTATGTATAGAGTAATATACTATGGACATAAGAATGAAATAGAAGAGATAGATCTTGGTCTGCAAGGAATAAATTATATGGTTGGGGAAAAAACAGAGTTTGTTTCATTAGATTATATAACATATTATGAGAGAAATATTTTGTAGGTCCTAAAAAATGAGAATTTCATTTTTTAAAAAGAGGAATTAATTTCAAATTCCCTTAGAATGCCAATTGGCACACATTTAGTTAACATCCTTAAGGCTATCTATACTGTTTCTTGGCCAGAGTGAGCTATGGCCATTCAATAAATATTTATTGGCTTTTACTCTGCATCCAACATTGTACTAAGTGCTATGAAATTTGAGAAATAGAAGAAATTATCCCAAGTTGTAAAAATAATTTAGCATATATTTGAGATATCATTTATATAAGTATGTTAATCTTGGGGCACAGTACATACAGGGAATTCCCCTGGGGTATATTAATATTTTGTACTTTTTGAGTTTCCATAGTTAATGAATTAACTTCCAGTTTTTTTATATGAATAAATCTGTGTTGATACCTACCTACTCATCCGTTGATTGTTACTGATCCTAACCACATTACCATTCTGCCAAAGAGGATGGAACATTGTTAAAAATAAATAACTAGTTCTTTCTGAAGTATTCCAGTAAGCAACTGAATATAACTTTTGCCTGGGAGACTTTTTAGGGAAGTTGAAATTAATTAGCCCAGTTCCTGGGATTCCTGGGATTATATAAAAATTTCCTTCTAGTTGTCCACTATCACCACTATTTAATATTGTATTAGAAATGTTAGCTGTAGCAATATGAGAAAAAAAAGAGATTAAAGGAATTAAAATAAGTAATTGAGGAAACCAAATTATCACTCTTTACAGATGATATGATGGTATACTTAGAGAACCCTAGAGAATCAACTAAGAAACTATTAGAAATAATTTACAACTTTGGCAAAATTGCAGGATACAAAATAAATCCACGTAAGTAAGCATAAGCATAAGCATTTTTATACATCACTAACAAGACCAGCAGCAAGAGATACAAAAGAAATTCCATTCAAAATAACTGTAAATAATATAAAATATTTGGGAATCAGTCTGCTAAGGAAAAGTCAGGAACTATATGAACACAACTACAAAACACTTTGCACACAAATAAAGTCAGATCTAATCAGTTGGAAAATATCAGAAATACCCATGACAGGAATGCCAAGAGAATATAATAAAAATGATAATACTACCTAAACTAATCTACTTATTTGGTGCCATACCAATCAAACTCCCAAGAAATTATTTTACAGACCTAGAAAAAATAATAACAAAGTTCATCTGAAAGAACAAGATGTCAAGAATTTCAAAGGAATTAATAAAAAAATGCCAATGAAGATGGCCTAGCTGTACCATATCTAAAATTATATTATAAAGTAGCAGGCATTGAAACCATTTGATACTGGCTAAAAAATAGGGTAGTTGATCAGTGGAATAGGTTAGATTCATAGCACAAAATAGTCAATGACTATAGTAATCTAGCATTTGACAGACCCAAAGACCCCTGCTTTTAGGATAAGAATTCACTATTTGACAAAAACTGCTGGGAAAATTGGAAACTAATATGGAAGAAACTAGGCATTGACCCACACCTAAAACCACATACCAAGATAAGGTCAAAATGGGTTCATGATTTAGAAATAAAGTGATATTATAAGCAAATTAGAAGAACATAGGATAATTTACTTATCAGATCTGTGGAGAAGGAAGGAATTTGTGTCCAAAGAAGAACTGGAATTCAAAATTGAACATCAAGCAGATAATTTTGATTATATTAACTTAAAAAGTTTTTGTACAAACAAAATGAATTCAGACAAGATCAGAAGGGAAGCAATAAATTAGGAAAACATTTTTATATTTAAGGGTTCTGATAAAAAAACTCATTTCTAAAATAGAGAATTGACTCAATTTTTTTTTTTAATTAGAACTTTTTATTGACAGAACCCATGCCTGGGTAATTTTTTTACATTATCCCTTGCACTCACTTGTGTTCCGACTTTTTCCCTCCCTCCCTCCACCCCCTCCCCCAGATGGCAAGCAGTCCTATACATGTTAAATATGTCACAGTATATCCTAGATGCAATATATGTGTGCAGAACCAAACAGTTCTCTTGTTGCACAGGAAGAATTGGATCAGAAGGTAAAAATAACCCGAGAAGAAAAACAAAAATGTAAACAGTTTACATTCATTTCCCAGTATTCTTTCTTTGGGTGTAGCTGCTTCTGTCCATCATTGATCAATTGAAACTGAGTCAGATCTTCTTTTTGTCGAAGAAATCCACTTCCATCAGAATACATCCTCATATAGTATCGTTGTTGATGTATATAATGATCTCCTGGTTCTGCTCATTTCACTTAGCATCAGTTCATGTAAGTCTCTCCAAGCCTCTCTGTATTCATCCTGCTGGTCATTTCTTATAGAACAATAATATTCCATAACATTCATATACCACAATTACCCAAGCATTCTCCAATTGATGGGCATCCATTCATTTTCCAGTTTCTAGCCACTACAAACAGGGCTGTCACAAACATTTTGTCACATACAGGTCCCGTTTCCTTCTTTAGTATCTCTTTGGGGAATAAGCCCAGTAGTAGCACTGCTGAATCAAGGGGTATGCCCAGTTTGATAACTTTTTGGGCATAATTCCAGATTGCTCTCCAGAATGGTTGGATTTGTTCACAATGCATCAATGGAATTGACTCAAATTTATAAGAATTCAAGCCATTCTCCAATTCATAAATGGTCAAAGGATATGAAAAGACAATTTTCAGATGAAGAAATTAAAACCATTTCTAATCATATGAAAAGGTGCTCTAAATCACTATTGATCAGAGAAATGCAAATTAAGATTACACACCTCTCAGATTGGCTAAGATGACAGGAAAAGATAATGAAGAATGTTGGAAGGAATGTGGGAAAAGTGGGACACTAATACATTGTGGGTGGAACTGTGAATGGATCCAGCCATTTTGGAGAGCGATTTGGAACTATGTTCAAAAAGTTATGAAATTGTGCATACCCTTTGATCCAGCAGTGTTTCTATTGGACCTATATCTCAAAGTGATTTTAAAGGAAAGAAAAGGTCCCACATGTGCAAAACTGTTGGGGCAGTCCTTTTTATAGAGGCAGGAAACTAGAAACTGAATGGATGCCCATCAGTTGGAGAATGGCTTGAATAAGTTATGGTATATGAATGTTATGGACAATGGACAATATGGAACAATAATATTGTTCTGTAAGAAACAATCAGCAGGATGATTTTAGAGAGGCCTCGGGAGACTTACATGGACTGATGCTAAGTGAAATGAACAGATGATATGATGGTATACTTAGAGAACCCTAGAGAATCAACTAAAAAACTACTAGAAATAATTCACAACTTTAGCAAAATTACAGGATATAAAATAAATCCACATAAATCATCAGCATTTTTATATATTACCAACAAAGTCCAGCAGCAAGAGATACAAAAAGAAATTCCATTCATTATACATGACAACATCAATATTACAGGATGATCAGTTCTGAGGAACATGCCTCTTTCCAACAATGAGATGATTGATGCCAGTTCCAGTGATCTTGTGCTGAAGAGAGTCATCTACACTCAGAGAGAAGTCTGTGGGAACTGAGTGTGGATCACAGCATAACATTCTCACTTTTTTTGTTGCTGTTTGTTTGCATTTTGTTTTCTTACTCTTTTACCTTCCTTTTTGATCTTATTTTTCTTGTGCAGCAAGAGAATTTTTTAAATATGTTTGTACATATTGGATTTAACAACATATATTTTAACATGGGGAGTGGGTGAGGGGAAGGAAGGGGAAATCTGAAACACAAGGCTATGCAAGGGTTAATGTTGAAAAATTATCCATGCATATGTTTTGAAAATAAAAAACTTTAATAAAAAAATTTCCTTTTATTCTGGAAAAGAGAGGGAAGGTTAAAAACCCTCAAAGAGATTCATAGTGTGTTCCTCAAAAATCTATAGGATATGGTAGCTAGGTAGCACAATGGATAGAGCACTAGTCCTGAAGTTAGGGGGATCTGAGTTCAAACCTGACCTCAGACACTTAACACTTCCTAGCTGTGTCACCTGGGCAAGTTACTTAACTCCAATTGCCTCAGCCAAACAAACAAACAAACAAAAAAATCTATGGGACTATTAGCCATATGGGAACATTTATCATAAGATAAGATTTACCATAACATTGCTCCTGTTTCATTTCACGCTAAAGTATTTGAGGAATTTATGGAATTTTTTAAAGCACTACTAGATGGAGCATGGTACAACAATGAGAGCTGATTTCAATCAGGAAGACCAGGGTTCAAGTACTACTCTGACATGTACTGACTGGGTGATGCTGAGCCAGTTAGCTAAGACCATAAGTAATTTTTAAAAAAAAAATGATATCTGCATTGGAGATGGAAGAAAAGGAAGGGAAATAGAAAAATTTTAATTGAAGCATACTTCTTACTGTTGTTCAGAATTTTAAATTTCCCACTCAGAAATAATAGATGACTGAGGGCATTACTGTGTATATTGTCAAATTGCCATGTCACAATATTGCTAATGTAAGCATATGTTTGATACCATAATTATAGAATGATTTTAAAAGGTGAATTTATACAGAAGTTTTTCAAAATCATCTCTTGACCAAATCAAATTTAACATATGTAATGGTTAAAAAAAAAAAAAAAAAAAAAAAAAAAAAAAAAAAAAGCTCTAGATATACCAATATTATCTGTCATTGAAATTGAAGGAATGATTTCTAATTTCATTGTTCTCTGTAATGGTATGCAAATTACCTAAGTCAAGCTAAAGTAATAAATTAATTGGCATAAAATCTTACAAATTAAAAATTAAAAAAAACATTTCTTATGCACTCTTTTACTTATTGTAGTCACTTGCTTCATACCATTTGACATTGAGTTCAAAAGATTTTGACATTTATTCTTTATTCATGAAATCACATATCCCATGGGATATTGAGTACCTTTAATGAAGAATCTATTTTTTCTCAGTTTAGATATGATTATTGTCCTTAGTTTTTCAATAAGAATTAAAGCAAATGGGTTCTTATGCCATTGAAGCATATTGATCACCATTTCTTGAATAAATGTCTTAGCTTTTTGGTAAATGGTAAATGCCATGTTACCATTTCCATCTCAGTTTGAGAATTTTGTAACTTCATAACTCTGTTTTTCAACATATCAATACATTTCTTAGGTGGCTAGATGATAGAGTGAATAGAGTGCTAGATTTGGAGTCAAGAATATATGTGTTATGTAACTCTGGATAATAGTTTTGAAACTCTTTCTGTGAAACAGAAACTTAAAGTTTCTTTATCTGTAAACTATGGATACTCAGAGTGTATATCTCACAGGCTTATTGTAAGAATCAAAGGAGAAAACATATAAAAAACACTTTGCAAACCGAAAAATTCCATATAAATTTTAGCTGTTACTATTTCATTATTATAATATTCTCACATTACCATAATTTATATCCTTCAATGGGGACAAAGTATCTAGACCTAATTTTTTTTTCATCCTCTAATAATTATTTCTTTTGGTTGATATTTTACAGTATATTGAAGATATCTAGATCTTATAAGCTTGCCTGGTATTTTTATAATAATTTTAGTGCAGCCTTAAATGAAAAAGTCTGTTTCCTTAGTAAGAATTACCTTTGTTTCAATCTTCCATACAAAAATCTTTATATATTCTAGCCATTGGCAAGTGTTTTTCTTCATAGCAAAGGTTAGCAGCTATTTTTTCCCACTCATTTTCTCACTATTCTTCTAATTTCAAAAAACCTGTACTATCCAAAAGAAGAATCAGTAACAATCTCTCCATCTGCCATGTTCTTCTGAAAGTTTTCTGCTTATTTCTGGGGATGAATTTGGCTGTTTTACAACAATAGTTTGTCAGTTCTTGGAGATCAGTGGAATAGGTCAAGTACACAGTACACAGTACACAATAGTAAATGACCATAATTCAAAGTTACTAGTTTTTAGAACAAGAACTTTCTATTGGACAAATAAATTTCTGGGGAAACTGGAAAGCAGTTTGGCAGAAACTAGTTATAGATTAACATTTCACACTATATACCATAAGGCCAAAAAGGGTACATGATTTAGCCATAAGGGGTAATATCATAAGCAAATTAGGGAAGCATGAAAAATTTTACATAACAATTCTATCAATAAGAGAAATTTTATGGTCAAACTAAAGATAAAGAGAATCAAAGGAAATAAAATGGATTATTTTTATAACACTAAATGAAAAAGGATTTGTATAAACAAACTCTATGGAGCCAAGAATAGAAGAGAAATAGGAAATAATGGAGAAAAACTACAGTAAGTTTGTTTGATGAAGACTTCATTTCTCAAATATATTGAAAAGTGAATCAAATTTATTAAAAAAAAAACTGAGTCATTTCCCAATTGATACTCAAAGAATATGAACAGGACATTTTCATAAAAAGAAACTAAAACCATATAGTCATATAAAAATGCTTTAAATCAATATTGACTAGAGAAAAACATTTTAAAAACAAGTTTAAAATATATTAAATTACTTCACACCTATTAGTTTGGCTGTTGTTGCTTATCCTTCCTTCTCAAAGATGACCAAGGTATCAGAACGGTGATGCCAAG